>NC_090751.1:28172368-28357368 GCF_036898095.1 Palaemon carinicauda | reverse complement strand
ATTAGCAGGTGTATTTACTAACTGCTGGTTTTCTACAATCACTAGTATTACAGCGATGATTTTCCGTGACACCTTCGGCCATAAAGAATTACATTATTAATTTTCTGACGCTCCCAGCTGTCTTAACTATCTCTGCAGAGCATGTTCCATGAGAGCCTCTGCTGTAGTTACTGATAATGCTTTATTTCAGCCGTGGTACATACATACATATACCAAGGCACTTCCCCCAATTTTGGGGGCTACCCGACATCAAACAAATGAAAAAAAAAAAAAGGGGGGGGGGACCTCTCCTCTCTACGTTCCTCCCAGCCTGACAAGGGACTCAACCGAGTTCGGCTGGTTCTGCTAGGGTGCCACAGCCCACCATCCCCCGTTATCCACTACAGATGAACTTTATCCCCTACTGCTGCTACCTCCGCGGTCATCCAAGGCACCGGAGGAAGCAGCAGGGCCTACCGGAACTGCGTCATAATCGCTCGCCATTCATTCCTATTTCTAGCACGCTCTCTTGCCTCTCTCACATCTATCCTCCTATCACCCAGAGCTTTCTTCACTCCATTCATCCAGCCGTGGTAATGTAACTAAAAGAGAAAATTATCTATGACACCATTACTGTACTTACTATAAACCAGTGCTTATTTACTGTAGCACCCTCAAATGTATTCATTAAGAGAGCCTCGGGCTATATTTACATAGTGTTTATTTTGTGATAGTCTCAGCTGTATTAACTAACAGTACAGATTTTTTAAAAACAAGATCAGCTGTATTTATTGACAGTGTACATTTTCTAATACTTATTGTTTCCTTTGACACCTTCAAATGTTACTAAAAGGACAGATTTTCTTTCTCTGGCACCATCAGACGTTTTCACAGACAGTGCTTATTTTATATAACACCCTTAACTGTGTTAAGCTTTTCCTCCCAGGTATTAACTAACTGAGCAGATTTTCTATGACATCAGCTATATTCATATACAGTGCTATTCTTTATGACATACTCAACTATATTAACTTTCGATGATGACACTTATCTCGGAACTTTATGCTGACATTAAAAGTATGATGTACCAAGTTATCTCTGGAATGAAATTTGAACTATTAATTGACCTGGTGAATCCATCGCCATTTTTAATTGAATATGCTACAATTTGATATGTAAACGTCTTAAGTTGACTTGTGTTAAGTTTTATCAAGTGCTTTATACCTTCCAAAAAATGTCACAAATCAAATGAATTTTTTTTTATTAAACTTAATGCTTATAACGGTAATGTTATGTCCAAGTCCGTAATTAAATGTTTATTTTAGCTCATTCTACTTTAGCAGCATAATTCTGCCTAAATGAGATAGGTTATCTTCAAGTGCGACATTAACTCTAGCTCTGAACCTTAATATAATGCTGATAATTGTTATAGTTTACCATAAAGGAGGTTATACGTTTTCTATGAGTTTTTTAGGAGTGAAAGGAAAAGAAAACGTGGATACAAATTTATGTAATAACTAAAGAATAACTTAGTTGCTATCATCATATGTTAATGTTTTTCGTAGTCATTTCCTTTACAACCAATTATCGGAGTGTATCGTGCATTATATGCATAATGATTTAGTTAATTCATCTTTTTCAACACTTTAATTTACTTAAATGTTCAAGTAATGTGTCCGCGTAACTTCACAGATTCCTCTTCTCTAACAAAGTAAAAGTGTCAAAATCTTAGTATTATTATAGTTCCGGGTAGGGCAACATTTTCCAATAAGAAAAACTGTTTCTGCTATAGGAAAATTTACGTTTTTAGTTTGATTTTGTTTTGAAAAAGTATCCAAAGTTTGCCGTTTGGTTGTTCCTTTATCGAATCCAGTTCTTAATTTTAGATCATGTTCGCCAAGTCACACCAAGTATTCACTTCAAGTTTTCACATCCACAGCGAGCATACAACAGAGCAGTCAGCAATTTATTCTGGATTAACATGACTGCATAGGATATTAATATTTTAAGTCTTATCTTCAGTAAGATTTATTACGCTGTGTTTTTTCTAAATAACCAAAATTTGTAACCATGATCTATACAATTACACTTTTTATTTCTATTTCCTAAGTTTTACATTATATATTTATTGGATAACTATTTCTTCCTATTAATACATCAACCACTTCATTATCCTCCCTATAAACATGACAGATCATGATTTCTGGTTTTAATTTTCCAATAATTTTTTCTGCATCTTTACTGATTCCGGAAGCAAATTGATAAGATTGACGCTAACAACCCGAATACTTTCAAGAGAGTTATCAACTTCGTTTTTTCTTATTTATTTTACTCAAAACTCGTCTTCGAAGACCTTATTACCATCAAGATATTTTCCTCAACTCTAAATGTACTCCTACATGCAGTTAATTCTAATAGTCATGCCTTCTCCATCATGAGACTCAATACTACTTAGTATTGTAGAAATTGTATTCCAGCTGTGACCTACTGACACTCGGGCGCACTATTCTATCTAATTTGTCTTCCTGTTGTTTTGTTAAAGTTTTTATAGTTTATATGGGAAATATTTATTTTCATGTTGTCACTGTGCTTAAAATTTGTTATTCTTCCTTGTTTCCTTTCCTCACTGGGCTATTTTCCCTGTTGGGGCCCCTGGGCTTATGGAAACTTGCTTTTCCAACTAGGGCTGTAGCTTAGCAATTAATAATAATAATAATAATAATAATAATAATAATAATAATAATAATAATAATCGGGTAGTTGAATCAATAGAACTTCAAGAGTTAAAACTTACAGCAAATGATTTATGTTGAACAGGCTATCACAAGTCTCCATATTATTTTATATATGAAAGACTTGCTTTGTTTTACTGTTTGAATGTTTTATTTTGATTGTTCATTACTTCTCATATATATATGGAATATTTATTTCCTTATTTCCTTTCCTCGTTGAGCTATTTTTCCCTGTTTGACCCCTTGGGCTTATAGCATCCTGCTCTTCTAACTAGGGCAATAGATTAGCTAATAATAATAATAATAATAATAATAATAATAATAATAATAATAATAATAATAATAATAATAATAAGACTTTTTTTGGTATTGTCACTGTTTGAATGTTTTATTTTAATTGTTCATTACTTCTCATAAAGTATATTGATTTCCTTATTTTCTTTCCTCACTGAGCTATTTTTTCCTGTTTGACCCCTTGGGCTTATAGCATCCTACTCTTCTAACTAGGGCAATAACTTAGCTAGTATTAATAATAATAATAATAATAATAATAATAATAATAATAATAATAATAATAATAATAATAATAATAATACTTTTTTGGTATTGTCACTGTTTGAATGTTTTATTTTAATTGTTCATTACTTCTCATAAAGTATATTGATTTCCTTATTTTCTTTCCTCACTGAGCTATTTTTTCCTGTTTGACCCCTTGGGCTTATAGCATCCTACTCTTCTAACTAGGGCAATAACTTAGCTAGTATTAATAATAATAATAATAATAATAATAATAATAATAATAATAATAATAATAATAATACTTTTTTGGTATTGTCACTGTTTGAATGTTTTATTTTAATTGTTCATTACTTCTCTTATAGTATATTTATTTCCTTATTTCCTTTCCTCACTGAGCTATTTTTCCCTGTTAGACCCCTTGGGCTTATAGCATCCTGCTCTTCTAACTAGGGTTATAGCTTAGCTAATAATAATAATAATAATAATAATAATAATAATAATAATAATAATAATAATAATAATAATAATATAGGTTACCTGCCCCTTCAGCCAATCTACAATCTTTTTCTTGAGATTTCCAATTCTCGAATCAGCATTCAATGACTCAAATATTTTCATAGACTTGTTCAAATTTAGGTTGACGTCCTAGAACAAATGTGCTGCTGGTTCTCCCTTAAATGTTGTTATTTGACAGTTGTAGCATTACTTTTGATAAATAACATCCTCTCGAGGTTTAACTTTCTCTTTTGAATCACCATCTACATTTTTTTTCGAACCCATTATCAATTCCGCTTTATTAGTTCTTTGGTAAAGACACTTCATTCATTTTCTTTTATTATCCCCGCTGGTGCTATTTGATAAAACCTATCTCGTATGATACAATCAATAACATTCACAGCGTGACAGCACTGTAATTGTTCAGTGGCTAAGATCTTTACTCTTGGTAAGGGTTGAAAAGACTATTCAGCCATGGTTTGCAGCTCTTCCACGAGAAAGACACTCCAAAATCAAGCCATTGTTCTCTAGTCTTGGGTAGTGCCATGACCTCTGTACCATGGTCTTCCACTGTCTTGGGCTAGAGTTATCGTGCTTAAGGGTATCTTGATGTCGAGTTGTTACAGCCCTGCTGTTGGAGCCCAATAGATCACTCTGGGCCTTACAATGTAGCAGCTTGCTTTCGCAATAGTTGTAGCTTAACTAATAATAATAATAATAATAATAATAATAATAATAATAATAATAATAATAATAATAATAATAATAATAATAATAATAATAATCCATGGTCTAGCGAAGATGGGGGTGAAAATAACAAAAGTTTTTTTAAACAAAGTATTCAAGCAATAATTTAGATTAAAAGGCATTGAAGGCAAGAAAGTAAATAATGCTAATATTTACATATATATATTTTTTTAAATAAACTACTTCTGGCTTTTATAATGTTATTGCTTTAACTGCTTATATTATTCAAGTTTGTGAATACATGCCAATAGCCTAAAGAAAGCAGAAGAAAATAATACAAACGAGATTCAGTCACTTTCTGGGAGTACAATGAACCAGCATTTTCAGAAAATATAATACAAGTAATGACTGATGGCAACCGCACATCAATCCTCCCATTGATTGGATGAATAATAAAAACATTTTACCGCATAATTTTTAATGCATTGCAAAATATAGATTTAAATTGGTGATTTAAAATGTAGTATTGTGTAAATAAGATAAAGAAAATAGCTTAAAATCGTGTTTTGATAAATTGACAAACTGGCAATTGTGCAGCCAATGGCATTCGCCTACGGATGTTGTTGTGATATTTAAAATTTGGTGAAGGGAAATCGACGATGTGTCAAAACTAAAAGTGAGATTATCTTTAAATTTTTGTTCTTTAATAAGTCTGTCGTGCGTCAGTAGGTTTGTTAATGATTGTACGCTAAGTACATAGATAAGTGACCGGAAATATAATGAGTTTGAAGGTTATTTAAGGTCTGTGGTGTTACAAAATAAGGTTTAATGTGACGTATGGTTTGTTTAGTTTTACGCCAGATTGAAAGTAGTCAAGCAATATATCATGTAGGCCTACATACTTATGAATAGTGTAATTAATTTTAAGCTAGTGTTTATTCTAAAGGGAAATTCGCTACATGTTAGCCTGTAGGCTAAATTACCGTTTTTGTCTACTATGGTACGCTTGCCTTTGTTCGGTTTGGAATACGTTCTGATATGGCCTAGGCCTATGTGTATTAGCCTTAGGTTTCTTTGTAATGTCTAGAGTTAATTGAAATTAGGCTAATTTGTATAGAACGGTAATAGGTTAGCCTAATCCTAGACTAGGCTTAGCAGAGGCGCAGGATGGGCCTAGGTTTATGAATTAGCCTTAGTCAAGTTTACCACCCAATAACTTTATTAAGTGCGATGTACTTATATGGGTATCGGATTAAATATAAACTAACCTTTTAATGGTAAGACAGTATATCTACTGGTTTTATTATACTTACGGACGGGACAAGCTTTTCTACTAAAAATCAGGTGTTTCTTATAGAAGAACGTCCGTTTTTTTTTCTTCGAAAATAAAATTTTCAGAGCAAATAATTACTGATATATATATATATATATATATATATATATATATATATATATATATATATATATATATATATATATATATATATCATGTTAACGACTGGTGATGAGTGAGAGTGAGTGAGTAGCCCGCCCACTTTCCTGTCAAAACCCCATTTATCTTTGTGTGTGACGAGTAGAGATGTAGGCTAATGTTGCTTTTGATTCAAGGCTGTTAAATCATTTGATAATACTTTATGTACTCGCTTGAGTGGTTGATTTTTGCTTCATGGTACAGTAATTATGAAACGAACCAGTAATTCGCATGACGATAAAAGGATGGACATTCATTGGTTTATGACTGATCCAGTCATAAATACACATAAATCTGTGCTTTTAGGCGCATGAATGTTTGCAATTACCCCCATATGCTGGGTGTAGATTGAGGCCTTCCATTAAGGGCAGGCATATTCTTTGAGGATTTGTAGGGCGTTATTATTGTCAACATTCAAAACAAAGCCGGAGGGATTGTGTATCAATTTTCTCTCCGGAGCCTTTGTATATCAGCGGCCAGTTCCTCCTGCTTGGATTAAAAATGTACGGCATCTAACCTAAACTTTTCCCCCCTAACCTAACCTACAAACCGTGTCCTTATCTAATTACCTAACGGGGGAATTGATGCCCCCCTGTGGCGGGATGTTTAAAAAACAAGCCCCACACCCTGAATCACACTTACTGACAATGGTCTCCACAAAACAAACTTTCCCCTTACGTAATCTATAACCAGACTCTTGGACAAAAGGACAAAACAAAACAAAACATAACCTTAAAACTATATATTTCTTACAGACTATAACGCTCAACATAAACAAAAAAACACATTTATCAATAATCATACACTTAACACAAAACAGGCCTTAATCATCCCACCATTCAATTAACCCTCAAAATAAATAACGCTTAACAACTTACAAAACATACAATAAACGTAACATAATTCAAATAAACCAAATTTAAACCCTAACAAAACTTAAAACTAAACCGCACAACCAATATGTAATTCTGAGTGGACACTTTCGTCCGCACAAGGCCAACAGTCTTTTGTAGCCAAAAACACAACTCTGCAGCAACCGGACCGCTGAAAAATGTTAATGCACAATTGCACTTATCATCATCGTCATCATCATCATCATCTAATATATCAATATGCCAAACCAATTCCTTCAACCGGGCGGGGTCGTTACAGCATCTATTTCATCAAGATCCACAGAGCAATCCAATCAGGTCCTTAAACAATCCAGGTCATCAATAATTCATTCCAAATCTGAGCAGTCGTATCAAATTCCTTAAACAAGCCAGGTCGTCAACAATCACATTCATATAAATCTCTCCCCAAAGGAGGAATCGCAGCCTGCCAAAAAAAAAAGAAAAACACTTACGAACACTTCTAGCTAACTGAACTATCGCACTATAATCAAAGATAACTAATAAATTGTTCCTATCATTCACAATCACGACAAGCAAAGATAAACAAAACTGTACTTACTTTGAAAATCAAAAAAAACACTTCCACGCTGGTCGAAAATATAAATGTAATCCAGCTCTCACACAACTGCCTTATGCTGCAGTCAAATAAAAAAAGCATTCGCTCCGAAACATTCACCACTGTCGTAACCTTACTAAAAATGTAAACAAACAATCTCATTTATACCAACAGTCTTCCTCACCACAAACAATCGTTACACTAACTACTTTCGCTCGCTAACACAATATCTCTCTCTCTCTCTCTCTCTCTCTCTCTCTCTCTCTCTCTCTCTCTCTCTCTCTCTCTCTCTCTCTCACACAGGATTTGGCAAAACAAAAATAAAAATAAAGCAAAAATAAATCCTCCACACCCCTGCGACCCCCCCTTACACTGCTGTGTTCTAAGTTAGCCATAATTATACATACAGGTGGCTGCTATCATACACGCAC
Source organism: Palaemon carinicauda (assembly GCF_036898095.1). Lineage (NCBI taxonomy): Eukaryota > Metazoa > Arthropoda > Malacostraca > Decapoda > Palaemonidae > Palaemon > Palaemon carinicauda. The sequence goes on along the minus strand of NC_090751.1, from coordinate 28,349,605 downwards.
CCCTTCTCTCCTGAGTTCGCCGATCAATGAAACTAATGGATACATGTCCCAACCTTAGTCCCCAGCGGTTATAATTCAAAAGTAAGGAGAACTCCGATTTACTCTGTGAGTGCGATGTAATTGCAGCATTCCAAAACATTCCGGAAGCTATTCCTTGCAGACTGCCTTAGTTAGCCTTCCATAGGTCTTGCAGGTAGGCCCCTAATGTCATTTTTGAAGGAAAACAGTAGCCAAAGCTACTTTGTGATATCCCCTGTGCCAATTTTTCCAATGTTTTGGAGATACATTAAGCTTTCCAAAGTCATTTGAGGAAGTGCTTGATAGTGTTGATGAGCAATCACTATAGTAGCTTCCATCAACACGAAAGGAGGCATGGTTTCCTTACATCTTTGCAAGTCGACAAAGCAGAGGCACACATGAGTGGCGAAACTCAGAACCTGCTGGCACACATCCCAGATTCGAGACCTTCACACCAAATATAAAGTGGAAAAGTTTACAGAGGTCCCTTACACTTAATGAGATCTATTGTTTTTAGACTTAATTTTGGCTTCAGAATTTATACTATCCAGTAGTCTTTTCGGTACACTATTTAATTCATTCTGGGAGTGAGCTCGTAACCTAAAATATTCGTTCCTTAAAACACTTTTTTGTCCAAAGAAATAAAAGAAATTTTCTTAATGCATTCCACAAGCCCATAAATACATATACAATATACACTAATTTTTGAGGGTTTGTAATGGTATTTACTGGACAAATTATAACCCCTAATATCAGAAATGATGCAAATTGATAATTGAAGAAAATGTATTGAAAAATTTTTTTGACTGTCCCTACTTTTGAGGAGAATTGGGACTGGCTCCAGGGAGACGAGAGAGGAGGAGTAGGATTTACTGCTTGGAGGGAGAATCTCCCACCAAGTTCTCTTACTTGACTGACATTCAATATCACAAATCAAGTCACCAAAGTTACTTTTTTACGAACACTTGGCCATCTTTAATTTACACACATTCAGTTTGGATAAGGAACTGCTTTTGCCCTTTTTTTTTTTTTTTAAATGTCATGAAAATAGGGGTAAAATTCACATGAACACTGCATGTGTGGCTTATGGGTACTGTGTGATTGATTTTGTTCAATTCTCTTTAGTATTTGTCCACAAAAAATGCCCATATGGCGTGAAACTTTTGCTTGCAGATGATACAACGCTTTTAAGCCAATTTGAATTTGCATGCTTATATTCAAAGTTACTGTACTCGTAAACCAAGGTGCAGTACTACTGTATAATGTTGTTAAGTATCTTGAGAATTGAAGGTTTTGTGAAATTACTAAACATATACAAACACTTATACACTTCAGCTTTCATCATTTTTATATCCCAAAATGTATTTAGTGTAATGTTATATTATCAGTTTGACAAGTCTTTAATAAATGTCTCTCTTCAACAGGCGTAAGATTATATAACGGGGACAGATATTCAAAATGAGCTGGTTTAGCTCATCGTCGGAATGGAAGCAGAATCTGTCAACATCTGCCCTGAATAAAGTCGAGGAGCTAGAAAACAAGGTTGATCATTTTTTTAACTCCTTGTAACAAATTCAATAAGATATACTTTGGAAATATACACTATGCAGGAGAGGATGAATTGCTCATATAGTTCATTTGAATATTTTAATTCATTTGTTTGAATTCATATCCCAATATTAGGAAATTAAGAATTTAACTGTTTGATATTTGGATTATTTATTGTCAAAAATTAATTCTTACAATAAAATTCCCTTTTTTTATCTTTAAATGGGATTGCATTTTTCCAAGAATTAATTTCAAACGCCACTCATTTTTATTTATATAATCTTTTCAGGTAGAGAAACTTCAGAAGGAAAAGTTACAGAAACAGAATCAGTTAGATACTCTTCAGCAAGCATTAGAAAAGCAGAAAAGAAAGGTATGTAATAAGCCCTAAACTTTATTTATCAGGTGAATACTTTGGAATGGAAGAGAATTGGAATTTATCTCCTTTATAGATATGCAGTACGTCAATGCATATGTTGTACAATAAAAGGCATCTTTCGTATGATTTTATTTGAAGCATCTGTCTTATTCTTATTATATGTGCCATGCATTATTATTCATTGTTACATGCAATAAGATAGTTGGTTTGCTATGTCAATTTACTCTGATTTCATCTTTTGGTTATTACAATTTTCTAAAACTGCTGTTGATTCTAACTGTCTTGCCCTTTCTTATGTAAGTCTAAATACCACACAATATTCATGAAGTTTTATTATTGTTGTGACCAAATGGTGGAATGGTCTTCCTAATCATATACGGGTACTGTACAATTTACATCCGTTGAACCTTTGGAGTCCAAACTTGATGCAAATGTTTTTCTTTTAGGTAAGTTGAGAGTCTCATTTCATAGTTGACCAATTACCCGGTATTTGTCTTGATTAGTTTACTCCTATCATAATTTGTGATTTTTTCTATTTATCTTAGAATGTTATTTTAATCATTCTCTTTCTTTATCCTTAATAAGTTACTCTCCCTATTCAGGTCTTAAAGCTTGTAGAATTCTGCTTTTCCAACTAGGATGGCAGAGATTAATCTACAAATATTTTGTTCTTATAACCATATTCACTAAAAATACTGTAGTATAAGTAGACATATTTGTTGAAAACTTGTTTTGCTTTTTAGGCTGAAGATGGCACCAAAGAAAGGCAGACTCTTCAGAAAGAGATTGAACAGTTATCTCACAGCTGTGAACAGCTTCAGTTCCAGTTACAGAAAGGACAGCATGATCATGCTACTTCCAGCATAACAATGATGCCTCCCCCAAGACCTACAATTTCTCAAGATCAAATATCTGTCCAAGCAGGTGACTAATCAGTTCATTATAAAAAAAATCAAGATGTTGGCAGTTATGAGGTTTTGCTGGTCTCTTAATAGTATAACTCCAAGTTAGATATTTTGAATGCTTTATTTTTTCTATTCTTTCTTTTTTTCATATTTCAAAATTTAATTGTTGCATATTTGCCAAATTTATTTTCTCTTGATAATGTATCTTTTACTATGGATTTTTTTTTGTTGCTCTATAGGTTTCACACTTTTTTCACCATTGTACTGTATCTGTTTTAAATGCATGCCTACATGATTATGTTTGTTGAGTAAATTGTCTGTAGGGTAAGTAACTACATATCATAGATTTTGATAATTATTAAAATCTGGTTATTAAATTAATCTACATTATGGTTACTCAATTTTGGAACTAATAAAGTTGGCAAAGATTGCATTATCTGGTTGAAAATATTTTCAATTTATTCAGATTGTATCATCTAAAAACATACCAAATAAAGAAAACATGTCTTAAACAGCTCATTATCTTTTGAATGCTCTGTACAGTCAGGACACTTATCTTTTCTTCAAAGGAGGAGCTTATGAGATCAGTCTGGTATGTATAACAGTTTATTCAAAAGTGATCCATTCTTTTTAGTGTTATGTCTGTTTATAGTTGACTCTTATTTATTGGTTTTAAGCAGTATTCTTATTTACTCCATACAGAACTAGAATCTCTTCGTGGAAAAATTGAAATCCTTGAACGAGAAAAGAATGATTTGCAGTCAGATTTGAAAGAAGCTAAGGTAAGTTTATCTTTGTTTCTAACTTAAATCGCATTTATTTCAAACAAATTTGGGTTTAAATATTCTTGGCTCCATTTAATCTCAGACAATGACATACAGAAGTAACAGGGATGTTTTTAGAAAACCATGTTGTTGAAAAAGTGTTTATGTATTTTTGGCATTACTAGACTAAGTAAGCTGCACAGTAATGCATGCACAGAGCTTCCAAAGTTATTCTCCTGTGCCCTTGTTGACATGACATTATCTGGAAAATAGATACTGTATGCATTTCTATTATTTATGATGTAAAAGTAATGCTAAATTTGCTCCCTTTTACAGGTCAGTTAGTTAAATTAACCATGATTATTTTTCCCTCTAAGTAATTCTAAGGTATGGTTTAGTAAATCAGAATTGCTTATAGTAAGCATTAGCCGTCATACACATGGAAAGTCTTTACGTTGATGGAAAACTAACCATTCACCCTGCCTCTATATTTAAATTCTAGACAACTCTTGGACACAAATTTTCATGTGTTTTAAGGGTTGTATGTAGATGGTATTTATATTGATGTTAATGATATTGCAACTGTAATAGCATGGATCTAAAGAGATTATATTTTATCTTAGTCCCATAGTGGCAGATCAACTGCAGTCAGTAATGAGCCCGATAGCTTTTGGGGAAGCTTTGGGGACAACCGTCCAATGCAACGGTCAGGCATTAAAACACCAGTCAAGAAAGCCTTGGAGACAAGTGAAGGCAATCCTTTTAAAGTTCCTGCCTTATTCAAGAATGGTAAGTCTGAATTTTTGTATCATAACACTGGGTGGTTATGGTTTGTCATAAACTTTTGCAATACAACCGCAGTGCTTAATGAGTTTCCACCATTTGAGGTTCTGTATATTGTGGAATAATGTATAACTTCTGCATTTTAGTATGAAGGTTCATGTTTCTTGTAAATATTTGGTCTTGATTCTTTAAACAGGGTTTAAAAATTTCTGTAGATATACTATGCATACTCTGTTGTTTAGCTTGAAATTCCATAGTGAATTCTATATAAGGGTAAGGGAGATGTGCATGAGTGTTGTAATTCAAGAGGTATTAGTTTGTTGAGTGTAGTTGGAAAAGTGTATGGTAGAGTACTGATTAATAGGATTAAGGATAAAACAGAGAATGCAATCTTGGAAGTACAGGGTGGTTTTAGAAGAGGTAGGGGTTGTATGAATCAGATTTTTACAGTTAGGCAGATATGCGAGAAATATTTAGCAAAAGGTAAGGAGGTGTATGTTGCGTTTATGGATCTGGAGAAAGCATATGATAGAGTTGATAGGGAAGCAATGTGGGATGTGATGAGGTTATATGGAGTTGGTGGAAGGTTGTTGCAAGCAGTGAAAAGTTTATACAAAGGTAGTAAAGCATGTGTTAGAATAGGAAATGAAGTGAGTGATTGGTTTCCGGTGAGAGTGGGGCTGAGACAGGGATGTGTGATGTCGCCGTGGTTGTTTAACTTGTATGTTGATGGAGTGGTGAGAGAGGTGAATGCTCGAGTGCTTGGACGAGGATTAAAACTGGTAGGCGAGAATGACCATGAATGGGAGGTAAATCAGTTGCTGTTTGCGGATGATACTGTACTGGTAGCAGACACAGAAGAGAAGCTTGACCGACTAGTGACAGAATTTGGAAGGGTGTGTGAGAGAAGGAAGTTGAGAGTTAATGTGGGTAAGAGTAAGGTTATGAGATGTACGAGAAGGGAAGGTGGTGCAAGGTTGAATGTCATGTTGAATGGAGAGTTACTTGAGGAGGTGGATCAGTTTAAGTACTTGGGGTCTGTTGTTGCAGCAAATGGTGGAGTGGAAGCAGATGTACGTCAGAGAGTGAATGAAGGTTGCAAAGTTTTGGGGGCAGTTAAGGGAGTAGTAAAAAATAGAGGGTTGGGCATGAATGTAAAGAGAGTTCTATATGAGAAAGTGATTGTACCAACTGTGATGTATGGATCGGAGTCGTGGGGAATGAAAGTGATGGAGAGACAGAAATTGAATGTGTTTGAGATGAAGTGTCTGAGAAGTATGGCTGGTGTATCTCGAGTAGATAGGGTTAGGAACGAAGTGGTGAGAGAGAGAACGGGTGTAAGAAATGAGTTAGCGGCTAGAGTGGATATGAATGTGTTGAGGTGGTTTGGCCATGTTGAGAGAATGGAAAATGGTTGTCTGCTAAAGAAGGTGATGAATGCAAGAGTTGAGGGGAGAAGTACAAGAGGAAGGCCGAGGTTTGGGTGGATGGATGGTGTGAAGAAAGCTCTGGGTGATAGGAGGATAGATGTGAGAGAGGCAAGAGAGCGTGCTAGAAATAGGAATGAATGGCGAGCGATTGTGACGCAGTTCCAGTAGGCCCTGCTGCTTCCTCCGGGGCCTTAGATGACCGCGGAGGTAGCAGCAGTAGGGGAGTCAGCATTATGAAGCTTCATCTGTGGTGGAAATGTGGGAGGTTGGGCTGTGGCACCCTAGCAGTACCAGCTGAACTCGGTTGAGTCCCTGATTAGGCTGAAGGAACATAGAGAGTAGAGGTCCCCTTTTTGTTTTGTTTCATTGTTGGTGTCGGCTACCCCCCAAAATTGGGGGAAGTGCCTTGGTATATAGATAGAAATGATTTGTATTAGTTCTCTGTATCACCTCTGATGTTTATATTGCTTGTTCCCCGTAAGCTTGCTTTATCAACATTAACATCTTATAATACTTAAAACAATTTTTCATTTTTTTTTTCCATTCAATAGACACCTGATATTGATAAAGTAAGGAGACACATGTGGTTAATGGCAAGAAGCAAAGTGTGACATGCCAGAGGCTTTTTACTGTTCCACTTTTACTAGTGTTAATTACTGTACATCAGTACTTGTGCAGTTGTATGTCATTACAGTAAATGAATTATGAAATATTCTTATCATTTCTCTTAAAGTTTTTTTTTTTTATATATATACAGATATTCCAATCATGACCTTAAATGATAATGGTTATTCTTCTTGCAGACCCAGATGAAAGTCCATTCAAAATGCCTCGCAAGCAGCTATCCATGAGTTCATTACCAACAAATTCATCAGGGGCCTCTGATGAATACACCAAACAGCTTGAAAGAATGGTAGATCAGTACAAGAAGGAAATGGGAGGTAAGTCTGTAATAGAGCTTTTTATTTGATTAGGTAATAGATTCTTTCCTTTGCTGGATTTATGGAATTTTTATTAATGTGCAACCTAATTTTTATTTCTCGTGTCCTCTAGTCATAAGAAATTGAATACTGTATGGTTATTGTCCTCTCTATCTTGATTTCACTTTAATATACCTAATAATTTTACATAATAAAAGTTAGTAGGTGATCCATCAGTTAAGCTGGACTGAGATTCTGTACTGGGAGGCTAATTTCCTTAATTGAAAAAAGAAATCAACAGCTCTGTATTTATACTGTATATATATGCTTTGAGAAGTACAATAAGAGTGACCAACTGCACATGATTAGGAACAAGGGAATAGTTAGAATAACAAGGAATGTATAAGGTTAAAGACTCATTACCTAAGTAGCAAAGCTATAAGCCTATCAAAACTATCACAATTACCTTAGACAAAATTTTGTGATAAGGCCTTTAAGAGTCCTCACATTCACTACTGCTTTGTAGTGGTTTATGTTGATTGATAGCACTTGTACATTTGAACATGAATTCTATTTTGAATTGTATAGCATAAAGGCTCTGGTATGCTCTTGTCCCCTGTTAGTCTCTTCACACTTAGCTGTCCAACTCCTTTAATTTGCTCATGCACCAGTTTTACTCTCCTCAAAACATCCTGGTCTAATGTTTGAATGGCAACGATGGAAAATTATGAGCTAATACAATAAAAAAATTACTGTAGTACAAAGTCAGGGTTGAGATGGTAAGTTCCAAACCTGGGGACATTTAAGTATTGTACATTTCAAAGCTTGTACAATTACAAAAGAGCAGCAGGCCCGAGCCATACAACAGTAAAAAAAATTTAGTAAATTATTTTTTTTTTTTTTTTTGTGTACGTGTGTGTATGGATTATTTACACATATATACAGTAGTAGATTCCCATAACATTTAATATTGGGTAGGTAAATTAGTCTTTGGTATTGATGCTTTTTTTCACACCAATAGATAGTAGCCAGTTACAAGAGGAGAACGGGATACTCAGAAAGGAACTGAGTGCTCTAAAGACTGCCTTGGAGAAAGCTAAGAGTGATTTGGCAGTATCCGAGAGATCGTTAGCATCTGTTTCAGAACAGATGTTGAGCTTCAAATCTACCTGCGAAGAAAGTGCTCGTAAGGTAATTTACCCATATACTGTAGTTTTGTCCATTTATAATGTGATTCATAAAGACCCTTTCTCCAACTGCTTGAAGTTTTTATGCTGTATTGTTGAGTTTTATAGATTTTTTTTTACCAAATACTGTAAGCATTATGGAATATCTTTAACATGAAAGGGAAGATTCAACATCAAAAAATTTTGACACCAGTTAAAGTTGTGACAAAAACAAAATATCTGTAGAATGGTTGATAGTGTATGTGTAAACATTGTCACTAATGCTTTCTTTAGTTATACAAATTATTAGTAAGTGTGTATGGAAATAGCATGTTTTTCATTGCTATAATTTTCTTTTTGATTTAGCTGGAACTGACAGAGCAACGTTTACGTGCAGTTCAAAGTGAATCAGAATGTCAAAGGCACAACAGTGAGGCTGCTCGGAAAAGTTTAGAGGAAAAGCTGAAAGACAAAGAGAAGGAACACAATGCTGATTTGTCTCGTGCTCAGGCTGATATGGCTGGTCTTGGTGAGAGATTAATAAATTCTTGTTTAGTTTATTTTGGTAATTTCCAAAGGTGGGATAACACTGTTGTTAGGGGCTGAGTTGTTAAACAGCCTTCAATTTTCACCTTCACCATCAAAGTGGGAAGGAGGCTATGTTTTAGCCCCTGTTTGTGTGTGTTTGTTTGTGAACCAGTTTCCTGGCCACAATTTTAATCGTAGAGTAATGAAACTTGCAGGGATTAACTGTTATGTAAAAAGCTGAAAATTATTAAATTTTGGAAGGTCAAGGTTAAAGGTCACAATCAGAGTTAAGGAAAATGTCCAATTCATGTAATCAGCCATAAGTTTGGACATTGTTATCACTGAGACATCAAACTTGGTTTATATTTAAGTGTATGAAACTCAATGTCAATTGATGCATGTTAAGGTCAAGGTGAAGTCCAAGGTCAAGGTTGAGTAAAAGGTTAAATTCCGGTCATTAACCATGCGGCATGCACCACATGTAGTACATTGACTTAAAATTAATTTTATTTTTTTAAGTATTGTACAGTACTTTGAGTGGATCAATAAGGCTTGATTGTTATTAAAGCAATGTAGTATTGTAGTTTACAAGACAAGTAAATTGACCATGAGCTTCAAGTACTTTATTTATTACTTAAAACAATTTGTTCCTACACTAAATTCAAACCCTCATTCTTTACTATAGGAGATATTCTAGCGCTAGCTGGAAAATACGGCAGAAAACCTTAACAAGGTCGTTAACGACTGGGCCGGTAGTTATCCCCCTGTTGGGGGTGGGGGACTGCCGGCCGGTAGCTACTGAGTACTTTCAACCGAATTCTAGCCGTCGCAGTGGTAACACCGCTGCTCCCGCTATTGTTTGTCTGGCAGACTAGCCTTTCTTTAAGTGTGTTTTTTTCATTAACTTTTCCTTTTTTCTCTTTAATTAGATGTGATGTCCTCTAATTTGAGAAAGTGTCCCGGGATTCCTCCGAAGTCTTGTGGCACATTTATGTCACCACCGGAGGTGGATCCTCATTCCCTATGCCCTTCATGCAGAGATCATAGGTGTACTAAAGACTCCCCCTGCGTAGTGTGTAAGGAATGGTCGCATGCGCAGTGCGATAAGTTCATGAAGAGGAAGAAGAAGAAATCCAAGAAGGATTCGTTACCTCCAGGTTCGCCGTCGAAAGGTAAGGAGTCTTGGGCCTCTTCTTCTGCCCCTCAATCTCTTCCTTCAAATTCTTCCTTGCCTCCTTCCTCCGGGGGGAAGTCAAGGAAGAGCGGCACCATTGACTTAACACCCATTCCCCCGGGGCAGGCAAATCAAGTTGCTCCCCCCAGTGGGATAGTTTCGTCCGTCATCGGAAATAATTCTATTACCGCTTCTATTCCAGATAACGTGCGAGCGGTATGGCCTGCCCTTGGACTTCCTGGTTCTCCTTACGGTGGAGGTGTGGAACCAGTTCCTCGCAGGCACAGTTTTACCTCAGGTCCCTTCTGTTTTGGAACCCTCGGGAGTTCCGGACCTCGCCGATATCCCATCAGCTCAATCGGCGGCCGCTGAAGTGTCAGCGGAGGTAATAACGTCAGCTCCTGCGGAGCCTACTTCGCTCCTCACTTGCATTACGACAAAACAATGTCGCAAGCGTGATCATCATGATTCCTCCTCCTCCTCGTCGTATTCGTCCTCCTTAGAGAATAGGAGAGAGCGAGAGAAGAGGGAAAGGAGAGCTCGCTCTCCTTCGCCAAGACGTTCTCGTCGGAGAGAGAGGCGACATAGGAAGAGACGTCATCGTTCTCGTTCTTCCTCGCCTTCTATCTCTTCACGAAATGTCTCGCCGATACTCGATAAGCGCGTTCGTCACAGGCGGTCTCGGGGGAAATGAATTTCTTGAAGTCTCAAGGATCCCATAAGATGCTGCAGTTTCCATTTTCGAGGCAAAGCCGCTTTTACAAGGTCAGAGACGCCAACCCTTCGCCTCTGACACTTGATCCCCTCAAAGCAAAGCTTACACCTGGCTGCTCTGCAGAGAGACTCTCTTCCCTTCCAGTCTCCTTTACCGCAGCAGAAGCCTCGACAATGGAAGCAGCGTCAGTGTCTCTTTTAGAGGCACTATCCTGGTTTGACACATGGTCTGGCAGAGTGGGCTACCTTGCAAGTCACGAGGACCTTTCAAACCAAAATTCCATGCAGTCTCTGCAGGAAGTCCTGGCTGCTGGGGCCAAGACAATGGACTTTCCAACTGCTACGGCTGCAACGATGTGGGGCAACTGGATTCTCAAAAGGGGGGAATCGGTTGTCTCCAGACTGCATAGGAGCATTGGAAAATCTGAGAAATCTGATTTGAGGAACTCTGATCTTCTACAACCTCTCCTCCTCTTTAGACAAGCAGTCTCCTCCACTTTAGAGACTTGGAGGAAGGAGACGCAGGACACTGCAATGCAAAAGGCTTCTTCCTTTCGTCCAATGCAACAGCAGCCAACTCCACAACCCAAGGCAACAACCGCATCTCCACTGCCAACCAAGAACCCCAGCTGCCCCTCTTTCACACCCAAACCTATGGGCAGAGGAAAATTGGCTCCTCCTAAGGCTAAAGGCAGAGGGAGGAACCCTAGACAGAAATAGGGTCTCGACTCCCCCCTCGCAATGCGTAGGGGTGTGCCTGCAGGGGAGTTGGAGGAGTTGGAAAGCTATGGGAGCCATGCAATGGACCATAAGGGTGCTTCGTTGGGGATACCGCATTCCCTTCATAGACTCTCCTCCTCTAATTCCACCTCCCAGGTCCCTCAGGATCCCGGGAAACAGCAAGCCCTAGCTCGGGAGATACAGAGCATGCTTCTAAAAGACGCTATTCAAGAGGTCTCCGACTCTTCCCCGGGTTTTTCAGTCGCCTCTTTCTGGTAGAGAAAGCCTCGGGAGGTTGGAGACCAGTAATAGATCTTTCGACTCTGAACCAGTTCATGAAGCAGACTCCATTCAAAATGGAGACAGCGGCTTGTGTCACCCAAGCAGTACGCCCAGGAGACTTCATGGCATCTGTAGACTTAAGAGATGCTTATTTCCAAGTGCCAATCCATCGCACATCTCGGAAATTCCTATGCTTCCTGGCTGAGGGTCGAATCTTCGAGTTCAAAGTCCTGTGCTTCAGCCTCTCGACCGCCCCACAGGTCTTTACGAAGATCTTCAAACTCGTATCTACGTGGGCGCTCAAACATGGAATTCGTCTGCTAAGATATCTGGATGATTGGCTACTCCTGGCCTCGTCCAAGGAGCTAGCTCTGAATCATCTGAGAAGACTTCTGAGTCTTTGCAAGGATCTGGGGATCCTTGTATACGCATTGAAGTCTTGCTTAACTCCGACCCAAGTCTTGAACTATCTGGTTATATCCATCAACACCCAGGCAGGGAGAGTGTTTCCGTCAGAAGACAGGCTTCAGAGACTGGATCAGTCCATCACCCATCTCTTGTCTCCACTACCACCTTCAGCCAAGTCGTGGCAGTGTCTTCTGGGCCATCTTGCCTCTCTGGAGAAACTAGTTCCAGGCGGGAGATCAAGAATCAGAAGTCTCCGATGGCATCTGAAGACCAATTGGTCTCTAAAGTCAGATTCCCCATTCTTTGCAGTGGAGGTTCCAAGTCTGGTACTACAAGATCTTCATTGGTGGTTGACCAGAGAGAACACCCAAAAGGGCATTCCCCTCCAAAACCCGAGTCCGAAGTTAAAACTCTTTTCGGACGCGTCGCTACGGGGATGGGGTTCCCACCTAGGCCCCAAATTAGCATCAGGAGTTTGGTCTCCGATAGAGAAGTCTCTCCATATAAACCACCTAGAATTATTAGCTGCCTGGAAAGGCCTAAAATTCTTTGTAGAAGATCTACACGGACGAGAGGTGGTTCTGATGAGCGACAACTCCACAGCCGTCTCGTACATCAACAAACAAGGGGGTACTCTGGCAAGAGACCTATTATTGTTAGCAGTCCAGATCTGCCAGTGGGCAGAAAGCCACAACATTTCTCTTTCAGCCAGGTTTATTCTGGGCCAGAGAAACATCGTGGCAGATCAGCTGAGCAGGCATCACCAAGTGCTGAGTGGAGAATGGTCTTTGGATCCTCGAGTAGCAAAGACAGTAATAGCTTTGTGGGGTTTACCCACAATAAATCTGTTCGCCACCTCTGAATGCGAAGCTTCCCAGCTACGGGTCCCCAGTTCCAGACCATCAGGCAGCGATCCAGGATGCCCTCCAACACTCCTGGGACAACCTGGATGCTTATGCCTTCCCTCCCTTTTGCCTGCTCAGAAAGGTGATCAACAAAATCAGGATCTCTCGGAACTGCAAGCTAACTCTAATAGCTGCGGCTTGGCCAGGCAGAGAGTGGTATGCAGATCTCCTTTCCCAGCTAGTTCAAGTACCGAGGTTCCTGCCTCCAAAACCTCGTCTGTTGACGCAGCCACACAGTGGTATCCCCCACGGGAGAATCCACTTCCTGAAACTTCATGCCTGGAGGCTGTCCAGTCTCTCCTCAGAAGCAGAGGCTTTTCAGGAAAGGTGGCTGAACACATGTCCAGGCACCTGTGCCAATCTTCCACAAACCTCTACCAAGCAAAATGGAGAGTGTTTGCGGCTTGGTGTAGAAGGCGAGGCGTGTCTCCACTCGATCCCTCTCTTGCTTTAGTGGCAGACTTCCTAGTTTACCTCAGGGAGGAGAAACTCTTTCAGTCTCGGCAATTAAGGGCTATTGTTCAGCCTTAAGCCTCATCTGCAGACTGAGAGGAGTTGACCTTTCCACCTCAGAAGATATCACCATGTTGATTCGAGGTTTTGAGAGATCTTGCCACCCAGTGGAGATTAGACCACCACCTTGGAACGTGTCCCTGGTTTTACGCTCCTTAAAGGGGCCTCCATATGAGCCCTTAAATAAGGCATCTGATTTCTTCCTCACCCTTAAGACCGTCTTCCTAGTAGCTCTGGCCTCGGCAAAAAGGGTTAGTGAACTTCACGGGGTATCCTACGAAGTCACCCATACTAGAGGATGGAGGGAAGTCTCCCTCAACTTCGTGCCAAGTTTTGTGGCCAAAACCCAGAATCCTTCATCTGCCGATGAGAGGTTTAGAGAATTTAAATTTTCCAGCCTCAATAGGGCAACTCAGGATATTGACCAATTGCTACTGTGCCCGGTCAGGGCGCTAGGGAAGTAACTGAAGCGCACCAAACCTTTCAGACCACGCCCCCGTCATCTCTTCCTCAGTACCAACAAGGCTAAGAAGAGAATCTCTTGCAACACCATCTCTTTCTGGCTCAAGAAAGTTATTGCGAGAGCCATTCACAGAGACCCTGAGGCAGCTCAACCCAAAGCCCATCAAGTTAGGGGAGTAGCTGCCTTGCTGGCGTTTAAGAAGAATTTCTCAGTCTCCCAAGTCTTAAGAGCTGGAATCTGGAAGCGCCAATCTACATTCACCACTCACTATTTATCAGATGTGACACATAGGTCTCCAAACACCTTTTCTATAGGACCTATTGTGGCAGGTCAGCAGGTGCTGTAACTATCTTTATGCCCTTTCAGGGGACAGTAGCCATTGATTGAGGATTCTGAGTTACACTAGGTTTTAGAAGGACATCCATCTATCTTCTGCTCTTTCTTCTTTCTCCCATCTGGGTAGCCTAGTGTGTGAACAGTTTCGGCTGGACTCATCAATGGAAATAAGGTATGAAACTCATCGAACTCCTATCACAGGGTATAAGTTATACTCGTCACGGGGTTCCTCTTTTCAAGGTCAGGGGAACCCTTTGTATGAAAGGGTCCTGGTATTACTCCCGACCCTCTTCATGCTGAAACTTTGGTTTCTACGTATTTACAAACCGTCAGTCATGCTGGATTTGGGGATCTACAAAGAAAGTTAATGGGAGATTGTTCATTAATAGAGTCTAGTCTGAGGACTATCTTCCCTAGGTATAGAGAAGCCTTCGTCCACCCTGACCTCAAGACTAAGTCTCCTATAGTAAAGAATGAGGGTTTGTATTTAGTGTAGGAGCAAATGACAAACTTATAACAGAGTTTGTATTTTTCCTAGCATACAAACCCAAATTCTTTACTCAAATCTTCCCGCCGTCACTGCCCCCTAATATAGTCCTAGCTAGAATCCGATTGAAGGTACTCAGTAGCAACCGGCCGGCAGTTCCCCACCCCCAACAAGGGAATAACTACCAGCCCGGTCGTTAACAACCTTGTTAAGGTTTTCTGCCGTATTTTCCAGCTCGCGCTAGAATATCTCCTATAGTGAAGAATTCAGGTTTGTATGTTAGGAAAAATACAAACTGTTATAAGTTTGTCATATTTATGTGATGGCAAAAGAGCAAATTTGGGTTTTTTGCTTTTATTTTGCAATAACAGAAAAATTGATAAAAATTTCATATGAGATTAAGAAAGTGGTTTTACAGTATTTCCATTCTATAGTGATATAAAATCAAATGAGAAAAATATGTTTGTTCCAACAAAGAGACTTACCACGAGTTACTTTCTTAGGAGGTACCTGGAATCTCCTCTCAACCGACCAGAGTTTTGTGTAGTTTACCCTACTTCCGTTTTCTGTGAGGACTACCCCAGGCGGAAGGATACGTGCCCTGAGGCTAGTCCCGAGCCAGGTCGCGTGTTAGGTTGGGTCTCGATCCCCAGTAAGTTCTCTGGTCGCGTCGTGATACCATCCCGACGCTTTCCATTCTCAGTGCGACCCTTTGTGTCCCCGACTCGTGTGTCCCACGTGTCTCCTGCGTGGTATCCCTGTACTTTCCCTTGTGTTCTCGCGTGTTCGCTTGATTCCCTTGTGCTTTCCCAAGTGTATTCCTTATCCTTTCCCTGCGTTCCTGTGTCTTACGGTGTTGTGTTGTGCATTATGGAGCAGGCCCGCCGTTGTCCTGGACCTAGAGCCGGGAAGTCGTATGGAGAGTTTTTATCCAAGCCGGAGGTTGACCCGCATTCCCTTTGCTCTTCCTGTAGGGGTAAAGTGTGCTCTCCGTCAGATAGTGCCCGGAGTGTGTGTCGTGGAGTGAGATCCAGTGGGTTCGTTTTAGTACGAAAAAGAAGAAGTCCGCTAAGCGATCCCCCAGGAAGGTGAGCACCTCTTCGCCCTTGACGTCGCCAGGAGGGAAGTCTGACGATGTTTCTGTTCCTTCTTCCCCTACCCAGAGTAGGGCACGTGGTAAGTCCGTTGCGGGGAAGAAGCCGATTGCTCTTCCCCAGGAGTCTAGTCTTCGAGATGTTGGGGTTGCTGACTCTTCGCAGGCAAGTGGGGGGCCTGAATGTGCTTTTAGTGGGGGTCTTGGAGACTCTGCCCTTGTGCATGGAGGGCACGTCTCGTCTGATGACCCCATGTGGGGTAAAAATGTCCCTGTCTCTTCGACCGCTTCATGGGCCTATGTTTCAGGTACCTCTGCAGCTGATGGCACCCAAGATAAGATGGACTCGCCGGTAGCGGATCCCTACGGATGGGGACTCCCGAAAACTCCAGGTAGGTCCCCGTTGAGGATGGAAGATGGCCTTGGTTCCTGGTTCCCCAACGTGGTGCGACTGAACTCTCCCCCAGCTCCTCTTTCGGCGGTTCCTGACATGTTTCTACAACCTTCGACCTCCGGAACCCAGCAAATCATGAAGACCTCCATTCCCCATGCACCTGCCCCTCGGTCATGTTATGCAGTCGTCGGAGTCTTCAGCGGCAGGTTCATCGTTCTCTTCGAAGGGAGAAGCGCGGAGGAGGGATAGATCCAGGAGCAGACGTTCCCGTTCGAGGTCGAGATATGGTAGAAGGCGTTCCAGGTCCCCCAGGAAGAAATACGGGAGGAGTAGGTCTCCCAAAGAAGAATGGTTCCTCGTCCCCCGCAGGAAGCTCGCGGACTTCGCTGCTATCCCGAGCTCTGCGAGTCGGCGGTCCAAATACGGTTCTCCAAGGAGGCCCTCTGCCAGCCACAGGTTTGACCCTCGTAAGGACAAGAACGAAAGGACCGCTTCAGACAGGCGTAAGGCCGCGAAACAACCGACTCAACCCGCCCAGCGGGGGGAGTCGCTTTTTCGGACGGGCAGCCTCGTCGAGTCAGCAAAATTGACTCGACCGGTGGTTACGCAGGGACGGCTTCCTCCGTCGGGCAAGCCCACGGAAGCCTCACCCTCTTTGTCGAAGGACATGTTAAGGACGGAAGCCCTCGCCGACACGGCGGTGCCCGTCCCAAGACCGAGACCTGGTGCGGAGGTGCCCGTCGGCACAGCCCTTTAACGCCACACGGAGGTGCCCGTCGAGTCAGAACCTCAGCGACAGACGGAGGTGCCCATCGGGACATCGCCTCAGCTTCAGACGGAGGGCGCGGTCGGCGACGTGGAAGGTTCTCCAACCGAGGATTCAGCCTATCGGAAGGTTATAGGCCTCATACGGAGGCATCACAGGATCGAGGAGCCTGTTCCCACCTACGAAGATGCTTGGCGTTCCAGCCTCAATCATCTAATGGAGGCCCCCGTACAGCAGAAGCCCTCCTTAGCGCTACCTGTGGCCAGGGACGTGGTTCTGGGACGTATGCACGTGGACGAGGTTGTGGCGGGCAATGCCGAAGCCCCCAAATTCCAGAGTGCCTCAAAATTACTCCAGGGTCTAAGGTCTCAGAGCAAATTTTATGTGCCGGAGGGGCAGCGACCGGGAGCCTGCAAGATGGAGGCCTCCCTTGAAGTGTTAGGTCAGGGTGCCCCGGAGGACAGAGCCTCGTCAGCCCCGATTTGTTTTTCCCAGTCAGAGGCGACGAGGATGGAGGAGATGTCTAAAGACCTAGTCAACTTCCCCTCCTGCTTGGACTGGTGGGCTTCAAATCTGGTGGGTATCCAAGCCTCCTACGACTTGACAGACCCAGCGAATCAAGCCCTCCTGAAGGAACTCATCATATCCGGGGGAAGGACACTGAAGTTCTTGACATTCCAGTCTCTTGCCCTGTCGGCCAACTGGATTCTTAGGAGAAGGGATACGGTCCTGACCAAGCTATCCTGGAAAATCCCTGACAGAGAAGCGAGGGCTTTGAGGAGCCTGCCCGTGTGGGGTGGCTCTCTTTTTCCCTTGAAACAAATGGAGGAAATCATGGAGAAAGTCATGAAGAGGAAGGAAGTGAGTGGGCCCAGACCTCACTCCATGAGGAGACCCGCTTACAGGAGGCCAACGTCGGATGGACCCTCTACTTCTCGAGCCTCTCCTAGCCAGACGAGGAGAGACGCCTCATTTACCTCTTGGGCTCAACCACCGCAGCCCCCCCGTAGAGGAGCTCCGACAGCGCCTGCCTCGTTTAGAACATCCTACTCGGTTTATAGGCCTCATACGGAGGCATCACAGGATTGAGGAGCCTGTTCCCACCAACGAAGATGCTTGGCGTTCCAGCCTCAATCGTCTAATGGAGGCCCCCGTACAGCAGGAACCCTCCTTAGCGCTACCTGTGGCCAGGGACGTGGTTCTGGGACGTACGCACGTGGACAAGGTTGTGGCGGGCAATGCCGAAGCCTTCAGGTCGTTCCTCCAGAAGGAGAGAGGGTGGAAGGCCCCCTACTCCTGCCCAAGCCTCAGGTTGGGGGATGCCTCAGACATTTTTGGCAAGCATTGAAGGACCACGGTGCGGAACCCTGGACAGTAACGGTGTTGAAGGAGGGTTACAGACTACCATTCCTAGCAGAACCGCCTCCTCTGATTCCAGCCAGCCGGGCGGAGTGGCTAGCACCCACGGACCCCTTGAAGAGGGCAACCTTGCAGGAGGAAGTATCCGCAATGTTGGAAAAGGGTGTGATGGAAACGGTCCTTCATCCGGGCCCAGGCTTCTACAGTCGACTCTTTCTGGTGGAGAAAGCGACGGGTGGTTGGAGACCGGTGATAGATCTGTCAGCCCTCAACAAGTTTGTGTGCAAGACCGACTTCAAGAGGGACACTCCAAAGTCAGTCCTGCAGTCCTTGAGGGAAGGGGACTTCATGATGTCCATAGACCTCAAAGACGCGTATTTTCAAATCCACCCCTCAAGCAGGAAGTTTCTCCGGGTGAAGTGGGGTACCCAGATCCTGCAGTTCAAGACCCTCTGCTTCGGATTGTCAACAGCGCCCCAGGTATTCACGAGGGTCTTTACAACAGTCTACGTGTGGGCTCACGAGCGGGGTATTCGCCTCATTCGCTACCTGGACGACTGGTTACTTCTTTCCTCCTCAGAGGTAGTTTTGAAGGAGCAAGGCGTGAACCTAATACAATTCTGCAAAGTTCTGGGTATCACTATCAACCTGGAGAAATTGCATCTGTCTCCCTCCACCAGGATGACTTACTTGGGGATAGTGCTGGACTCCCGCCTAGTGAGAGCCTTTCCGTCGGGGGAGAGGTTGAACAACCTGGACCAGATCCTCCAGCCTTTCCTTTCGGGGCAGTCCAGGAGAGCCAAGGACTGGCAGAGGTTGATAGGTCACCTAGTGTCATTAGAGAAACTGGTTCCCCAAGGGAGGCTCAGACTCAGGAGCATCCAATGGAACCTGAAGGGGCTCTGGAGCCAGTTAGACTCCCCCTACAAGTCAATTCCCATTCTTACGGAGGCAAAACAATCCCTGGAGTGGTGGCAGGATCGGGCGAATACCCTTAAAGGGATGCCCTTCGCAACTGAGCCCCCCCCGAGATGCTTCTCTTCACAGACGCCTCCAAGGAGGGGTGGGGGGCACACCTCCTCGCCAAGTCAGCAAGAGGATCTTGGATGGAAGAAGAGAAAGCACAACACATCAACGTCTTAGAGATGAAGGCAGTCCGAGAAGCGGGCCTACAGTTCGTAGATCTTCTAAGGGGAAACACAGTGGCATTGATGTGCGACAATGCCACTATAGTAGCGTACATAAAGAAACACGGAGGTCTCAAGTCGAAGGAGTTGTGCGCTCTCGCTTTGGAGATCCTGGATTGGGCCGAGTCAGAACAAATCGTGTTTTCAGCGAGGTTCATTCCAGGCAAAAGGAATGTCCTAGCCAACGGGCTCAGCAGGATGGGCCAGGTAGTGGGGACCAAGTGGTCTCTTCACCCAGGAGTAGCCAGGCTCATCATTCGGAAATGGGGTTCGCCGGTGATGGATCTCTTTGCAACCAGACTGAACGCACAACTCCCCGTATTTTGTTCTCCTGTCCCAGACCCAAAGGCGGCATTGGAGGACGCATTTCAACACAAATGGGACAATCTCGACCTGTACGCTTTTCCTCCCTTCGCATTGATCAGGCAAAGTGCTCAACAGAGTAAGGACAGCTCACAACTTAAGGATGACTTTGTTAGCGCCCTGGTGGCCGGAGAGAGAGTGGTTCGCGGATCTAAGAGATCTAGCGTGTCTTCTCCCGTGGCCTCTGCCCGACAGACCAGACCTTCTGCGGCAACCACACTTCCAAAGGTTCCACGACAATCCTCGGTCTCTTCGCCTTCACGCTTGGAGACTATCGAGCGTCTCCTGAGGAAGGAAGGATATTCGGCAGGAACGGCTGAAAAGATGTCGCGCTATCTGAGGCGGTCTTCGGCAGCGGTCTACCAGGCAAAATGGGCCACTTTCACGAAATGGTGTTCCTCAAAGAACATCAAGCCTCTAAAAGCCTCGGTTCCGGATATTGCGGATTTCCTCGTACACCTCAGAGACGGGGTGGGCATGTCAATACCGGCCATCAAGGGAGTCCGTGCAGCCTTGGGCCAAGTTTTCCTTCTGAAGGGCATTGATCTGGGCTCCTCTAGGCATATCTCTATGCTCATCAGGAGCTTTGAACAAGCATTCCCTCCGCAAGCCTCCAGGGTACCACAGTGGGACGTGGCAAGAGTACTGAAAATGCTAAGTGAGCCAGCGTTCGAACCCTTGAAGGACATAGTGGACAGGGATCTCACTCTCAAGACAGTCTTCTTGTTGGCCTTGGCCTCAGCTGAGAGAGTAGGAGAAATCCATGGGTTGTCCTACGAAATCTCTCATACGAAGGGGTGGCGTGAGGTCTCCTTCAAGTTTGTCCCTTCTTTTGTAGTAAAAACACAGAATCCAGCAGTCAGGGACCCTAAGTTTGAAGGCTTCTCAATGGCAGTGATTCCTCGAACAGGGAATCCAGGAGATTTGAAGTTGTGCCCCTTCAGAGCCGTGAGGAAATACCTTGAGAGGACGGCTAATCTCCGCCCTGGTATCAAAAACCTTTTTGTCTCCACGGGTACAACGAAAAAGCAGGTATCTGAGAATACCATCTCCTATTGGCTAAGACAGGTGATTGTCAGGGCCTATAGCAAAGCGGGTCTTCCCCTGACAAGTAATCCCAGGCCCCATGACATTAGGGGTCTAAGTACCTCTGTGGCTTTTGAAAAGAACATGGCGGTGGCCCAGATCCTTAGAGCAGGCACCTGGTCGAACCAGTCGACCTTCACAACTCATTACCTCAAGGATTGCTCGAGGAAATCTCTAGACGGGTTCTCTATTGGGACAGTCATCTCTGCGCTCCAAGTGATTTAACAGTGAACCCCAGGTACAATCGTGGGTAGCAAAACCAAGAGACACCGGTTCGTTTCCTTTCACCCTTGTCCCTTTTCCTTTCCCGACTCGAATATAGACCCAGATACAACCTCCAAAAGACACGACTTCACAACTTCGTCACAGAACTCAGCATCGTTGAATTTTTTAAGGGTGAGTATTTAGACACTAACATGAGCTCTTTGTGTAGTTTTTCCCTACGTTTCGTTTTCTGGATATCTTAGAACCTAGTTTCCTACCTAGGTTCCTTGTCGCCCGGATTAGTTGGGTCTAGAGTTCAGGAAGACACTCCCACCTCTTAAAGTGTAAGTCTCCTAAGAAAGTAGTTCGAGGTAAGTCTCTGTGTTGGAACAAATCACAAATTTTTAAGTAATTTGTATTTTTCCTAACATACTTACCGAGAACTACTTTCGGGTAATGGCCCTCCCTTCCTTCCCTGAGTGCCTTACTGACCCTTAGATATTTTTAACATCCAGGAACTTACTGAGGATCGAGACCCAACCTAACACGCGACCTGGCTCGGGACTAGCCTCAGGGCACGTATCCTTCCGCCTGGAGTAGTCCTCACAGAAAACGGAAGTAGGGTAAACTACACAAAACTCTGGTCGGTTGAGAGGAGATTCCAGGTACCTCCTAAGAAAGTAGTTCTCGGTAAGTATGTTAGGAAAAATACAAATTACTTAAAAATTTGTGATATTTTAAAAAAAGATTTTTACTTTGAAGTTTCAAAAAAATATTTCTTTTGCTTTGTCGAAGAGATTTTTTATTATTATTATTATTATTATTATTATTATTATTATTATTATTATTATTATTATATGAACCACCCTCAATGTTCATATTGCTGCTTCTTCAGAAGCTCTGTTAATTGATGTTTACCCACAAAATTTCTTTTAGATTTTCCCATTTTCTTTAATTCATAAGATACGTGACCCTAGTAAAGTAATAAAACAATATAGTGGTTAAACATAAGGAACTGCAATGATCTCATGTTATTTAGCTTTTCCGTCACACTGGTGACATCAAAGCCTAAGCTGAACGGCTGATGTTTAATTCTCGTAACGGCCGAGAAGATTAAGTAGTTTTTAGTTCAAGGGGATTCCCAGAGAAAAGAATAGGTGTATATACTATTGAGAAGTTGATAACAATATGTATGCAACCTCGTCTTCCTTGTGAGATGGAGACAAATCTTTTGGGGAGGCCTTCTTATAGGTCTACATGCTGAGTCATCATCTGCCATTACTTAGCTGTTCATATTCCTAGATTGTTTGGAGAGAGGCTTGGATGTTGATCATGTACTGTATACAGTATATGGTCGGTCTCTAGGACATTTATTAGCTACCTTTAAATCTTTACAGTACTTCTATATCGATTGTTCGCAGAGCATAGTTATATGTTGGGTCTTTAGGTTACATTTAGGCAAGTTAATACTACCTTTTTCATTGTATTTTACTTGAATAAAATTGTATTATTTATTACTAAGCGTTATTAGACTAAAGATTCTCGTTGACTTAGGATTTAACTTCCATCTTTCAGAAAAACAAGTGAGAGATTTACAAACTAAGGTTCAGCAGTTAGAAGCACACAGCCGAAATACTCAGAACTCTATGCAAGCATCTTTAGACAAAGCTCTTGCTCAGGTTAGTAGCCATTTTCTTTTCAGATCTTAATTCTACAAGTTCATCTATAGACTGCAAGACTGTAAGCTTACAATGCACATTGTATAAGCTTTGAAGCAATCATATTTTAACCTAGTAAGTTTACTACCTTAACGCATTTTTGTTTTTCATTAACTGTAGGTAATGGATAGATTTTGCAATTAAAAGTGACCAAAAGTAGATGTTGTTACACATTACAGTAGTAAATGAATTAAGGCATTCAAATCTGTCAAATATGATATGATATTGGGATGTACATTTTTCTGAGTCTTAGTGAAATGTAGTTTTATCAAATGACCTAAAACAAGTTTTATATTGTTACTATAGAGCTGTATAAAGTACAAAGTAAGTTCACTAACCCTATTTAGTATGCTATGTGACAATTGCCACAGTTTAAGAAGCAATGTATTTTATCCAGTCTAAGTGAATTATATCCCATATCAGAATTTGACTTTTAGTGTGCTTACCTTGCATGGTATATAGTAGTTAGCATCAAGGGTTCAGTGAAAGTTCCCTTTGCACCCAACAACTTTTGATTTTTGTCTCCATACTTAGTTTTAATCTTGTTTATTCTGTTCCATCCTATAACTGTCCTTGCTATTAACTTTACCTTCTTTTTTGTTGAGATTAATTTAAATGATGAAACATATATAAAACTATAAAAGGGATTTTGACGAAGGAAAAATCTATTTCTGGGGAGATACCTGTGACGCCCGGTGAAAAGGTCCTTCTTATCACTTTTCCGATATAAATACTTCCAAATATACCAGAGAAAGTTGAAGCATGGAATGCAGAGGTTACTACCCTCGCGCGAGCACCCTGAGGGCATCGTATATAAAGATAGGGCGTGTGAAAACCACTATTCACAAGTCGTCTTCCATTTAGATAAATCCTTTATCAATAAGGGATGAGCCGCTACAGCAGCACTAACCAAACCCACCTGATCCATTCCACCGACGCCCGACTCGAGCGCCATCTACACATCCTTCTGTATGAGATGGCTTGGAAAGGAAAGGGACGGGGAAAAACCAGGGAAGGGTTTCACCGGGCGTCACAGGCATCTCCCCAGAAATAGATTTTTCCTTCGTCAAAATCCCTTCTCTGGGTCGACCTGTGACGCCTGGTGAAAATATACCAGAAAATGCCTTCCAAGCCCACAATTCAAAAAGGTTAAAGTAAAAAACGTTATGTACAAGTGGAGGTTACTATATATTAAGGAACGTAATGTGACATAAACAATCATCAAAAAACCTCATGTGTAAAAAGAAAAAATGCCATAATGGTACAAAGTAAAGAATACTGTACAAACAAATCAAGTGATGCAATACAATCATAATCCACAAGTGTAAGTAGCTAAAAGTAATAATGCTAAGAATGGCATAAGACAAAAATACAGAGTAATCATAATATGGATAAAAAATAACATGGCAAACTCTACTAATACCCATGGGTAAGCTATATACAATCCAAAATGAAAGCAACCAACATGAACAAGGCAACAATGACATAACATTAGGTATGGGGCTAAACACCCGACCGAGGTGAGAGGCATCGTGGTGGGAGTGGCAGTTAGGAGGGAGAAGGAAGAGAGTTGGACGAAAAGGAATAGTAGGGAATTTAAGGGCCTGTAAGTTCTTTAAATAGTGGCGTTTGAAAACCATAGGGGATTTCCAACCCGTGTACTTTTTAAGGTCATCAAAATCCATGTTCTGGAAATAATTGATGGAGGTTGCTACAGCCCGGATATCATGTGCATGTGGAAAAGATTCCGAGTTAGCTTGCTTGATAAAGTAAAGGATTTGCTGTCTAATGCCTTGGATGGAGATATTACCACCTTGTTCCCTGACAAACAAGGGGCCAGATGAGCGCATGACAGTCCTAGCTAAAAAGGCCCGAAGTGTAACAACTGGACATAGAGAAGCATCCTGGGGTAAAGGAACAATTGTCCAAGGGGACCACCTATTTTGTGGGTCCTCATTTTTAGCTAGGAAATCTCAATCTGGAGAGAGTAGGACTTCTCCTGATGGCAGGAAATCTGGGTTTTCAGAGTTACGGGAGAGAGCTGCTAATTCTGAAATTCTGGCACCTGAGGCCGTGGCTGTAAGAAACAGGGTCTTCCGAAGTAGCAAAATGTAGGAGCAGGATTCGTTATCGGTGTCCGATGCTAGCTTTAAGACGTCGTTCAGAGACCATGAGACCTTTTGTGGACGAACAGAAGGTCTAGGCCTAGCACAGGCTTTTGGAATGAATGAAAAATATGAATCCGCTAGGTTAATATTGAAGCCCACCTGAAAAATCTTTCTCAGGGCTGATTTAATAGTGATAGTACTAGCAGCTAGGCCCTTGTTAAATAGGGACCTAAAAAACGAAATGGCCAGGTTAGGGGTCATTCGGGTATTGTCTGAATTTTTTAGAAATTCTGCTAGTTTCTTAACAGCCGAATCATATTGCCTAAGTGTTGAGTCCCTCTTGTCTGATTCGATAAAGAGGACATTCTCCGGATCAATGTTTGCATCCCTGTGTGCTGCAAATTTCATAAAGTCCACAAAGTTAGGGCTGTGCTATCCTTGAGGAATTTGACAGTCTGTGTTTGGACCACTTGTGTCAGCCTGGGGAATGGGATCCGGAAGGGGCGAAGTTTCAACTCGAGAAGGAGAGGAAACCAATTGCTTTTTGGCCAGTTTGGTGCCACCAGAGCTACGGCTCCTTTGAACGAGCGCAGTTTGGGCAAGACTTTCATCAGAAGATTCACCGGAGGGAACAGGTAAATCTTCTTCCAATGGTTCCAGTCCAGGGTTAATGCGTCCATGGCATAAGCCTGAGGGTCCAGGTTTGGGGCCACATAGCAAGGAAGCTTGTGGTTGAGTTGTGTTGCAAACAAGTCTACCTGGAGACCCGGAACCAGCCTGGATATCCACCGGAATGAATTCATGTCTAGGGACTATTCTGATTCCAGTGGTTTCGTCCTGGAGAGGGCGTCCGCTATAATGTTCTGGACTCCTGCCAGGTGAGTTGCTGACAGAAACCAGTTCTTTTCGGTTGCCAAGGTAAAAATCATTACCAGGATCTGATTCAGGTTGGGAGATTTCGATCCGCCCCTGTTTGTACAGGGGACTACTGCTGTGCTGTCTGAGACTATCCTGATATGAGTTGCTTTTGGAGGGGATAGTCGTTTTAAGGTTAGTAATACCGCCATGGCCTCTAACACGTTTATGTGGAATTGCTTCATAGTGGGGGACCAGGATCCCTGAAACATCTGGTGTCGAGAGTAGCCCCCCCAACCACTGAGAGACGCATCTGTGTGAATCGTCACTCGGGGAGGGGGAAACTGCAGAGGAACCAATTTGGATAGGTTCTCTGGTTTCAACCATGGCCAGAATCGTCATATTAATACTGAGGGGATCGTTGATATCTTGTCTCGTAGGCGAGTTGTTGCTCTCTTCCTCCAAACTCGGTTGATGTACTTGAGTTTAGCTTTTAGTAAGTGGTCTGTTACTGAGGCGAATTGAAGTAAGCCGAGAATTCTTTCTAAGGCTCTTCTTGACACCTGTTCGTTTTTGATGAACCATTTTGTCTTTGATGCTATCTCTTTGACCTTTTTTGGGGGAAGAGATAGTCTGTGATTCGTGAGGTCCTAGTGAATGCCTAGCCATTCGAATTGGCTTGCTGGTTGCAGGCGTGATTTCTGCAAGTTGACTTGAAATCCCAGTTTGTGTAGGAACTGAACCACTTTGGTTGTAGCCTTGTGGCATTCCTGAACTGTTTATGCCCAAATGAACCAGTCATCCAGATAAGCTATCAGCATAATTCCCTGGCTCCTGAGCTGTTCTAACACCGTCTCTCCCAACTTCGTAAATATTCCGGGGGCGATGTTGAGGCCAAAGGGCATCACCTTGAACGCATAGGAATTCTTGCTTAGGCAGAAGCCGAGGTAAGGGGAGAAGTTTCTTGCTACCGGAATGTGATAATAGGCGTCGGTAAGATCGATAGAGGTGGTGACGGCCCCACGGGGAAGTAAGGTCCGCACATGAGAGACAGTCAGCATACGGAACCTGTCGCAAAGAATGTAAGAATTCAATTTCGTCAGGTCCAGAACTACTCTCAAGCCGTTCAAATTCTTTTTGGGGACCGTGAACAGGCGTCCTTGAAATTTCAATGTTCGCACTCTCTTTATTGCTTTCTTCCTTAGTAGGTCTTTCGTGTACTCCTCTATAATTGGAGTGGACTTCTGGAAGAAGGACACAGTCGGGGGTGGAGAACCTTGTGCCCACTTCCAGCCCAGGCCTTTGGAGACTATACTGGGGGCCCAAGGACTGAAGGTCCATTGGTCCCGAAACCGGTACAGTCTCCCTCCTACCTGATCCATCTCATTGGTTTGGGTTGAATTTCGCCCCTCGTCCTCCTCGGGAACCTCTGGCTCTAGGTCCGCCTCGCTGGCGGAACTGACCTCTAGCCCTATTGCTTCCGGGATGCCTAGGGTATCCTCGAAAGGACCCTGAGGCTTCAAAAGCTTGATTGAAAGCTGGGGAGGTCATCCATGTGGCCATAGACGCAGGTTGGGTACCTTGAGGGGCCGGCACAAAGACGATCTGTTGCGGAGGGACGGACTTGGAGGTAGATGGAGTGGAAGATTGTGGACCAGGAGATTGGCGATGCTGGCCACGACCGGTTTTATATGGAATGTATGACCTCTGTTTCTTTTTAGAGAAAGGTTGCCTCATAACCGGTTCAAACTTTCTTTTGTTAGAGAGACCCCATCGGACTTGGAGGTTTTGATTAGCCCTCGCAGCGTTGTGGAGGACTTTATCCACCTCCTGAGGGAAGAGAGTTTCACCCCAACAGAAGGAGGTAATAAGTCTGTTAGGCTCATGCCTAATAGAAGCCTCGGCGAGAACGTGTTTCCTGCAGGCCGTTCTCGCAGTCCAAAAATCGTGCAGGTCTATTTGCAAAGTCTGCAAAACACTCTTCGCCAGTACCCGAAAGAGTGGTTCCTCATAATAAAGGGCGGCTATCAACTCAGAGGATACCAAAGAGTTGAGTGATCTTGCAAGCCTGTTTCTCGACTCAAACTCCGTTTTCACCAGGTGATCCGTGAGTTTGGGGAGTTTCTCTGAAAAGAGGGAGGAGGCGCAGTCCGGGTCAAGTTTACCTACCATAAAGGTGGACGAGACATCTTGCCAAAATTCACTTGGGCCTGGGACAAGGAGAGAGGTGGGGTCTGTCTCTTTAAGGGTTGGCATAGGGATGCCGTCCTTGATGGCTTGAACGGTCAGCTCCGCTACTTTGTCAGTAAGAGGAGCTGGGATAGTTGGAGGAGTCATAAAAATGGTATAAGAACCTTTGTGGGGGGTCAACTTGGAGTTAATGCATCCCCATTCCGATAGTTTACGAGCCCAGACAGCTTGGGCATGCTCCTTAGGAAATATGACTGTTTCCTTCGGCACTTTGTCCATCCGGACGAGGGCATGTTCCTTCAGGCGGACAAACCCATTGAAAGGGAACTGGAGGTTAGTGGGAAAGAACTCCAGGTCGTCCAAGGGGCGGGTACCCAAGCCTTCCAGAGTTAGAGTGCCGTCCAAGTAAGGAGCATGACGAGCGAACCGCCAAGGATTGTTCTTGTTGAACGGCGGTAGCTTGGAGGTGTCAGGGCCTACAACCGGAGCTGGTTGTGATCCAGAGCGGAGAAGACTAGCTACCGTGTCTTTTAGCTCCGTCATGACGGCGGAGTGCTTCTCCAATTTCGACTCCACCATTTCGTTTACCATTGACAGGGGGGTCCGAGGAGCCAACCGCAGCTGAAGCCTTGGCTTTAGCGGACTTACCCCTCTGTCCCTTAGAAGGAGGAGGGGTCTTTGACATCACAGGGATGTCGGGAGCTGAGGAAGGTCCGGGGACCGGTGACATGGTTGGAGGCGAAGCTGGATTAATGGGTTTGGGCTTCTGTTTCTTTACTGGCTTAACCTTGGGGTGGACCGACATGGAGGCGTCCCATGGAGAATCCGCAGGCTTGTCAAAGCCGAGGAAGGAAGAGGTAGAGGAAGGAGTAGGAGATAGGAAAGATTCTGCCAGGTCCTCCACACCACTTACCTGCTCATCCATCGGTTCGACGTGGATGTCTAGAGTGGAGACGTCCCCAGAAAGCTGATGTTCGTCTTCTGCGGGCAGAGCGGCCTGGAGAACTTCAATTAAAGGCGTTGCCAGGTCAGTTGGTACGGCAGCCGAGGGAGAACCAGGGAAGAGCCGGGAAGCCATGTCCCCGTCCAGCAGGTAGGGGCAGCCTTGAGGGGCGTTCCTCCCAAATCCAGAGACCCAGGTCCGGAGGCTGGTTCTGGCCGCTTTGAGAGAATCCTCGTCACCCTGAAAGAGGGGGTAATGTTAGAACGAACTAGGAAGGGCATGGATAAGCTATCAGCAGAAGTAAAAACAGATTCAAGTTAAAATTATTTATGAATGCTGTAACTGCAATCGTCTACAATGAAGAAATCTCAAAACAACAATAACAGAATGAGTGGTACCATTGAGAAATCTTACCTCATCATTGAGGAGAAGCGACGAGAGCTCATAGCAGAGCGTGCAAGTCTCCGGAAACCAGAACATATACTGGGTCTGGCCAGCTTCCCGTGTGAAGGAGATCGCACAGTGGGCATGCGTCCTGCAGACGTCGTGGCCTACCGGATCGGTGAAGGTCGCCGCACAACCCTTGGTGGCACACCGAACTTTCTGTAATATAAAGAATCATATAAGTACAAGAACTTCCAGAGGCTCTAACTTAACCTAAAGGTTAGACATATGCTTAATAGTAGAGCTAAGGTTAAAAAGGGGTTCTATAAGATGTGTATTAATGGATTCGTGATCATATGGGAGCCGGAGCTCCGCTGTAATTACTGCATCGAGAATAGTAAATGATAGGAAAGGGATACTCCGGAGTGCCTTATGTGTGAATTCACAAGGAGCCGGAGCTCTTATGTAATTACTGTAAAATATAATGGAAGTGGGCATAGTGGCAAAAAACGGAAAGCTCCGGAGTGCGTCGCAGCTCCAGGGGGGGGAGATGGCCCTGGGTTGGTTGAAAAATATATTTGTTCCGACACGAATACTTTACCTCGAATTACCTCTTCGGAGGGTCCTTGACCCTCTCTCAAACTCGACCAAGATTTCCCGCGCTACCCCCCCTATCTCGCTCCCGATAGTTCCTACCCCCGCCGCCAGGATAATTCCTGCGGCCCGGATTAGGGCAGGTCACTGCTTTTCCCGGGTCAGGATCTCATTAAGTCCTTGGTCGTGAGATACGAAGCATCTCACTCTCTCGCTTAAACTCTCGATCCTTTGGCGCGTTGTGATCCCACGTGTTCCCAGTGTACGGACTTGTGTTTTTTCTGCGATAGTGCGTTTTCGCAAAGTGTCCTCAGTCCGTTCCCCTTGTGTTATCCAGGGTTTTCCGTAACTCGTTAGTGTTGACCTTCGTGTGCGAACGATGGAGAACGTGCGTCGTTGTCCTGGTCCTAGAGCAGGAAAGTCGTGTGGGGCTTTCCTCTCTAAACCAGAAGTGGACCCGCATTCCTTTTGTTCCACGTGCAGGGTTAAAGTTTGTTCCTCCTCGGACACATGTTCCGAGTGCGTGAGTTGGGACGGCATTCAGTGGGTACGGTATGGTACAAAGAAAAAGAAGTCGTCTAAGCGTTCCCCCAAGAAAGTGAGTGGCGTGTCCTCCTTACAGTCGGTCAGTGATCGGTCCGACGAAGCCTCGGCCTCTCCATCTCCTTCGCAGAGGAGTGGCCAACAAGCCCCCAGTGTGATTGTTAGCCATAGTGTCCTCCCAAGTGAACCCAGTGTGAGGGAGGAACCAAGGGCTGGCCCCTCGGGAGTAAACGGAAGGGCCGCGAGTGTTTCGGGCGAATCGGGCCACGTGGCAGGGGATCACGCTTCCTCAGAAGACCCGGTATGGGGCAGTGTGGCGATCTCAGTCTCCCCCCCGCCCTCGTGGGCCGGTGCGTCGGGTTCCCCCCCGCCAGAAGAGAACCACTCGAGAATTCGTCGCCCGAGTAGCGACGCCTTCGGGTGGAAGTTACCGAAGACTCCGGGGAGGTCACCGCTAAGGATGGACGTATCCCTGGGTCCATGGCCTTCTAGCAGGGACAGAGTGGACTCGGTACCCTCGGTATCCACAGCAGTTCCCGAGGACTTTCTCCAGCACCCTGTCTCGGACGGTCGACGGCGAAGGGCCTCCCCTGCGCATCACTCTAGCAGTCGTTACGTGAGGAACGTGGCACCCTCGGACTCTTCGGAAGCAGACTCATCCTCCGGGGGAGAACGCAGGGAGAAACGGCACCGTAAGAGAGCGCGGACCGATAGTGATCGTTCCCGCTCCAGGTCGAGGTCGCGGCACAGTAGGAGGCGCCCACGCTCTCACTCTCGTAAGTACAAGAGGGAGGTCTCTCCCGGCGGCGGCGAATGGTTCTACGTGCCCCCAGGAGAGTCCAGGAAGCACCGCTCTCCAGACTCTCGGTCCAGTGATCGAGCCTCCAAGTTGTCACTGCCTACATACAACTTGGAACCGCTCGACCGGCCACGCAAGAAGGACCTCACTCTCAGGCACAAGTCCTCGAGGCCTTCGGT
Source organism: Palaemon carinicauda (assembly GCF_036898095.1). Taxonomy (NCBI): domain Eukaryota; kingdom Metazoa; phylum Arthropoda; class Malacostraca; order Decapoda; family Palaemonidae; genus Palaemon; species Palaemon carinicauda. Next base: position 28,318,397 of record NC_090751.1, on the reverse strand, counting down.
TCACCCCGCCCGACAGGAGGAAGCGCGCTTCCGAGAAGACAGCCCGACCGAACCAGCCCAGCTGGGTCGGACGTCGAGCGGGAAGGACCGGTTGCCGGGGTCGGGTCTTCCCACCGGGACCGTGTCCTCCGCGTCCAGAGCCTTGGGCCAGTCGAAAGGCCTCCCGGGGTCGGTGGCACCCGCCACACGGCGAGACCCAACCGTGTACGGTGCGCCCTACGGTTGCGGGACGGCCTCCCTGGGACCTAGTAGGGAGCGGCCAGTTTACCACCCAAGCACGGCTCCCCTCAGCCAAGCCGATGCCTTGGTCGACGGAGGCGAGGTTTCCCCGTCGGAGGACTCCGCCTACAGAAGAGTGGTAGGCCTCGTCAGAAGGACCCATGGGATTCCGGAACCCGAGGCGACGAAGGTGAATACCTGGAGGTCGAGCCTCTTGAGATACACACACCGGGACGTCCTTCCGAAGTCCTCTCTGGCCCTGCCTCTCGCCCCAGACCTAGTTCTCGGCCAGGAGTACATCGACAACTTGGTGGCCAGCACTGCGGAGGCCCCCAGGTCCCAGAGTTCCTCCAAACTCCTCCAGGGTCTTAAACTACAGGCCAAAGTTTATATCCCGGAAGGGCGACGCCCAGGCCCCTGTAGAGTGGACTCAGCCGTGGATATCCTAGGACAAGGCGGCTCGGACGAAAGGGCCAGCTCAGCCCCTGTGTCCTTCTCGGCCTCTGAAGCAGGCATGATGGAGGAGATGTCGAGGGACATGATTAACGTCTCTTCATGGCTGGACTGGTGGGCCTCCACGTTAGTTAATGTACAGGCCTCCACAGACCCCGACGACCCGGAACAACAAGGTCTCCTGTCAGACCTTATCACCTCCGGGGGGAAAGCGCTCAAATTTATGGCGTATCAGGCACTCTCCTTGACGGCCAACTGGGTCCTCCGGAAGAGGGACACAGTGCTTTCCAAAGTGTTAAGGAAAATCACAGACAGACAGGCGCGAGTGATTCGCACCCTACCCCTAGGAGGAGAGTCCCTGTTTCCGTTGAAGGAATTAGAAGTGCTGATGGAGAAGGTGTCCAAGAGGAGAGAAACCAACGTCCCTAAGCAAACATCCTCCAGGAGGCCTCCTTATAGGAGGTCAGTCTCGGATAGTGCCGTGACCCCTCAGGCTGTCCCCAGCTCTTCGAGGAGGGACGCCCACGCCTCTTCCTGGACATCAACTCCTCAGCCCTCCCGCAGGGGAGCTACAGCTTCTGCCAGCTCCTTCAGGTCGGGTTACTCCGCCTCGAAGAGGGGCAGATCAGGCCGCCCCTCTAGGAGAAGGTAGAGGGAGAGGCCCCCTACTCCCGCCCAAGCCTCGGGTTGGGGGATGCCTCAGACCCTATTGGCAAGCATGGAAAACGTATGGGGCGGATGCTTGGACGGTGTCCGTCCTGAAAGAAGGCTACAGGATCCCCTTCATAGCGGACTCACCCCCTCTTATTCCAGCCACCCAAACAGAATGGTTAGCTCCCAGGGACCCGTTGAAAAGGGCTACCCTGCAAAAAGAAGTTTCCTCCATGTTGGAAAAGGGAGCCATGGAAGAAGTCCTTCTCCCAGGGCCAGGCTTCTACAGCCGCCTGTTCCTGGTGGAGAAAGCAACGGGGGGGTGGAGACCGGTGATAGACCTGTCGGCCCTCAACAGGTTTGTCAAGAAGACGGACTTCAAGATGGACACCCCAAAATCCGTCCTGATGTCCTTGAGGGAGAAAGATTTTATGATGACGATCGACCTCAAGGACGCGTACTTCCAAATTCCGGTCCACCCGTCGAGTCGGAAGTTCCTCCGGGTAAAATGGGGCTCCCAGATCCTGCAGTTCCGGACCCTCTGCTTCGGACTGTCGACGGCCCCTCAGGTGTTCACGAGGGTCTTCGCGACAGTCTCAGTATGGGCTCACGAACGAGGTATCCGCCTCATCAGGTACCTGGACGACTGGTTGCTCCTTTCCAGTTCAAAGGCCCTCTTGGAAGAGCAAGGAAAGGACCTCCTCCGTTTCTGCAGGAGTCTGGGAATCATTATCAACCTGGAAAAATCGGACCTAACGCCATCCAACAAAATGGGGTACTTGGGGATGACGTTGGACACCGTGCAGGGAAAGGCCTTCCCCTCGGAAGACAGGATACAGAACCTCGTCAAGATCATTCAGCCGTTCCTGTCGGGGCTTCCCAGGAAAGCGAAAGACTGGCAGAGGCTGATAGGCCATCTGGTCTCATTAGAGAAGCTAGTCCCCCAAGGGAAGTTACGGCTCAGACCCGTACAATGGAACCTCAAGGCTCTATGGTCCCAGACAGGCTCTCAGAAAACATCGATCCCAGTCCTCCCGGACACGAAAACAGCCTTGAAGTGGTGGAGATGCCGGTCGAACTCCCTCAAGGGGATGCCCCTCGGGTCCTGTCCCCCCGAGTTTCTCCTGTTCACGGACGCCTCCAGCCTAGGGTGGGGAGCCCACCTGCGGGAGGAAACAGCAAGAGGGACCTGGTCAGAGACCGAAAAGCATCGCCACATCAACGTCCTAGAGCTAAAAGCAGTACAAAAGGCATGTCTGCACTTTGCAAGTCGGTTGAAGGGAAACACCGTGGCCCTAATGTGCGACAACGCCACGGTGGTAGCCTACATCAAGAAACAAGGGGGCATGAAGTCGAAGGAACTGTGCGACCTCACCGTAAACATCTTGCACTGGGCGGACGAACACCAGGTAACACTGCTAGCAAGGTTCATCCCCGGGAAAAAGAACGTGCTAGCCGACGGCCTCAGCAGGATAGGTCAGATAGTAGGGACAGAATGGTCCCTACAACCAGCGGTGGCCAGACTCATCCTTCAACGCTGGGGCTCCCCGGTGATAGACCTATTCGCAACAAAGCTCAACGCCAAGTTACCGGTTTATTGCTCCCCGGTACCAGACGAAGGAGCAGCCCTAGAAGACGCCTTCCAGCACAGGTGGGACAACCTGGACGTTTATGCCTTTCCCCCCTTCACGCTGCTAAGACAAGTGCTCAACAGAGTAAGAACCTCCCAAAACCTAAAGATGACTTTGGTAGCGCCCTGGTGGCCGGAGAGAGAGTGGTTCGCGGATCTGAAAGACCTGGCAAGCCATCCGCCATGGCCTCTGCCCCCCAGGTCAGATCTACTGTGTCAACCGCACTTCCTCAGGTTCCACGACAACCCTCTCTCTCTTCGCCTTCACGCCTGGAGACTATCGAGCGACTCCTGAGGAAGGAGGGGTTCTCCTCCTCCACAGCCAAGAGGATGTCCCTATATCTAAGAAAATCCTCTACCGTAGTCTACCAGGCGAAGTGGGCCGCCTTTACGAAATGGTGCGCGACAAAACAAATAAGACCTCTCAAAGCCTCGGTCCCTGACATAGCTGATTTTCTAGTGTACCTTAGGGATAAAATAGGAATGTCAATCCCGGCTATTAAAGGAGTGCGAGCAGCCTTTGGCCAAGTCTTTCTCCTGAAAGGCATCGACCTAGGGACCTCAAGACACATAGGGATGCTGATTAGAAGTTTCGAACAATCCTGCCCTCCCCAAGCCAGGAGAGTGCCTAGATGGGACCTGGCCAAGGTCCTGAAAATGTTGTGTCGTCCGCCCTTTGAACCACTCAGAGATATTGGGGACAAAGATCTCACCCTCAAGACAGTCTTCTTGCTAGCCTTAGCTTCGGCTAAGAGGGTAGGTGAGATCCACGGTCTCTCCTACGACGTGGCACACTCCAAAGGGTGGAAGGAGGTATCTTTCAAGTTCGTACCCTCCTTTGTAGCAAAGACTCAGAACCCAGCAGTCTGGGACCCGAGGTTCGAAGGTTTCTTTGTTCCGGCCATCCCCAAGACAGGTAATACGGACGACCTGAAGTTATGCCCGGTCAGGACGGTCAGGAAGTACCTGGAAAGGACGGCCCATCTCCGTCCGGGTGCCAAGAACCTCTTCGTCTCTTCAGGCGTTAATAAGAAGCAAGTGTCCAAGAACACTATTTCCTTCTGGCTGAGACAAGTCATCACTAGGGCTTATGAAGAAGACAAGGTGGCGGTACCAGGCACTCCCCGTCCCCATGACATCAGGGGCCTGAGCACTTCCTTGGCCTTTGAGAGAAATATGGCAGTGGGCCAGATCCTGCAGGCCGGCACTTGGTCACACCAGTCGACCTTCACGGCCCACTACCTCAAAGACTACTCAAGAAAGTCTTTGGATGGATTCTCCATTGGGACAGTCATCGCCGCCCTCCAAGCTGTGTAGTGGCAGGCTGGAAGACGTCCCCAACAAGTGAATAGACTCATCCCTACTTCTTCAGGAGAAGATTCAGTAGAGAAAATGTCAAGAGGTAAGCCTTAAATTATAAGCGTAAGTTTTCCACTGCTACCCCCTATCCGCTCTCCGTACCCCCGCATTACGTAGCCCTCCAGGCACCATGTGCCTAACCAAGTGGCAGAATGGCTCTCCTGCCTCCTAAAGTGTAAGTCTCCGAAGAGGTAATTCGAGGTAAAGTATTCGTGTCGGAACAAATGAAAAATTTTAAGTAATTTTTATTTTTCCTAACATACTTACCGAGAATTACCTCTGAGTAATGGCCCTCCCTTCCGTCCCCGAGTGCCATTCTTCCATTGCCGAGTCGGGCTAAACGGAGGACTTAATGAGATCCTGACCCGGGAAAAGCAGTGACCTGCCCTAATCCGGGCCGCAGGAATTATCCTGGCGGCGGGGGTAGGAACTATCGGGAGCGAGATGGGGGGGTAGCGCGGGAAATCTTGGTCGAGTTTGAGAGAGGGTCAAGGACCCTCCGAAGAGGTAATTCTCGGTAAGTATGTTAGGAAAAATAAAAATTACTTAAAATTTTTCATATTATATATATATATATATATATATATATATATATATATATATATATATATATATATATATATATATATATATATATATATATATATATATATATATATAGGTAGTAGGTTGGCCAGGGCACCAGCCACCCGTTGAGATACTACCGCTAGAGAGTTATGGGGTCTTTTGACTGGCCAGACAGTACTACATTGGATCCTCCTCTCTGGTTACGGTTCATTTTCCCTTTGCCTACATACACACTGAATAGTCTGGCATATTCTTTACATATTCTCCTCTATCCTCATACACCTGACAACACAGATTACCAAACAATTCTTCATCACCCAAGGGGTTACTGCACTGTAATTGTTCAGTGCCACTTTCCTCTTGGTAAGGGTAGAAGAGACTCTTTAGCTATGGTAAGCAGCTCTTCTAGGAGAAGGACACTCCAAAATCAAACCACTGTTCTCTAGTCTTGGGTAGTGCCATAGCCTCTGTACCATGGCCTTTCACTGTCTTGGGTTAGAGTTCTCTTGCTTGAGGGTACACTCGAGCACACTCTCCTATCTTATTTCTCTTCCTCTTGTTTTGTTAAAGTTTTTATAGTTTATATAGGAGATATTTATTGTTGTTACTCTTCTTAGAATATTTTATTTTCCTTTTTTCCTTTCCGCACTGAGCTATTTTCCCTGTTGGAGCCCCTGGGCTTATAGCATACTGCTTTTCCAACTAGGGTTGTAGCTTAGTAAGTAATAATAATAATAATAATATATATATATATATATATATATATATATATATATATAAAGATCTCCAGAAGATCTCCGGTAGGGAGCCTACCGGAGAGTCCAGGGGGCGGGAGCGGAGATTAGGGGTTTGTCGTGTAACGAGTCCGAAGCCGGAGTCAAGGTGCTGGGGACCATTGAGGGGAGGATTCCCAGTCGAAGGGGAGCACCGGAGTAATAGGAAGTATTGTGTTCCCAGCTCAGTACGTTAGCGGAAAACTATGAGGGAGTTCCGGAATAAAGGGGTCCAGACCCAATGCCCAGGCCGGAGCGGGGAGTAGGGTGGGACTAATGGGGAGAGGGAACAACGTGGCGGCTCGAGAGCAGGCCAAACTAACCTAGAATAAGAGACTCTGACACAACAGGACCAAAGTAAATTAAAATCACTAGCCTATTAGAAAGAACAAAGTAACCGGGTAAAAATAATACAATATAAATAAATAAATGAAACTGTCTAACATAATCCCAGAAAGGGAGAGATAGAGAGGGGGAGAGCCAGAATCTGTGAGGAAAATATTCCAAAACAGTAATGAAACAGAAAACGGGTGAAACAGAAAATGGGAAACTCCAGCCTCCCTCTCTCGAAGGTTACTAAGTTCGATCTAGAATACACACGACCCAATAAATACGTAACATATGTCCGTCAAAATGAAATAAATATGCCACGAAGAATAGCGAAAAAGGAAAATGGAACTCTGAACGGATAATTTACGATGAAAAAACTCGTAAAGAGCGAACGTTAACCCAATGGGTAGGGTACCAAACTATAATAAAACCCCGAACGCTATTCTTCGTTAACAATAAAACAGACTCGGAAGCGACATAAGAACTTAAAAGTAACAGCGGTTCTAAATAATGGCACCTGGCCAATAATATAACTTAAGATTAAAAAGAACCTAGCATGACATAAAGACCCCGAGGGCAAGTAAACAAGCGACAATAATGGCCGCGTAGAACGCGGGGCGGCAACAAGCTGACACTCTAAAACACTTGCAAAATGTAAATAAGGCGTACAAGCCCGGGTCAAAAATAATGCCAAAACAATGTATGGTACTTAACATTGGTGCAGGTGGAAGGAGAGCTTCAGCCATTGCGAAGGTATCCAAAAACACAGCGAAACAAAAGCACAAAACAACAAAGGTAGCGTCGCTGACGAGTCCAAAAAGAAGGATGTGTAGATGGCGCTTGAGTCGGCCGTCGGTGGAATGGATCAGGTGGGTTTGGTTAGTGCCGCTGTAGCGGCTCATCCTTTATTGATGAAGGATTTATCTAAATGGAAGACGACCTGTGAATAGTGGTTTTCACACGCCCTATCTTTATATACGACACCCTTAGGGTGCTCGCGTGAGGGTAGTAACCTCTGCATTCCATGCTTTAACTTTCTCTGGTATATTTGGAAATATTAATATCAGAAAAGTGATAAGAAGGACCTTTTCACCGGGCGTCACAGGTCGACCCAGAAATGGCATTTTCATTGTAAACTAAAGGTTGAACTTTAACTTCAGTCAGATTACTCAAATAATTTTAATAATTCATACATGAATTAAATGATTTTTGAAGAACTGAATGCTATAACTTTGGGCAATTCTGTTATTGTAACTATGTTTGTAAGCCACACTTTCTGACAGCCTATCAAAAGACATGAATCCTGGTCTATCTCCTTCAACTCAGGAAGTTAAATACTGTACAGTATTCCATCAATGACATAATTTTCCGATATTTTCAGTCCTTGAAGTTTGACTTTTAGAGAGATTTTTATTATTCTAAGAGAAGCATTCTTTGGATTGGACATAATAACTTCCAATTGAGCAATATTGTTAAAATAATTGTTTCTTTAATATGATTAACATCAGATGTTAATTCTTTACTCATATATTTTCTGTATCCTTTCTTGGTGATCTGAGCCTTCTGAGAGAGTGAATATCATCATCATCATCAGCAGCCATCCTTTACCATCTTCATCATCATCATCAGCAGCAGCAGCCATCCTTTACCATCATCATCATCATCATCATCATCATCATCATCATCATCTTAGAGTAGCTTAAAACCTTTGATGTGTTGATTTAGATCCTCGTACATGCTGCCTGAAGTACCTGTTCTTTATTGAGGGGTGAAAATTGTTGCAAGGCAGAAATTGAATAAGTTGAACAGTTACATAATATACCAAAGGGAACATAAGTTTTAAAATGCAGAATGCAATTCAGTTGGGCCTGACACAATGTTACCCTGATATGGAATAATAAAGTATCCTTGTGTGAAAAAGTTGCCAAGGGAAATTCATGCCATCATTTTATTAGTAATGTACAGTATTGAAAAAAATGTAATTTTAACAAAATTTTAAGCAACACCTCAAATGCTGTGTAGTTTTCAGTAGACACCTTATTCAGCTAAGTGGTATGTTAAATTATCATTTATAATTAGATTATTAAAAACTGATGATTGTTCACCTATTGTACTTAAAGAAAGAGAAATAACAAGTTTTTCAATGAAATTATTTATACTGTAGTACATCTCTCTAGAAATTTGTTAAATGCTGCCGTCTACTCTAAAGCTGGAAAAAATCCCGTTTTCTTTCCTTTTAACAGGTCTATTCCCCTAGAGAAGTATTAGAGTTAATATACCCATTGGTAATAATGATTTGCGCATGGGTTCACCATAGTTCCTTTCTTTTTAATCTCAAAGTAGAAACTAGATCGTTAGTCTCTTGACATCACTAGTTAGTTGGTGGTGAGGAGGGGCCATGCTTATCAACATGATTAATTCATTATTTGATTTCTGTTTCTTTGTATGAATCTCTACAGATGTTCATAGTACAGACACACATTGATATAGGTGGGTTAGTGAATGAAAGAGGTAGGACATGTAACTTCCTAGGTTAATGAATTTTATTAATTACGTGAAATTCTGACCTGGTTCCCGTTTACTTTAAATGTAAGCACGTGTTGTTGTGTGTGAAAAAAATTCACCACTTATTTTCTCATAACCAGAGACTCCTGAGCTTGAAGGGCCTTGAACTCAACAAAGAATTCCAGGCAGTTGAAATGAAGAGTCAATTCCTTTCACAACCACCTCCCTGACATTTGAAGATAATCCATGGTTGTGCTTTGACTTTCTTGGGAAGCATCCCAGAAAATGTATCTGAAATCCTTACTTCCAACAACACTCTGGTTAAAGCAAGAGAATTTTCCCACCATTTTACCAGCTGGAGATTATTTTATATTAATGGAATACAAATTGTATCCAGATTGAAGGTCCTGTTCCAATACCATATTAGATAAACTGGGAAATCCTTCATGTTTAAGGAACCAAAAAAATTATCTTCTTTATAGAAGCCATGGTCCCCAGTAACATTATCCACGTCCGAAGTGGCACATTTTTCCTCCGTAATATCCTCCTATTTGGAATCCTGGCCTGGTAAATACTCCAGATTGGAAACTTTAGGCTTTCCTTTTATATAATGTACCAGTAATGACAATAATTACACCTGCGTTAGGCAAAGGACTCATTTTAATACTAGCATCAGCGTTATCGCTGCTTTGGAAAATTTGAGATGTGCTAGTGGCTAAGCGGCTAAGCCTACTTAGGGTTCAACCCCACTTCCATCTGATACATAAAGAAACCGTTCAGCTCCAACCTAGAATTCTAAAGGCTTATTTAAAGCTTGCTTTCCCTTTTCCACAGGAACTATACAATCTGCAACACTATTAATATAGGTATGAAATGATTGCTCGTGAGTGCTTACTTCAGCGGGCGAAGGCATGCTAAGATCCTGACTCTCATCTTGGTCTTTTAGCTTTATCCTGGGGTTGTATAGAGCTGACTACATCACGGAAATGCGAGAGTTTCACTGTAAAATGACAAGATAATTTAAAAGAAGAAGGCTTGTTGTGAGCCTTTCGGCTCTATAATTATTATGTGCAATGTACTATCAGAACCCTAACCAACAGGCATGCTAGAACCACTAGACGACACTTGAGAAGTTAGCTTATAGGGTTTGAAACAGGGCAGGTTGGTCTAGTTTCACTGCTTTTTCCCTGAAGACTTGCTGGTCTTCTTATATTTCTTAAACAAAGCAATTTTAATAAAAAGCTTATGAAGCTCACGATTATTAACCTCAGAAAGCATTATCATCATCCCTACCGTAATCAAATAGCCTAGTCTTCTCCTGAACTATGAGTTAATTTTCTTTTACATTTGGAGCTTCTTTAAGTGGTCAGCTACAATGTAAACATATCTCTTCATAAGAAGGACTGTTAGAAAATCACATTCTTCGCTACCATTCCTTAAATCACAATCCTGTCCCCAACATGTGACACAGAGAATGAGGGTCCTTATCACCCAGTAAAAAATCCCTTGAAAACCCCTCAAAGCCCTTTGGAGTAGTTCCAGAAGTCATCCCCTATTAATCTGTATCAAATAATCCTTTAAATCCCAACAAAACACAATCTAGGGACTGGGTAGAACAATGGTTTGAAGTAAGTACATGCAACGAGAAAACCGAAAAGACAACTGAACTTAGATGAAACTATGCACAAATAATTGCTGTCCACCATCAGATTAATTCAGTACATCACAGAGCAGTCATAAGGAGAAAAAACAGGAATTTTCTTAGTTTTTTTAGTGTAGATTTCAGCATTTAACCAGCCTCAAAAGAAACTCTATGCTCATCGGGAGACTCATGGAAATAATGGTGTTTGTCAAATTTGAAAAAGTAGATGTTTGTATTGTATTTTTATTATAGACCATCAGTCTCACATAACAGCAATTAAAGAAACTAAAGATCCGTTTCATTTTCTCTGTACATGTGAATTTTTATTATTTTCTTTTCAATTTCAGGTGGCTGATGTAGAGAAGGAACGTAACGCTGCTAGATGCAGGAGTGGCCAATTGGAAACGGAAGTGACCAAATTAGAAAGAACAGCTGAGGAAACTACTAAGACTCTTAATCTTCTCAAACAAGATAAAGAGATGCTAACCTCCCAGGTAATTTTTTTTTTTTTTTTTCAAAGTAGAAGATTGTCAATCAGCTGCTCTGGTAAGATTTTTATTCATATTTCTTAGAGGTCAGAAGTTTTTAAAAGACATCTATATTCAATTTGCTTATTCACTGGTCCCATAAAGCCATCACTCATATTGCAGCTCTATGTAAAGAGTCTAAAGGGGATAGATAGTAAAAAGAAGGTAAACTTTGGTCATCGGGAATGCTGCAAAGAACTTCTGACATTGTCTGTAGTTCATCACAAAGATCCACCATATTCAATAACCATGCTGTTGGGCTATTAACTGCAAGGAATTATATTTACCATTTTAATGACAGAGTTAAGAATTTGTGTTAGAAAATAGTGTTATTGATTGTAGAGGTTTTCTATGAATTTGACTTAGAATAATAACCAAAGCAAACTGATTTTATTGACCCAGCAAAACAAGTAAAGTATTTCAATTATCCTGAAAATTTGGGGAAGATTCCTATAAAAACTATTAGTAAACTTAAACACTTAACTTACGGACAGCATGAAAATAATGGAATTTTCTACGATTTATCTGTTTTTGGTAAAATAGTCTAGTAATTTTTCAGCTATACTGTATAGTAATTGTTTTTGGTGGAGGTCTTAATTCCAGGTCCTTATTTTTACATCATATTTTTGTTAACTTTTCTTCTGTTCTTTGTATTACTCAAATGTATAATTTATAATTCTATTAGTAAATCATTATAACTTGTGATTTTTCTTCTGCTTATCTTTTTTATGTGTTCCCAGTCTTGTATTTTTCCTTAGTTTATCTTTAATGTTATGCAATAATAGTTTTTAAAGTATGTACATACATACATATACCAAAGGCACTTCCCCCAATTTTGGGGGGTAGCCGACAACAACAAGAACAAAACAAAAAGGGGACCTCTACTCTCTACGTTCCTCCAGCCTAACCAGGGACTCAGCCGAGTTCAGCTGGTACTGCTAGGGTGCCACAGCCCAACCTCCCACATTTCCACCACAGATGAAGCTTCATACTGCTGAGTCCCCTACTGCTGCTACCTCCGCGGTCATCTAAGGCACCGGAGGAAGCAGCAGGGCCTACCGGAACTGCGTCACAATCGCTCGCCATTCATTCCTATTTCTAGCACGCTCTCTTGCCTCTCTCACATCTATCCTCCTATCACCCAGAGCTTTCTTCACACCATCCATCCACCCAAACCTTGGCCTTCCTCTTGTACTTCTCCCATCAACTCTTGCATTCATCACCTTCTTTAGCAGACAGCCATTTTCCATTCTCTCAACATGGCCAAACCACCTCAACACATTCATATCCACTCTAGCCGCTAACTCATTTCTTACACCCGTTCTCACCCTCACCACTTCGTTCCTAACCCTATCTACTCGAGATACACCAGCCATACTCCTCAGACACTTCATCTCAAACACATTCAATTTCTGTCTCTCCATCACTTTCATTCCCCACAACTCCGATCCATACATCACAGTTGGTACAATCACTTTCTCATATAGAACTCTCTTTACATTCATGCCCAACCCTCTATTTTTTACTACTCCCTTAACTGCCCCCAACACTTTGCAACCTTCATTCACTCTCTGACGTACATCTGCTTCCACTCCACCATTTGCTGCAACAACAGACCCCAAGTACTTAAACTGATCCACCTCCTCAAGTAACTCTCCCTTCAACATGACATTCAACCTTGCACCACCTTCCCTTCTCGTACATCTCATAACCTTACTCTTACCCACATTAACTCTCAACTTCCTTCTCTCACACACCCTTCCAAATTCTGTCACTAGTCGGTCAAGCTTCTCTTCTGTGTCTGCTACCAGTACAGTATCATCCGCAAACAACAACTGATTTACCTCCCATTCATGATCATTCTCGCCTACCAGTTTTAATCCTCGTCCAAGCACTCTAGCATTCACCTCTCTCACCACTGCATCAACATACAAGTTAAACAACCACGGCGACATCACACATCCCTGTCTCAGCCCCACTCTCACCGGAAACCAATCGCTCACCTCATTTCCTATTCTAACACATGCTTTACTACCTTTATAGAAACTTTTCACTGCTTGCAACAACCTTCCACCAACTCCATATAACCTCATCACATTCCACATTGCTTCCCTATCAACTCTATCATATGCTTTCTCCAGATCCATAAACGCAACATACACCTCCTTACCTTTTGCTAAATATTTCTCGCATATCTGCCTAACTGTAAAAATCTGATTCATACAACCCCTACCTCTTTTAAAACCCCCCTGTACTTCCAAGATTGCATTCTCTGTTTTATCCTTAATCCTATTAATCAGTATTCTACCATACACTTTTCCAACTACACTCAACAAACTAATACCTCTTGAATTACAACACTCATGCACATCTCCCTTACCCTTATATAGTGGTACAATACATGCACAGACCCAATCGACTGGTACCATTGACAACACAAAACACACATTAAACAATCTCACCAACCATTCAAGTACAGTCACACCCCCTTCCTTCAACATCTCAGCTTTCACACCATCCATACCCGAAGCTTTTCCTACTCTCGTTTCATCTAGTGCTCTCCTCACTTCCTCTATTGTAATCTCTCTCTCATTCTCATCTCCCATCACTGGCACCTCAACACCTGGAACCGCAATTATATCTGCCTCCCTATCATCCTCAACATTCAGCAAACTTTCAAAATATTCCGCCCACCTTTTCCTTGCCTCCTCTCCTTTTAACAACCTTCCATTTCCATCTTTCACTGTCTCTTCAATTCTTGCGCCAGCCTTCCTTACTCTCTTCACTTCTTTCCAAAACTTCTTCTTATTCTCTTCATATGACTGACCCAGTCCCTGACCCCACCTCACGTCAGCTGCCCTCTTTGCCTCACGTACCTTGCGCTTTACTTCCACCTTTTGCTCTCTATATTTTTCATACTTCTCTATACTATTACTCTGCAGCCATTCTTCAAAAGCCCTCTTTTTCTCTTCCACTTTTACCTTCACTCCTTCATTCCACCATTCACTGCCCTTCCTCATGCTGCCTCCAACAACCTTCTTGCCACATACATCACTTGCAATCCCAACAAAATTTTCTTTTGCTAACTTCCACTCCTCTTCTAAATTACCAGTTTCTCTTACTCTCACCTCGTCATATGCCATTTTCAACCTTTCCTGATATTCACTTTTTACCCCCGGTTTTATTAGCTCTTCAACCCTCACTAGCTCCCTTTTACATCCACCTACTCTATTCCCCCACTCTTTTGCTACAACTAATTTTCCTTCCACCAAAAAATGATCAGACATACCGTTAGCCATACCCCTAAACACGTGCACGTCTTTCAATCTTCCAAACATTCTTTTAGCTATCAACACATAATCCATTAATGCCCTTTCTACTACTCTTCCATTTGCCACTCTTACCCATGTATACTTATTTTTATCTTTCTTTTTAAAAAAGCTAGCACTTATTACCATCTCTTGTTCAACACACATATCTACCAGTCTCTCACCACTCTCATTTTCACCTGGTACGCCATATTTCCCAATGACACCTTCTACCTCTCCAGCACCCACTCTAGCATTTAAATCACCCATAACAACTACATAATTCCTTCTACCCAGTCCTTCTACACACCTAGTTAATTCATTCCAGAACTCATTCCGCTCTTCTTCACTTTTCTCACTACCTGGCCCATACGCACTGACAAACGCCCAACATTCCCTACCCAACCTAACCCTTACCCACATTAACCTAGATGATATCTCCTTCCATTCCACTACTTTACCTGTCATCCATTCACTCAACAATAAAGCCACACCCTCTCTCGCTCTTCCCCTTTCAATCCCAGACACTCTACCAGACATTTCACCAAACATCACTTCACCCTTTCCTTTCATCTTTGTCTCACACAAGGCCAATACATCCATCCTTCTACTTCTAAACATACTTCCAATCTCACATCTTTTACTCTCTATCGTACTACATCCACGCACATTCAAACACCCCAAAACTAGAGTGCGGGGAGCAGTCACTCTCCCCCCAGCTCCATCTCTTTGTTGCTGTCTCACAGGATACTTTTACAGGAGAGGGGGTTCCCAGCCCCCTCGTCCCGTCCCTTTTAGTCGCCTCTTACGACACGCAGGGATAACGTTGGCGCTATTCTAATTGTTTTATGCCCCCGCGGCCACAGGGGGCATAAAGTATGTAAACATTATTAAGCATAAACAAAATATGGTGAAATTGGAATAAATTTCAGGTAACTGGTTTAAAAGTAAAGCTTAATAGTGCTGAGACTGACGTAGGCAAGTTAACATCAAGGCTGGAATCTGCAGAACAGCAGGCAGAAAGTCGAAAACTTTTGTTGGAGGAATTGCAGTCAGAAAAGGAAAAGGTAAAATATCTTGTGGTCTTTTTTATTGTATGACTTTACTTTGTAATAACCTTGTAGATAGTAAAGAATATTCTCTCTCTCTCTCTCTCTCTCTCTCTCTCTCTCTCTCTCTCTCTCTCTCTCTCTCTCTCTCTCTCTCTCTCTCTCTCTCTCTCTCTCTCTCTCTCTCTCTCTCTTTTTTTTTGAGTAAGAAGTCATGAATGTTATGAAGTATAAACAATTTAGTAATGAAGATGTTGAATGGACTTAGGATGAGATATGTTCAGGATCACACTCAATCCCATTTAGTGAACTGGTTAAAGTATTGAGTAATGTTAATAATACAGTTGGTCCATTAGAAGTTCAGTCATTTGGTACTGGATTCATTATGAATTACATTTGCAGGCCGTGAAGGAAGCTGAAAATTCTGCTTCAAAGTTATCTCAAGAAATACTTGAACTCAAGGCACAGATTACATCACTCTCAGGAGAACGAGATCAATTGAAGTCAGAAATTGAATCTACAATCAAGAAGTGTGAGGATAAACTAGCAGGTATGGAGAGTGGTTTGTTATGTATAACAGAGTTTTATTTAATGTATTTCATTCTGTGTTTATTTATTATTTCCACGAACCTTCCCGGATGTTCGTATACTGTAGCTTCTCCAAATGTTTGATTTATCAGCTTTGATCCCCAAGATTTAGTAAAAAGAAAAAATTCTCATTTTCTTTCCTTTCAATAAATATAGGCCCCTAGCAAAGTAATGAAACACTTGAGCAGTGAATGGTGAAAAAAACCTGAGTGTTTTTTTTTTTTTTTTCTCCAGATTATAAGTTTTTATTACGTTTTAAGTTGTCTGCCCTGCTGGATTTGTTAGCAATCCTGCTCAGGGATAGTATTGTGTTTTATATAATTATTGTGAGGAATACAATGGCTCGTTGTGCCTTTAAGTGAAAGTAAGTTTTTTGTTGAAGTATTAAATTGTTATCACTAGCACTAAGAATGGATGGTAATTCTGGTTGCATTTAGTCTTTCAGAGTATACATTAAAGATATTTTGACTAATCAGATATGTCATGTTTTTTCAATATGATTTCCTGCTTTGATCCCATCATTACTGCTAATAAACAAAAATCCATTAAATCCAGGGTTTGTAATGATGTTGGAAGGTTTCTTAGAATACTTTGGTTTGCCGTTGTTTTTCTGTGTTGTAGAGGACTTTCTTTTAGCATAGAAGGTTAGGCTTGTTGCTTATATAGGGAATGATGATGATGTGTGATGTCGCCGTGGTTGTTTAACTTGTATGTTGATGCAGTGGTGAGAGAGGTGAATGCTCGAGTGCTTGGACGAGGATTAAAACTGGTAGGCGAGAATGACCATGAATGGGAGGTAAATCAGTTGTTGTTTGCGGATGATACTGTACTGGTAGCAGACACAGAAGAGAAGCTTGACCGACTAGTGACAGAATTTGGAAGGGTGTGTGAGAGAAGGAAGTTGAGAGTTAATGTGGGTAAGAGTAAGGTTATGAGATGTACGAGAAGGGAAGGTGGTGCAAGGTTGAATGTCATGTTGAATGGAGAGTTACTTGAGGAGGTGGATCAGTTTAAGTACTTGGGGTCTATTGTTGCAGCAAATGGTGGAGTGGAAGCAGATGTACGTCAGAGAGTGAATGAAGGTTGCAAAGTGTTGGGGGCAGTTAAGGGAGTAGTAAAAAATAGAGGGTTGGGCATGAATGTAAAGAGAGTTCTATATGAGAAAGTGATTGTACCAACTGTGATGTATGGATCGGAGTCGTGGGGAATGAAAGTGATGGAGAGACAGAAATTGAATGTGTTTGAGATGAAGTGTCTAAGGAGTATGGCTGGTGTATCTCGAGTAGATAGGGTTAGGAACGAAGTGGTGAGGGAGAGAACGGGTGTAAGAAATGAGTTAGCGGCTAGAGTGGATATGAATGTGTTGAGGTGGTTTGGCCATGTTGAGAGAATGGAAAATGGTTGTCTGCTAAAGAAGGTGATGAATGCAAGAGTTGATGGGAGAAGTACAAGAGGAAGGCCAAGGTTTGGGTGGATGGATGGTGTGAAGAAAGCTCTGGGTGATAGGAGGATAGATGTGAGAGAGGCAAGAGAGCGTGCTAGAAATAGGAATGAATGGCGAGCGATTGTGACGCAGTTCCAGTAGGCCCTGCTGCTTCCTCCGGTGCCTTAGATGACCGCGGAGGTAGCAGCAGTAGGGGAGTCAGCATTATGAAGCTTCATCTGTGGTGGAAATGTGGGAGGTTGGGCTGTGGCACCCTAGCAGTACCAGCTGAACTCGGTTGAGTCCCTGATTAGGCTGAAGGAACATAGAGAGTAGAGGCCCCCTTTTTGTTTTGTTTCATTGTTGGTGTCGGCTACCCCCCAAAACTGGGGGAAGTGCCTTGGTATATGGATGAATGGATGGATGATGGTACTGCTACTCCAGCATTTGTCTTTACTACAGCTTAACGAGTTTAGATTTTGTTGGTCATATTATGAATTTTGGAATTTAACGTCATTAACTCCTTTTGTGGTAACTCAGAAATCCAGTTAATTGTTTGTTCAGAGAAATATTTCATGCCTAACCTGCCCAGTTTCAAACCCTAGCCTAACTCCTCAAGTGGTCGGAAGCGAGTGGTTAGTTTTTATTTATTTTATTGTCTGTTTATTTTATAGATTTTATTTAATTATTACATCATAATGATTATGATTTATTAAAAACTGATTTTGTAGTACATTATGTTTTTAAATTTACTGGTACTTCAGTTGTTTGGGCTTATGTTTGGGGGACATTATGCAGTCCTCTAATATATTAAAAAACATTTTTTAATTATTATTGAAGTAGATTTACATTTTTCAATATTAAACTTACCCGATAATCATGTAGCTGTCAACTCCGTTGCCCGACAGAATTCTATGGAGGGATACACCAGCTATCACAATACTAGAAGGGGGTGTACTTACCAGCGCCACCTGTGGCCAGGTACTCAAGTACTTCTTGTTGACACCTCCTCAATTATTCCTCTGTCGTGCTTCTGACAAGACGTTCTGGGATACGCTTATGTTCTTGGAGTATTTTCACGACTTTGGTGAAGTATTTCTCTTTGATTTCGGCTGTTGCTTTACTGGAAACTTCTATTTTAGCTTAGTTAGCTTTTGGAATTAATTTGATTAATTTTGGTGACGAAGAGAGTATGAACTCTCGTTCACCTTTCAATGGCCGACCCTTCCCTTAGACGGAAGTGTTGGTGTCTAAGAGAGTATAGACTCTCTTTCTTAATTTTGCTTAACAAAAGTTATAGATTTATTTTATATCTCTCCGCCTCTTATAGGCCTCTTCGATTAACTTCCTTTTATTATAAACTTATTAAAATTAATTTTTATATTTGTTTATATTCGACCTTCCTAATAGTAGGCGGTCTTTTCTTGGTACCGAAGTTAATTATCGTGAGCCCGTCATTTCGGTTTTACCTGTTAACATATTATGCTATTTTAAGGTCTTTGAAAGAATTTCTTTGATAGTCTCGTACTTTTTCAAAGTTGAACTAACGTTTTGTTTGTCTCGGCAGTTGTTGACGTTCAGAACGTTTCAACTTGCACTCTATCGTTACGATAGAGAAAGAATGTTCACGGTTTCACGTTGCAGTAAGAGTAACCGTGTCTAGCGTTTTGTTCATTCTTTCTTAACTTAATGGTTTTGATCCTAATAAGGAACTTTTCTTTTTGGGAAATATTTCAGTTTTTTCCTTTAACAATAATATGTTTTAACGATATATATGATTGGGCTCTTCTCTCAGGTTCTAAGTCAAGAGAGAGAGAGAGAGAGATAGAGACGGAGGGAGAAAGAGGATAAACGTTTCCCTCAAGCCTGCCAGGCGTACGAGTAACGTCGTTATCGTTTTGCTCTTATCCCTAGTCTCTTTAGGGGAAGAAACTAAATGTTTCTAGAGTGATCTAGTGTTTAGTCTCTTTCCAGCCACTGAATTTTCTTTCATTAGATTTTTCTGTTACATTGTAATTCTGTTTTCGCAATTACTAACTTTTGAGAAGGATAGAATTGCGTGTTTCAGGTACAAACCACTTAAAGTTTCGAGTTCAGTGAAATAAGTGCAAACAGAAATCAAAGTGATAAGTGATTGATGTCAGTGTTATGCGTGAGGGTACTTTTGTGCGCGCCAGTCGTCCTCCCAGTCCGGGACCTCTTGCAAGCTCCCAAGCCCAGGGGAGAAGCAATGTCGAAGGGCAAAAGGGTTCGGCAGGCCTTGATCGGCGCACAGAAGTATCCTCGGTGGTTGTGGGCGTGTCTTACCGAGACCGTCACTCCCACCCGCAGACGATTGAGCCCTTATTTTGCTCGTCTGCAGAAGAGATTTAGAGGAGAAAATAAAGGCAGAGTAACGCTGGTCTCAGGTCTCTAGACCTCTTAAACGTAAAGTCCAGACCTATGCCAGACGTACGAAGTAAAGTTCAACAACCCGGATGCAGTCATTGGGTTAGCTCTGACTCTCCTCAGTCATCAGTTTGTCGGGCTGAGAGTGCGCCTACACTACCCCCCGCCTATGCTCGCTCCGCCTGATCGCAGTACCACCTGCCAGGCGTACGATGTTGTGGACTCTACTACAGTCCATGCAGCACAGCTTTCGGACCTGATGCGTGAGTGTCGTGCTGAGAGTGTTGCACCTCCTCCTCCTCCTGCACCGGTGGTGCACCAACCGCCTGCACCCGTTCAGCCTGTGCTGCACCCGCCTGCACCGGTGGTGCACCAACCGGCTGCACCCGTTCAGCCTGTGCTGCACCCGCCTGCACTCGCTGCACCCAGTCGCAGCACCATCTGCCAGGCGTACGATGTTGTGGACTCTACTACAGTCCATGCAAGCACAGCTTTCGGACCTGTTGCGTGAGTATCGGGCTGAGAGTGTTGCACCTCCACCTGCACCCTTTCAGCCTGTGCTCAACCCGCCTGCACTCGCTGCACCCAGTCGCAGCACCATCTGCCAGGCGTACGATGTTGTGGACTCTACTACAGTCCATGCAAGCACAGCTTTCGGACCTGTTGCGTGAGTGTCGGGCTGAGAGTGTTGCACCTCCACCTGCACCCGTTCAGCCTGTGCTCAACCCGCCTGCACTCGCTGCACCCAGTCGCAGCACCTTCTGCCAGGCGTACGATGTTGAACCTCTTTCTGTGTTCGCTGTTCCCAGTGTTGTTCAGCCTCAGCCTTCTTTAAGGCAACCTTCGGTTTGGGATCAGGAGGATTACTCCACTCTTCCTCCTCCTCCCCTGGCTGCTCCACCGGTGGTGCAACTCTCGGTGGAGGTACAACCTCTTCCACCTGTGAGTCAGTCTCCTCAGCTGCTGCACCGAGCTCAACCCGTGCACCCTGTTCCTGCGCCTCAGACACCTCTGCTTGCGGGAACTTTACCTTGTTCTGCGCAACCTCGGTCTCTTCACGCTCCACTCATACCACAGGAACAGGAACTTTCTGCACCTTCCACTGTTGTTGTTCCAGCTCGTTCTGACTCTGCTGTTCAGCATACCTTACCTCCATTTTCAAACCATGGCAAAAATATGAATCATGAGTTATGAATGTAAGGTAAACATTATGTTGATTTTTAAACCCCATGCAAGCATGCATAAAGCACTCTAGCACTGGTCATGGAATTTCTAAGAATGTTAAACGCCATGCACACGCTCTGCTTTCCTTACAGCAGGCTCTGCTTACAGCAGGCTCTGCTTACTACATGCTCAGCATTCAAGCATGCTCTGCATTCAGCATGCTCTGCATACAACATGCTCTACATACAGCATGCTCTGCATACAGCATACTCTGCATTCATCATGCTCTGCATACCTTACCGCATGCTTCTCAACATATCTTGGGTTGTTGCCAACTCACTAGACTGTCAAGCAGTTTCATAACGTTGCCTTCTAGTCTGCTGCTTTTGCACCAGTGAACCCTCACTCAGAGAACTTAGCTTTTCTAGGATAAGGTCCCTGTAGATGAGAAAGTTCTTTTCTCCCTCCTTCTGATATTCCCTTGAGGACTCTGTCATTTGGAGGGAGCCTTTAGCTGCATAACCTCTTATGGACTTTTATTTAAGCATAACATGCTTACAGGGAAAGTAATGGTTCCACTTCAGCCGCTAATCCCGTCTGTTACCACACCTGCTCCCATAGACCTTGAGCTGTGTTGCATGACATGCAGTCCAAGCTTAGTCCTTGTTAGAGGATTTTTTGTTTACGGAGTCAATGTGTCACGGGGAAGACGTTCAACAACCAACAGAAGGGACTTGTTGTGACGCAGTGCGGCAACCTCAGCAACCCGTTAAGGAGTTGTCTGTACGACCCAGATAGTCTAGACAGATTCGGGTTGTCACTGTACTTCCTCGCTTGCCCATGATTGACAGTTTACAGACTGTGCAGCAGTATCATGATCTTGTGTCCGGCTCCGTCAGACGACTGGCTTTTAAGAGCTCCCACAAGTCGTCGCTGTCTGGAGATTTTCAAATGGACTATGGATCTGACCAAGGAACTGGGCCTCCTGGTCAATTTTGAGGAGTCTCAGCTCGTTCCATCCCAGACCATTGTTTCCTTGGGTATGGATCTTCAGAGTCGAGCTTTTCGGACTTGTCCGTCGGCCCCAAGGATCTTCCAAGCCCTAGAATGCATCCAGAGCATGCTGAGAAGGAACCGATGCTTAGTCAGGCAGGGGATGAGTCTAACAGGGACACTTTCATCGCTGGCCCTGTTCATCGAGTTAGGGAGACTCCACCTCCGCCCCCTTCAGTATCATCTAGCTGCTCACTGGATAAAGGACATGACGCTAGAGACGGTCTCAGTTCCTGTTTCCGAAGAGATGAGGTCTACTCTAACGTGGTGGAAGAACAGCATTCTTCTCAAGGAAGGTCTACCTTTGGCTGTTCAGACCCCCGACCACCGTCTCTTCTCGGACGCATCGGACACGGGCTGGGGTGCGACACTGGACGGACAGGAATGCTCGGGAACATGGAATCAGAAGCAAAGGACACTTCACATCTATTGCAAGGAGTTGTTGGCAGTTCATCTGGCCTTGATAAACTTCAAGTCCCTCCAGCTTAACAAGGTGGTGGAGGTGAACTCCGACTACACCACAGCCTTGGCTTACATCTCCAAGCAGAGAGGGACTCATTCGAGGAAGTTGTTCAAGTTCGCAAGGGACCTCCTCATTTGGTCAAAGATCGAAAGCTCACGCTGGTAACGAGGCTCATTCAGGGCGATATGAATGTCATGGCAGATCGCCTCAGCCGTAAGGGTCAGGCCTTCCCCACAGAGTGGACCCTTCACAAGAATGTTTGCAGCAGACTTTGGGCCCTGTGGGGTCAGCGAACCATAGTTCTATTCGCTACCTCGATGACCAAGAAGCTCCTCTTGTATTGTTCTCCGATTCCAGACCCAGCAGCAGTTCGCGTGGATGCCTTTCTGCTGGATTGGTCCCATCTCAACCTGTATGCATTCCCGCCGTTCAAGATTGTCAACAGGGTACTTCAGAAGTTCGCCTCTCACAAAGGGACACGGTTGACGTTGGTTGCTCCCCTCTGACCCGCGAGAGAAGGGTTCACCGAGGTACTGCAATGGCTGGTCGACGTTCCCAGGACTCTTCCTCCTAGAGTGGACCTTCTGCGTCAACCTCACGTAAAGAAGGTACACCCAAACCTCCACGCTCTTCGTCTGACTGCCTTCAGACTATCGAAAGTCTCTCAAGAACTAGAGGCTTTTCGAAGGAGGCAGCCAGAACGATTGCCAGAGCAAGGACGACATCCACTCTCAGAGTCTATCAGTCTTAATGGGAAGTCTTCCGAAGCTGGTGCAAGGCCAATGCAGTTTTCCTCAACCAGTACCACTGTAACCCAGATTGCTGACTTCCTGTTACATCTAAGGAACGTAAAATCCCTATCAGCTCCTACGATCAAGGGTTACAGAAGTATGTTGGCAGCGGTTTTCCGCCACAGAGGCTTGGATCTTTCCTCCAACAAAGATCTACAGGACCTCCTTAGGTCTTTTGAGACCTCAAAGGAACGTCGGTTGTCCACTCCAGGCTGGAATCTAGACGTGGTCCTAAGGTTCCTAATGTCATCAGGATTTGAACCGTTCCAATCAGCCTCTTTTAAGGACCTCACATTAGAAACTCTTTTCCTCGTGTGCTTAGCAACAGGTAAAAGAGTAAGTGAGATCCACGCCTTCAGCAGGAACATAGGTTTCACATCTGAAACAGCTACATGTTCCTTGCGGCTCGGTTTTTTTGGCTAAAACGAGCTTCCTTCCCGTCCTTACCCTAAGTCGTTCGAGATCCCAAGCCTGTCCAACATGGTGGGGAACGAACTAGAGAGAGTACTTTGCCCTGTTAGAGCTCTTAAGTACTATCTAAGAAGGTCAAAACCATTACGAGGACAATCAGAAGCCTTATGGTGTGCTATCAAGAAGCCTTCTCTACCAATGTCTAAGAACTCAGTTTCTTTCTACATCAGGCTTCTGATTAGAGAAGCAAATTCTCATCTGAAGGAAGAAGACCTTGCTTTGCTGAAGGTAAGGACACATGAAGTGAGAGCTGTGGCTACTTCAGTGGCCTTCAAACAAAACCGTTCTCTGCAGAGTGTTATGGATGCAACCTATTGGAGAAGCAAGTCAGTGTTCGCATCATTCTATCTCAAAGATGTCCAGTCTCTTTACGAGTACTGCTACACCCTGGGTCCATTCGTAGCAATGAATGCAGTAGTAGGCGAGGGCTCAGCCACTACATTCCCATAATTCCATAACTTTTTAACCTTTCTCTTGAATACTTTTTATGGGTTGTTCGGTCGGCTAAGAAGCCTTCCACATCCTTGTTGATTTGGCGGGTGGTCAATTCTTTCTTGAGAAGCGCCGAGGTTAAAGGTTGTGATGAGGTCCTTTAGTATGGGTTGCAGCCCTGTATACTTTAGCACCTTTGGGTTGATTCAGCCTCCAAGAGGAACGCTGCGCTCAGTAAGGAAGACGAACTTAAAAAAGAGACAGAGTAACGGTTCAATTCGACTTCCTTACCAGGTACTTATTATTTCATTGTTATTTGAGATAACTGTTATATGAAATATGGGATACTTAGCTATCCTTTAATCTTGTACACTGGTTTTCACCCACCCCCCTGGGTGTGAATCAGCTACATGATTATCGGGTAAGTTTAATATTGAAAAATGTTATTTTCATTAGTAAAATAAATTTTTGAATATACTTACCCGATAATCATGATTTAATTGACCCTCCCTTCCTCCCCATAGAGAACCAGTGGGACCGAGGAATAATTGAGGAGGTGTCAACAAGAAGTACTTGAGTACCTGGCCACAGGTGGCGCTGGTAAGTACACCCCCTTCTAGTATTGTGATAGCTGGCGTATCCCTCCATAGAATTCTGTCGGGCAACGGAGTTGACAGCTACATGATTATCGGGTAAGTATATTCAAAAATTTATTTTACTAATGAAAATAACATTTTGATGTTATTGTAATTTCAAATAAGTGTTCTGTCATAGCTCAATAATGAGTTATATTTTGTCATAGAAGTGAAGAAAAGAATGTGTGATGGTATGCTTTCGCAAATACTGCGAGGTTATTTTTTTTTATATCAATTGATGTTTTCCAAATTACAAAACTTTAAACTATGTTTAGATTACGGCGTAGCAAAATATAAAACTGATTTCATCACTGTACAGTGCTCTCTAATTTATTGTTAAAGCTAGAAATTTTTGTATGAAATTTGAATTTTAAAACCTCATTCTTCAGCTGTATTAGAAGTCAGAACATGATTTGATCTTAAATTCCTAAGTCTAGTTTAGCTATGAAAGTGATGAGGTTCAAATGATAGTTTACCAATACAGAACTATTGTCAAGGTTCCACATCTCTTAATTTTCCTCATGTCATGTAACATTGCATGTGCATATGCATACATTCTGTAAAAATCATTTATCATCTGTATTTCCATTTGATTTAGGTATTAATGCTATGGAAGCAGAAGTTGTTTCTATGAAAGCTGAAGTAGAAAAGACAAAAGCAGAAATGGAGTCTTTACGGAGTCAAACTGCTAAGGCCATAGAAGAATCCAAAACTGAGGCAGCTGCCCTTGTGGAAAAGATAAAAGAAGAAGCCAAAGAACAAGTGAGTCTTGAAATGGTTTAATGTTGCAATCAAATAGAAATGGCTAAGATTAATTCAAGATGTAGTTTTGTAATTGAATAGATTGTGTTCGGATTAATTCAAAGTGTAACTTTGGAGTTAAATAGAATGTGCAGCAATTAATTCAAGGTGTTAATGTGGGAGTTGAATAAGTGTGTTGGTGATCTAATTAAAAAATAGCTAAAGCAATTTTGATACTTTTAAAATATCTTAAATAGACAGTTCAAGCACTTGTCTTACACACTAAGATTTGAAACTGAATCAACGATACCAAAGTAATTACTGTATATGTGGAATCTATCAATATTGGACCCCACATCACTAGATTTCAGTAAATAACATACATTTCTAGCCATTAAGAAAGCTTGAACTCTATGAAATTGGTATAAAGTGTTGTTTAGTATTGCATGTCTAAGACCAATTTGTAGGAGGTACTATATACAATTTTATGAGTGATGAAGGTTTGTAATAAATCAGTCTATAACAAAGTTTATGATTCTTGTTCATCTATAGTTTTATTTTCATAGCAAAAGGTGTTGTTTTTTCATGTTCTCTTGGTAATTAGTGTTTAGGCTTCAAGGCTTTGATTATAATGTATATTGCTTCCCTTGTCAAGCTTGCAATGTGTCTCCTATACATCTTTTCTGTATATCAGTGAAATTAGGAAAAGAAATTTATGGAAATGGGGATGATAGAATAATATTTATAGCATTAGGAAGATAATAAAAGAAAATCATTAATTAGGATGAGAATAATAGAGAAGTCTTTGCTAATATTTAGTAACAAAAATAGACTGCAGTAGCACAGAAATTAGTAAGTTCATTTAGAATTAGTAAATGTTTCACACTTTGTATTTTCTTTCAACTGTTTACCTAAGCCTTTAATTCACAGTATGTTATTGTATCGTGGTATCAGCTGAAGCTTTCCAAGACAAGGACTTTTAATGTTAACAAACACTCCAACCCCTAAGCCACCCATTGATATACTACAGCTAGAGAGTTATTGGGTCCTTTGACTGGCCAGACAGTACTACATTGGATCCTCCTCTCTGCTTATGTCTCATTTTCCATTTGCCTACACATACATAGAATAGTCTGGCCTATTCTTTACATATTCTCTTCTGTCCTCATTCACCTGACAACACTGAAATTGCCAAAAAATTCTTCTTTGTTTAAGAGGTTAACTACTGCACTGTAATTGTTCTCTGGCTATTTTCTTCTTGGTAAGGGTAGAAGAGACTTGTTTACCTATGGTAAGCAGTTCTTCTAGAAGAAGGACACTCCAAAATCAAACTCTTGTTTTCTACTCAATGTATCATTTGAAGTAGAAGCTGTAACTTATTTTTGTTTCCAGGTATCAGAAGCAGAGAAGCGTGCCAATACAGCTGAAGAGCTGTCTCGGGAATCTAAGGGAAAAGAGGAGGTAGCTCACGGTGAAAAACTCGCTGCCGAGTTGACAGCATGGCAGTTGGAGGGGACAATAGATAAATTGAAAGAGGAATTGAAACAACAGCAGGATGAAACTCAAATGCTACAAACTAAAGTAAGAAGGGAAAGTTGTACTTTTTTCCTCTTTAGAGGAAATATGTTTTTACTGTTGATAGTAGGTCATCTGCATTAAGTATCTCCCATGGGCTGTGTTTGTTGTGATTCTTTCTAGTTTCCTCCGTTACTTAATTGTGATTCTCTCTAATGTCCTCTGTTACTTTGTTGTGATTCTCTCTAGTTTCCTACATTACTTTATTGCAATTCTCTCTAGTTTCCTCCATTACTTTGATTGGATTCTCTTTAGTATCCTCTGTTACTTTGTGGAAATCCTATCTAGTTTCCTCTATTACTTTTTTGGCGTTCTCTCTAGTTTCCTCCATTACTTTGTTGGGATTCCCTATAGTTTCCTCCATTACTTTGTTGGGATTCCCTATAGTTTCCTCCATTACTTTGTTGGGATTCCCTATAGTTTCCTCCATTACTTTGTCGTGATCTAATCTAGTTTCCTCCATTACTTTGTTGTATTTTATTGTTGAATTCAAGTTTGTAAAATGATATCTTGGTACCAAGTTTTATATTTTCATCTTTGTAATTAATTTTGTAAAATAAAATATTTAGTGTTAATAGCAGTTTCTGGCAAGTAGATTTTATTAACTTATAAATTGACTACTTGCCACAGTTCTTTAATAATAGTAAAACGGTTAGCAGACTTAAGATGCTGCGAGAGCTGAAAGGGAAATTGAATTAAGTAAGTTTTTGAGACGAGTTTTTAAAATGGCAAAGAACTTGTTTTTGACTCCCCAATTTTTTATTTTTTGTAGCTTTTTCTTTGTTTATTCACATACTTAAAAATATGTCATACCTTACAGATTTCAGCCAAAGAAGAAGAAATTCTGGGGCTTAAAGTTGATGTAAACAATCAAACTGAATCTATTTCTACTCTTGAAGCTCAGTTAGCATCGCTTCAGAAAGATAAGTCAGATCTGGAAATAAAGTACAATATGCAAGATAAAGAGCATAATGAAACAGTTTCTAACCTTAACAATAATGTTAAGACATTGGAAGGGCTTGTTGCTGAAAAAGGTGATGAAATTTCAAAGCTGTACACTACAGTGGCCAACATGACTGAATCTATTAACAATCTTGAGAGTCAGGTTTCCTCACTTGAAAAAGAGAAAATGGACATGGCAAGTAAATTTAGCTTATCAGAAGAGGAGCTGAAGAAAGTGGTAGCTGATCTCACGGATAATGTCGAGGCTTTGGAAGGATTGCTGAAACAGAAGTTGGAAGAAAGTTTGCAACTGTTAGACACAGTGAGCAAAAAGACTGAATTTATTGGTCATTTAGAAACGCAACTCGCACTACTCCAAGAGGAGAAAAAGGAACTGGAAGTAAAGAACTGCTTGTCAGAGAGAAAGCTCAACGAAACCATAACTTCTCTCAGTAATAAGGTTGCAAACTTGGAAGAATCTTTGGCAGAAAAATGCCATAAGAGTGAAGATTTAGAGGCTAAATTACAGACCTCTCTAAGTGAATGTGATAGTCTAAAGCTACAAGTTAATGAGATCAAGGCAGATTCAGAAACTAAGATTAGTTCCTTAGAGAGTTCTTTGAAGAAAGGTATGTCAGAGTTGGAACTGACACAGCACCAAGTAGCAGATTTGAGAAAAGATTATAAGGCTCTAGAAGATCTGGGTCATAGTAAAGAAAAAGAGCATCTTGAGAAGGTAGCAGAATACGACGAATTCATACGAGGACAAGAGGAAATGCTTGATGAAAACAAAATGAAAATAGAAGATCTCTGTTGTAAACTTTCTGAAAAGGTCAATGAGAATGAAATGTTACAGGAAGAGTGCCAGATGATTAAAACTGATAATGAAGAACAAATGGCAATGTTGAAAGGACACCTTGAGACTGCTGAGAATCTAAACTTGGCATTGAAGTCTCAGGTTGATGGACTTGAGGTGAAAGTTTATCAGCTTAGTAACAGTTACAAAAAGGAATGTGAAAAACTTTTGAAAGAAAAACTGAACTTGGAAGAAACTGTCAAAAATTTGAAAATAGAGCTGAATAACTTAGAAGATAAAAATACATCTTCATTGGCCAAGTTACAGGAAGCTCATGCAAAAGCAAATGATATCTCATTAGAGCTTGAAAGCAAGTTGGAAGAGTTGACTGTAGAACGTGCATCTGTATTGAATTTGGAAGCAGAGTTAAAGAAGAAAGAAACTGAAATATCAGAGATGAAAACTAAAACTGACCTGCTGCAAAAGAGCCTTGAAGTGCTCTCTAATGAGTATGATGAATTAAAGAGTCAATATAATTCTGTTTCAGAAACTCTGAAAGAAAGTGAAATTAGTCTGAGTCAAGCCTCAAACAATGAAGAGTTACTCAAGAAAGAACTTATCGAGACTAAAGATAGCAATGATATTGCCAACAACCGCATTAGTGAGTTACAAGAGACCATAGTTAAGAAATCTCAAGAATTGTGTCAATTGGAAATGGCCTCTGAGGATTTGGAAGATGCTCAGACTGAGCTCATGGCCCTTAGAGATGAAGTAAAAGAAATGGAGAGTAAACATGATGAGGTCATCCAGGAACTTTCAAGGACAAAGGTTGAGCTCTCTTCAAGAAATGAAGAATGTATGAAACTCAAATGTTGTTTGGAAGAACTAAAAGATAAGGATACTAGGGTCATTGCTTCTTTAGAAGAAGATAAAACCATATTAAACCAAAAAAACAGCTTCCTAGAAAGTTCTCTCAAAGATACCAGAGAGAAGTTAGAGATGACCATCAATGATCAGGCAGAAATGAGAACACAATTAGAGAAAAAAGTTGAAGAGAATGCTGCCATCAATGAAAATTTGAAAATCAAGTATGAAGAGTCATTATGTTTGAAGGGTAGTTTAGAAGATGCTGTAAATAAACTGAAATTGGAAAAATTATCCATTGAAGAGGACTGTTCAACAAAACAAGCTGCAATAGATAAACTGTTAATGGAGACAGAGGTTGCCAGCAAAGAAATGAACAACCTACAATCTCAGTATAATGATTTAAGGTATGCAATAGATTTATAGTTGGATTCTATTTAATTACAAAAATATTACTCCTTTTATTGTTACTTTCAATATTCCGTGCATGGTGTCCCTTTTTTTATAAAGAACGTTTGATACAGTATATAGTAATCCCTGAGATGCATTGCGTTTTGTCTTGCTTTGCATCCATTCCTAATAAGTTATTCCTACATGGCTATCCAAACTGTTCCACTTTACCCTATATGTTTAAAAAAAGAAAAAGATGTCATATGTAACTAATAACAAACTTTGTTTTTTCTAAGGAGTAATCACGAAGCCCTGCAGGAGAAAATGCACAGTTTAGAAGGAGATTTAGAGAAAGATAAGATTTCACTGGCTACATCCCAATCACAAATTGTCGAGTTGAAGCAGAAAGTTGTTGAACTTGTGGCAGAGAAGGAAGAGGCTGAAAGACTCCTGAAGGAGCAGCAGGCTAAAGCTGATGCCGACATTTGTCAGCTTAAGAATGAGTTATTCAAGAATGCAAACATTCAAGAGGAATATATCACACTTAAGAAGCAAATGGAAACATTGTAAGGATCATTTGAATTATTTTCATTATTATTAAATTACTTTATATGGTAACACTTAAAACTAAGATACATAGAATGCACTCATAAATATTTTAGCAGTTTTTCAAGTTTTATCCTCTTCATTCTTCAGATCCAGTGTTGGTGAGAATGTCAGTCTGACTTCAAATGACAGGGGAGAGCAGGTAAATATACACCTCCTGTATATTCTAAAAGTCTTGTAAGTCCCAGAATAACATTCAATAGCATCTTAATACAGCCATTAATAAAGATCATTGTAATTCTGCATTTGCAGACTAAAAATGGCTGGCGTAGTCAAGATTACAAAGGTGATAAGTGTGTCATGACTGAGATGGTGTGGGCACGTGTTGAGAATGGGTAGTGGGGGAGAGTGTGAGGAGAGCTTAAGAGAAACCTGTTATGGGGAGAAAATCAAGAGGGAGACAGAGAATTAGATGGTTAAATAAGGTGAAGGATGATGTGGAAGAGAAGAGGATCGGTTGAAGAGGATGCCTTTGATAGAAGGTATAGGAGAGCGCATCAGGCAACCCACCCTTTAATGTGGGGATAACGGTGGGAAAGAAGAAAGTAATTTTTTTTAAATGTAAAATTTTATGATTAATTTGTCAATGTTCAGGTAATATATTTCTTTTTCTCAGTCTACAGAAGTAAGATATTCAGTGATTAATAGGCTAATAATAAGTAAATCTCTCATTGAAAATTCATTGAGGAAAGTGAGCTGATAGAATTCTCTGATGAAAGTCCAGTGGTTGTAATTTATTACCACTACCAACGAAGTTGGGACGAGGTTATGTTTTAACCCTGTTTGTTAGTTTGTGAACAACTTCCTGGCTACAATTTTACTCACAGAATAGTGAAACTTTCAAGGATGAATTGTTATGTTTAGACGTGGAAGTTACCCAATTTTGAAAGTCCCAGGCCAAAGGTCAAGGTCGAGCAAAAGATCAACTGAATTGACCATAACCTTAACCCCAGGTTTGCATATGGTTGTCACACAGACTTTAATTATGCCAATGGTTTAAATTGATTCTGGGAAAGGCAAGCTTGTTTCGAGAAATAAGCTGCCATGGTGGAGGTCCTCACTTAGAGTATTTTTCTAGTTTATTACTGATATTGGTAATAATCAAAGAGTTTTTGCAAGGGAAAAATTTGTGCGAGTGAAATAATGGCTTCCTGTGTCAAAATACTTGGTAATCAACTTTTGGGCATCACTATAAAAAGAGTGGAAATACTGCTGTACTAATTCCATTCAAGTGAATTAAACGGTTTTATCTTTCTGTACGATGGAGAGGATTATGTTCTAGAAATATGATTTTGATGGAAAGCACATGATGTTGTATACTGTACTAAAGAAACATTCAGATGTCGAGGTGGATATTCTCATTTAGCAGTAAATTCTTTTATTTTTTTCATTATTTAAATTCTCATTTTAGCATACTGTATATCATTTTGGCAAGATTTATGAGATTTTAGTAAAGCCGATTTAATTTTTGGAACTGATTTGTAAAAATAAGTTATAATCATTGCCCTTTAACTTTGATTTCGTGATGTGGTGAATAAGATAATTTTGCAAGCCATTACAGTTTTAGAAAGAAAACTTTTATGATTCGCAGGAACGCTCTTGTTTATTTTTGTAGACGTTTGTCCTTTTTATAAAAATCTTGAAGACTTTAGTAGTCTAGAAATTTTCTCTATTTTTTCTTTTTAGGTTCCATCTGAGAATAACCACACTTGCAAAAATGAAGGCAAGGACGAAGATGTGAAAGGAGTTGTAAGGTAGGTGTGCATTTTATTATAATACAGTTGTGGAATTTTATCCCTTCTATATTTAAGATTTAATGTTTATAATCAATTGTTTTAAAGTTGATATTTTTTATTTAAATATTCTGCCATTATTGAAGTGTTGCTGATCCTATTTCACTTTTGAAGTCACCTATAGCAGGTTATTATAACCACTTTCTTCAACTCTAGATTATACTTGTGTATGTAATTTATGATTTTTTTCTACAGCACTGTAATTAATTTGATTTCCTTTTAGTAAGAGGATAATTATTCAATTAATATCTAGAACCTTCTTGCCAAAATCTGGAGAATTTATAACTTGTAAGAATTTAAGAATTTTCACGAGACCATCATGTACAGTACAGTACCTAACCTCTGGCTATGTAAGATATTTGCAAGATTACCAGACTGAAGAGTTATGAATATGTTATTAATACCTAAGATGGTTGATTATCATCTCCAGAAAGCTGTAAATATGGCATCAGAATTTGTCATGAGTTCCTTGTTACACTGTTTCAACTGTCCAGTCCTTATTATGGAGAGAACTTGCTCCATTAATCATATAGTAATGTTTAGAAGGAAACGGAAGGCTATTGAAATGAGAAACTAAATGCAGTGTTTTCTTGTTCTGGTATATCCTCCCGTTATCTATTTCACTAGAACTACCTGTTTCTAATTTTCCTTTACGTATAATAACGAAATACATATCATAACCCTATCTGCGACTATTTACTGTGCATTTTAAAAAGAATATATTGCTTAAATATATAAGACAAAGTATAAATAAAAGAGTCAAATTAAACAAAGTTTTAAAAGATAGCAAATGATAAATAAAACATGAAGGCATATATTTGATGATAAAGGTACAAAGATGAAGAGAGGTACTGCATACAGCGTAAAGTTATTATTGGGTGAAGTTGTTAATGCTGCAGTGAACACCTGCAGGCATAGATTCGATCATGTTGTGGTTTATGGCCACAAACTAAAGGTTATTGCAGTATACTTTTGCTCCCAGGTTGATCACTTTCTTATCTTTTATTTGTCCCCAGTTCCAACCACTTCGCTGTCTATCTCCTTTAACAACTTTGTCATACTCAAGACAGGATATCCTGTAGGGCCTTCATTGCATCTCAAATGGTACACTAGGATTACTTAGGGGTCTTTGTAGTCCTCCTTTGGTCGCTAGTTTCTTCCATATTTTAGCTTTCTACTTTTCTACTGTTCTCACTTCATTTTTACCACCTTGATGACCAACCTCTTTTAGCTTTTATAATTCATAATGCGAATGTTAAGTTTTTCCCTAATTACACTTTCCCAGCAGCTGGCCATATGGCCCACTTTTTAAATATCAAATTAATGATAGTAAACCTTCAAGCTAACCTAGTTAGAATGAGTGAAAATATGTACCATAATCTGATGTGAAGTAGTGATAGTTTTTGTAAATTAAAGTTCATTCCATAGGGCTACCAACATTAATGGATGGAAAGGTATGTATACTATCTGAGTAAGAAAAGCATTCCAGTTCCATCACAAGAAAAATAATTGTTTATAGCTGTCAGTGTGTATATCACATAGTTTATAACATCTGTCATACGTGTACTCGTCCAACAAAAAAACTTATTATCCCCCCAAAATTAGCGAACTAGTATTATATTTACTTATATTACTACAGTATTTCATAATTGATATGGTAGAAGGAAGGTTTTTTTTTTTTTAAATACTCTTTAAAAGTCTTGGGAGTTCTTTGTCGGGTTAACAATTTTTACCGTTATCCAATTCTATTTTGTTTTTAATCAAAATCCTAATGAAAAAAAGTGTAAAT
The DNA here is from genome assembly GCF_036898095.1 of Palaemon carinicauda. Taxonomy (NCBI): domain Eukaryota; kingdom Metazoa; phylum Arthropoda; class Malacostraca; order Decapoda; family Palaemonidae; genus Palaemon; species Palaemon carinicauda. The sequence goes on along the minus strand of NC_090751.1, from coordinate 28,284,480 downwards.
AAATACTGAATATGAATAATATTGATTATTCTAAAATCACCAATAATGAGGTAGATTCTGTCTTATCACCTTTCATTCAGCCAGTAGAGAAGAGACCAAAGGAAACAGGCAAGAATAAAATGCATAAAGCAGTGCAGCTGGAAATTGATGAGATGCTGTGTTGAGCACATCCTTGTAGTCCTCACTTCCATTACTTTCTGACTTTTATGTAGCTCTTGTTATGTTTGGACTCTTCCTACTTCGGAAGTTCAAACTTGTTGCAAATGCCCTTTTGCTAAACAGGTAGACATAAATCTCATTTCATAGTATAGATATGACTTATCTGACATTACTGATGTAGATAAAATATTGTAAGATATTTCTCATTTATAGTTTACTCCTTACTTCTCCAATTCCTTTCTTGATTGATCAGCTTTGCTTGTTGGAGCTGTTGAACTTGTAGCATTCTGCTTTTCCTTATAGGGTTGTAGTTTGGTCAGTAATAATAATGATAATACTTTATTGCCTTACTTTCACTTTAATTTTAAGAACAGATTCTACAGGCCAGTCCAACCCTATTGGTCTTGTTAAACCATCTAGAATAGTTTAAGAAGTATGGAATTCTAATGAGTAATTAAGCACTATTCAGTTATTTTTTTTATTGTTAAGCATAACACATTGGGTATCAAATTTGGTATATCTATACAAGTTATTTGATATTTGTTTTATTGCTTTCAGGTAATAAGAGTGAATTTATCCTATGACTAGAATATTTTGGGCCACAATTGTGGTAACTAAAGTTGTTGGAACAGCCTTCAGTTTGTATATAATTTTTTTACTTGCAGGTATCCGGGAGATGGAAGTACTGAAGACAATTACAAGCTCCTTCAAAATCAGTATAACAATTTGCAGAGAGACTTCACTGCTTTACGAGCTCAGGTCAAGTTGAAAGAAGAAAATACAGATAATGAAAACAAGAATGAAGAGTTAGCTCTCCTCAACCTTGAAATCAGTGCCAAAAATGATGAACTGAATGCCAAGAATGATATTCTTAACAGGAAGAATGATGAACTCATATCGATAGTGGAAGACCTTAGGAGTCAAAATGGTGGTTTAATGGCACAAAATGACGAACTCACGTCAGAAAATGAGATGCTTTTAAAGCAGGCAAATTCTCTGAGTGATGAAAATGATGGTATCAAGCTTTTACAGCAAGAGCTTAGTGACACTGTGGATGCTTTAACTAAGAAACTCGAAGATCTGATATCAGGAAACAAGGACTTGGTGACAAGAAATACAGACCTTGTACTTGAGAATGAGAGAGCTTTGTCTGAGAAGGAAAAGGCTATTTCAGCATTGAAGGAGATGCAGTCTGTCAAGTCAGAAACACAGATGAAAGAATTTAAAGAAATGCTTGATTTAGCCGATCAACAGAAAAATGTTCTGGAAGTATGTAAGTATGAAACTTTAACACAAACTCATGAAAAATTAAAAGCTGATTATGAATCTTTGCTTGAGGAGAAAAACAAGATTTCAGAGTGCATGCAGGAACTTACTGGTAGAACCGACTCTTTAGTCGCTGAGAATGCTGCACTATTAAACGAAGTAAAAACATTAAAAGAATGCTGTGGAGCCCTGGAAAAGAAGTCTCAGCCTTTGGATGTTGATTATGGAAATCTTAAATCAGAATTTGAATCTCTAACTATGGAAAAGACAGAACTTTCCCAAAAAATTCAAAACCTTTCTGAGAAAATTAGTTTGGTCACAGCTGAGAAAGAGGAAGTGTTGACAGAGTTGAAAAAAATGCAAGATGGGAATGCAGTTCTTGATGAAAAGTGTAAAGCATTGGTTGCAGTGGAGGAGAAACAAAAATCAGATTATGAATCTTTAATCATAGAAAAGTTCAAGCTCTTGGAAGACATAAAAGAGAAAACTGAAGAGATTTGCCTTCATGAAATTGAGAAAGAAGAGATTTTAGCCAAGGTGAAAATGTTAGGAGAGGAGAACGAAGCTCTTAAAAAGAAGGATGCGGAGTTGAACCAAACGTATGACAAACTGAAGTGTGACTATGAAGTGTTAATCACAGAGAAAGCAAACCTTTCGAAGGATTTGCAAGAACAGATCAATAAGGGTGAAAGCATTACTTCTGCAAATGAAGGAAAGTTGAATGAACTAAAGAAAATAGAAGAGGAAAGAGAAATTCTAAATGAAAAATATTGGGCCTTAAATGCAAATTATGAAAAACTTCAGGTGAGCTATAACACAGCTGTTTCTGAAAAGCTGGAGCTTAAGAATGAAATAGAAGAACACACCAAGAACTTGGAACGTGCTACAGCTGAGAAAGAACAACTTTTGGATAAAATTCAGAAAGCTGGAGAACAAAATAATGCTTTGGAAGGGAATTGTCATAGTTTGGAGGAATCATATGAAAAGTTGAAAGGGGATTTTGAATTATTGGTTGCAGAGAAAACAGATCTCATGAAAGAGGTTCAGTATCAGAAAGAAGAGACTGAAGCTGTTTCAGCCGAGAAGGGCAATCTCGCAAGTGAGCTAAGTAAAGTTAAATTGTTGATTGTAGACTTAGAATCACAAAAAACAGCCATTGAAAAAGAGAAAGAATCTCAAAAGTCAGCCTTTGAAAAGGAGACTGATAGCATCAATGCTGAAAAACTGGAATTTTCCCTGAAGAATAAGGAACTCCTCGAAGAAGTGGACAAACTAATCGCAGAGAAAGAAGATCTGAAAACAGAGCTGAGCAAATATCTGTCGGATATGGAAACTTTAAAAAGGAATGATGAAATAAGAATTAAATTGGAGAAAGAGACTGTGAGCTGTGAGACCTTGAAAAGGGCTCTGAATAAGAAAGATGAAGAAAACTCCAAGCTCACTGGTCAAATAAAAAGCATGAAAGATGAACTTAAATTAGTTGATCAAGACTTGATACTAGCCAGAGAAAACCTCACCAACAAGCTCTCGGAAATTAATGGTATGATGATTGAGAAAAATGAGTTGCAGAAAGAACTTTCGTCTTCCAAAAAGCTTTTAGCAGAATTAGAGAAGTCAGTAAATAACAAAGACAAAAAGATTGAAGAACTTGGTAAACTTTTCAAAGAAACTAGAACTGATTTAGACTCTCTCCGTGCAAAATTATACAATCACAGAAACTATGGACGGAAGAAAGAGGAAGAATTAAAAATGGTAATAAGTCGTAATGAGAAATTGGAATCTGAAGTTGAAGTACTGAAAAATAAGATGAAAGTCAACAAAGGGGAATTTGAGTTAAACATAGGAAATCTAAAGAAGGAAGTTGATTACTGGATGTCATTTTCCACCAACAAGAAAAGTGCTGTTGGGCAGGATTGTAAACAGATAGAAACTGTGAATAGGTGTACTGAAGTTGATGGCGAGAATTCAAACGCAGGATCAAAAGTACAACCCTTGCAGATCAAGAGAGTAGTAGTGAAAGAGAAAGATAGCCAGTCACGAAAATTGAACACTTCATTGAATCAACATGAATTACACAAGACAAAGGTCACTCCCAAGTCTATACAGTCTCATTTAAGAAGAACTTCCTGTGAAAGGCCTCAACTGGAAAACACAAAAGCTCGAAAGTCTCCAAGATTCCACTCGCCACATTCAAATTCTGACTCGAGAGAGTCAAGAAGCAAGGTAGATGCAACCGTAAAATCAACTCCAGAGTCTTCTAAGAACGCAAATCAAGTGGTTCCTTCACGAAAATCACCTCGTATACAGGCTGATATGAATAGTTCTACTAGTGGCTTGTCTTCAAAGAAACACAGTATGTTATTCTTTATTCTTTGTGCATGTGATATACTGTAGATTCAAGTAAACTTAGATTTTAATTTTCATGCCTAGAGAAGAAATGAAGTGAAAGTTAAAATGATCCTTTCCTTATGCTCTATTGATAGTATATGAAGATTATAGATTTTTTTAGGATAAATGCAGATTAATGATAATAAATTATATTCAGAACACTGCAGCAATTAGTTGCTGCCTGATCTTCTAGTCCAGTTAAAATGAACCTGAAATTTGTAAATGGAGATTTAAATCTATTTTGCTTTCCGGTTCTATATTGAAAATAATGTAAAAAGTATGCATTGAAAGAATATGGCTTTATTTCGTCTGACTTCATAAAGGGATTTTGGCGAAGGAAAAATCTATTTCTGGGGAGAGACCTGTGACGCCCTGTGAAAAGAGTCCTTCTTTACACTTTTCTGAAATGTTGTTTTATGATGAAATATAAGTGCATTTTTTTGTTCATGATACAGTATTCATAATTATATTCATAGGATTTTTTTCATATGTTGAAATAGGAGACATTTTATTCATTGTAAATGATAAATGGTTTCATCTTTCTTACCTAAAGAACTGTCCGACTTGGGGGAATCTAAGGCTCAGAAGGAGAAGCGTGCATGCGTGATGCCTTCTGATGTAAACAGATTAGAGGTAAGGATATATACTTTTTTATTCTTTTGATAGGTTTCATATTTTTCATCCCAAAGACAAACTTTTTTTTATCTTTCACCATTATATTTCCTTTTTTGTTCGATGGTCAATTTATGTTTGCACTGAATGTTAAGTTGTGATATTTATTTATTCTGTATCAGTGAATTGCATTCTTATTTTATATCTTTATTTCTTTGTTATTACTCCTATGTCATCCAACATTATAGCAAGTGCTTGATGTTTAGTTCAACAATGAACCTTTTTTGGGCTCAAGCCATGGCGTCCTGATGGAAGGATCCTTTTTGGTAGCTTCCTTGGGTAATCACTACTAGGATTTTTCCAGAGAATTAAACCACAGGTTATCACAGAATTCTAACTTCTGGAGCGAGTATCCTAAGGGTTTCCCCTTAAGACATCGTGTATCAACAGGGGACACGCATGTATAAACGTGCCACATAGCTATCTGCACCCCATATAGAGTTAACGCTTCAATATGGCGGACAGGGAGTGGCTGGGAGCTGAGCCGCAGCCGATCTAGATGTGGCGATATCGGTACTCGCGATGTAAACAGACGGACGCCATTGCTTTTGATGACGTCACGTCCGTCCTTATTTCCTTTGCTAGTAGCTCGCTCGATTGGACGTATTTTTCCCTTTGTGCGACTTTATCTGCTTGCATCCTCGCCATGTCTCAACCTTCAGCTTCACCTCCTTCTGGAAAGTTGAGTACAAAGGTTTAAGTATTGTTTAAATAAGCTCTGACCTTAAAGTAAATCTTACTTTTCGAGATATTTGCATAATTGTGGCAGAGCTTTGCCAGACCGGTCAGCGCCATTTTATGACGCTGCTGTTGCTTGCATGCCTTATTTAGTTAGCCGCAACAGCCTTACCGGTATATAAATTACTAATCAGCGCTATTAGTTATTTAGTCTTCATAGCTAGGAACTTTATATCGTGTTTTTGACGCATTAGTTAGGGTCTTCGCTGACCCCATACCAGTAGGCTTTGATTAGCCCCTAGGCCAGTGAGCCTATACCAGTGTTAATGCATGATATTTCAGTGATCCTAGTGTTAGTTATGAAGATTTTGGCATTATTTTACAATACCATTGACAGTGATGCAAGTGTTTTTCGCCTTCAGGGACCATATAGGGGGTAGGTTATCTTGAGTGCCTTGCTAACCTAACCTTATGATAGGACCCCTATATGCTCTCTTCATCCCTAGCCCTAGGGCTTCCCTCTGGTAATCTTGTACCCTATTACATGTGATAGGACAAGACTCCTGAGAGTACTGTATCGCCTCCCCACCTAAGGGAATGACCCCTCCCTTAGTGTTGCGGACCTTAAAGGTAGGATCACCTCCTTTAAGCTGAATCGGTCCTTGACCTTTTCCTTGCGATACGTCTTCTCCCTTCCTTGATTAGGGTCTAACAACCCTAATCCAGGTTAGGTTGGGAGGGCTGGTTTATGTACCTTGCTGAAATATACGCGTGCACCGTTTTTCAGTTGGTCCACCTACTATAGGTTAGGGTGAGCATCTCCCTTCCTAGGTGGCCGCTCTGGTGCATAACCCATCCTTTCTTATAAGAAGACCCTTTCCCCCCCCAACCTATCTCTTGCCTAGCCTAACCTACCAGTAGGTTAGGCTTCATATGTCCCCTGTCCTACACTCCACCCTAGGCTGGAGTGCTGGACCCCGTGGTGCTCCCAGTGTTGTCCGCTCTGATACATAGACCCTCCATAGTGCTATGGAGTCAGTTATCATTTGGTCGACATGAAGAGTCTCCACCCCTTCTTTGGGTACACCCTGTCCTCTCTTGGACTGCCTTAGCCCCCGGCCATTGCGGCCCCTGCTTAGGATGATAGATTCACCTCTATCATGGTGGTACCTTTTCCAGAGGTGTCTTGACTAGGCTAGTACAGCCTTGCCATCCCACCTCCATCTTTGGTGCTTGTCCCTTGCCGCCTCTACCCCGGCATTACCGCCGCTACAGGTGACTTCCTTATCCTTGCCGCCTTCCCCCGAGTGCCGGGGGATCGCCGCCGGCCGCCGGCTTACCGCCGTGGCCTCTCCATTCCCTCATAGCCTCGGCACACTGCCGACCCCTCCCGGAGTGCCGGCACTAGCAGCCGGCCCTCGGCCCCGGCTATGCTCCTTTATCCTTACCCCTGTCACCCTCCGACTGCCTCCGGCTGCGGGAACCGCCGCTCCTTGCCGGCGGCTGCCGCCACCCTGGCTTCTTTTGACCATAGAATGATCATTCTTGAATGCCAGAAACTCTGCTCGAGCGGCTTCCGGCGTGCCGGGGGTATGCCGGACCCGTCCGGAGGCGGCAAGATGCCTTGCACCCCTTCTCTCAGCTATCTTTACTAGCGATAGCTCCTAAAAACCGCACCTAGACGGCTTGTTAACGCAGACAAACTGGTACGGAATCGTACATTTTGTTCAGTTTTCACTCTGTCTTCTTGCGTGTTTCATCTTTCCAGCACGCTACGTGTAATTGGCACGTCTGGTTGCCGGAACCTTACTAGGATCTCATGATCCCCAGACTTTCTTGATAAGATTTCAAGCCTAGTCTATAATATGGTTATTCTAGATGGAATTCCCATTATCAAGACACCTTCCATGGAGGCCTACGGCCACCTGGGACTGTCCGATGCTACGGCAACCAGCCGGGCGGGTTACACGAGGCATGCGTCTGTCTCCTTTCACCCACCCTTCTGTGCATCACAATTAATTTAAGTTAATATTAACTTGTTAATAATTAACTATATACGAGCCATATTATGACTCTACAATACTCATCGTCTCTTTCCTTTACAGGAGGAGTACGTCAGGTGTGACCACGACTTCTGCGCGGTCCGTCGGCCACACTTCTATGGACACACGGCGTGTAGGACACACGCCCCTTGTGCTCACAAGAGAGGGGATCTCAAATACTGGGGCCCCACCACCTGTTCGGTCTGCCAAGAATGCTTACAGAAAGCATTCTATGATTCTCCCTCAGCGGAGATTCGGGACACTGCTCGGGACAACCTACGCAAGTGGGTACGTGGCTTTCAGAAGAACGCCACTGGACCATACCTAGCCACAGAAGAAATGAGGGTCCCAAAGGCCTCTCCAGACTCAGTGGTCCCAGTCGAACAGATCCCCGTAGTCCAGATTACAGTGGAACCTGATGTTGTCATGGCTCAGTCCATGAATGATTATCACCTGGATTCAGAACATGATGAACACATGTCAGAGATCTCGGAGGACACCGAGAAAACCCTTATGGCCCAGGGTGAAGGGGAGGATGATGAAGAAGAGGACCGGGTTGTGTATACCGAGTCCGATAAGGAAGTGTCTCTCCCGTCTACGTCCTCCACCACGACTCCTCTACCTACGGCACAGGATATGATTCGGCTCATTGAATCCGTGATGGAGCAGAAGCTCCAAGAAACTCACCAGATCATTCGGTCGATGGGAGGTTCCAAGGAATCTCGCAAAATCTCCATCAAGGACCTCCCCGCATGGTCGAGCGACAATCCGTGGCGATTCGCCGAGCATATGGTCATCGCTGACGACAAGATCTTCGTCAGCGATAAGATCGGTTCCATACCCCTGGAAGAAGTGGAGTTCTTCCCCCGCTTTGAGGCGTATCCGGACTGTTACGTCCGTCTACGTTCAGAACCATCCTCAAAGGAAGAGACCGAACCGAAGGAGAAAATAGTGTTCGATCTCTCGAAGGCCCAGGCTATGCTTGCCAAAGCGCTTAAGAGCAGAGGCTTTACCTGCTCTGGACTTCCGGCTCTGAGCAAGAAGTACCCCACCTACGTTGCGCCCGATGAAGTGGTGATACCCTTCACGGAAAAGGCCTTCGCTGCCTGCTTTAAGGCTGTAGAAGAAGGGAAATCCTGCCCTGCATTGGAGGAATGCAGACCTTTCTCCGCAGTCACCCCGCCCGACACCAAACACTGGAAGGATGTGCAACACACCTTCGTGGTGGGCAAACTAGATCCTGACGTTGCTGGACGTCAGTTTAATGAGGACCTCCCCAAGCTAAACGATCACCTCCTTCGTAGGGAACAGGAAACGAAGGAGAGGCTGGCAGCATCTCTCACTCTCCAGGTCCAGATGGACGTAATGGCTGGCGACACCAGAGTCCCTGACCATTACATGGTCCTTGCCAAATCTCATATGGCAACCTTAGTCAAGGATCTGTACCACTTCATGCGAGCTCGTAGAGCCTGCAGAGAATTCGTGTTCTCCAGTGCCACTGTCAGACACGAACCCCGGAAACTGATTTCCTCCAACATCTGGGGCAAGTACCTCTTCCCGTCTGATCTAGTGAAAGAGATCACAGACAAGGCTGCATCTGAGAACAGGAACCTTCTCAACAAATGGGGCATGTCTAGGAAGAGAAAGCCCTCTCAGGATGACGGTCCTCAGCCTAAGAGGAAGCAGTCGAAGCATAGACCCCAGCAACGTCAGCACAGACGTCAGTTTCCGGCACCCGCTACTCCCCAAGTGGCCGCTCAGCCGCCACAGACCTTTCAGTTGGTCCCACAGCCGGTTTTGTCCTCATCACCGGCCTTCAACCCCGCCTTCGAGCAGCACTCCACTACCTTTCGTCCCAAAGGTAGAAGCTCAGGCAGGGGTTCCGGCAGAGATTCCTCTCGCCGGCCCTCCAGAGGCAGAGGAGGACAGGGAGCTAGCGGCCGAGGCAGCAAGTCCTCGGGACCCCAGAAGCAATGAAGTGCTTCCGGTGGGAGGAAGACTCCGCCACTTCCAGGATCGTTGGACCTTCGACTCCTGGGCACACAGCATCATCAAGAAAGGTCTGGGCTGGAGCTGGGCGCAACCACCCCCAACCTTCCAGCAATTCTTCCAACGTTCAACCCCCCTCCTGGAAGAATATGTGCTAGACCTCTTGAACTGAACAAGAAGGTGATAAGAAGGGTGAAGTCCACAAGGTTCCAAGGGAGACTGTTTTGTGTCCCCAAGAAAGACTCAGACAGACTCAGAGTCATTCTGGACTTATCCCCCCTCAACGTATTCATATCGAACAACAAGTTCAAGATGCTGACTCTTCAACAGATCAGAACCCTCCTGCCTCGAGGGTCTTTCACGGTCTCGATAGACCTGGCGGTCGCATACTGGCACATACCAATGAACCATCACGCTTCCTCCTACCTTGGATTCCGACTCCAACGGAAAAGCTATGCCTTCCGGGCCATGCCCTTCGGACTCAACGTGGCCCCTCGGATATTCACAAAGCTAGCGGACGCAGTAGTACAACAGCTCCGCATCCGAAACGTCCAGGTGATGGCCTACCTCGACGACTGGCTAGTGTGGGCGCCCTCGCCCGAGGATTGTATAGAATCCTGCAGAAAAGTTACCCAGTTTCTCGAACACCTGGGATTCCAGATAAACGAGAAAAAGTCTCGCCTATCTCCAGCTCAGAAGTTCCAATGGTTAGGCATCCACTGGAATCTTCAGTCACACCGCCTTTCCATTCCAGCAAAGAAAAGGAAGGAAATAGCAGGGTCTGTCAAGCGACTGTTAAAATCCAAACGGATCTCAAGACGCCAGCAGGAACAAGTTCTAGGCTCTCTACAGTTCGCCTCGATCACAAACCCAGTGCTTCGTGCACAGCTAAAGGATGCAGCGGGAGTCTGGAGACGTTCCGCATCCATCGCTCGAAGAGACCTCAAGAGACGGCTCCCAAGCAGACTTCGACTTCTTCTAAAGCCGTGGTCAGAAGCAAGGGCCCTAAAAAGGTCCCTTCCTCTCCAACACCCACCTCCATCTCTCAACATCCATACGGACGCTTCGTTGGAGGGTTGGGGAGGTCACTCCCACCAAAAACAGGCTCAAGGCACTTGGTCTCCCCTATTCAAGACGTTTCACATCAACATCTTTTAGGCCATGGCGGTTCTTCTGACGCTGAAGAAACTCTCCCCGCCCCCGTTGATACACATTCGCCTGACCCTGGACAGCTCTGTGGTAGTGCGTTGTCTCAATCGCCAGGGCTCAAGATCGCCCAAGATAAATCAGGTGCTCCTGACAATCTTCCGTCTGGCAGAAAGGAAGAAATGGCACCTGTCTGCAGTTCACCTACAAGGATTCCGCAATGTGACAGCGGACGCTCTATCTCGGACAAACCCGATAGAGTCGGAATGGTCTCTAGACGCAAGATCATTCGCCTTCATCTCTCACCGAGTCCCAGAACTCCAGATCGACCTCTTCGCAACGAGCGACAACCATCAACTTCCTCGATATGTAGCCCCGTACGAGGACCCCAAAGCGGAAGCGGTGGACGCCATGACCTTGGATTGGAACAGATGGGCCAAGATTTACCTGTTCCTTCCCACCAATCTTCTGCTGAAAGTCCTCTCCAAATTGAGAACCTTCAAAGGGACAGCAGCTCTAGTGGCTCCCAAGTGGCCCCGCAGCAACTGGTACCCCTTGATCCTGGAGATGCAGCCAACGCTGATCCCCCTCCCGGACCCAGTTCTCTCCCAGCAAATACAGAAGTCGACTGTCTTCGCTTCATCATCGAAAATCAAGGACCTTCATCTCATGATTTTCTCACCCTAGCCGCTAAGAAAAGGTTTGGGATTTCGAAGAAGAGTCTAGACTTCCTCGAGGAATACAAGACCGAATCCACGAGAAGGCAATACGAATCGTCTTGGAGGAAATGGGTCTCCTTCGTCAAGGCAAAGAACCCCTCGAAAATCACTATAGATTTTTGCATGTCCTTCTTCATTCACCTTCATGGACAAGGCTTGGCAGCCAACACGATTTCTACTTGCAAATCGGCCTTGACCAGACCTTTGTCATACGCCTTCCAAATAGATCTGTCTAGCGACATCTTCAACAAACTACCGAAGGCCTGTGCCCGTTTACGACCGGCACCCCCTCCGAGACCAATCACTTGGTCTCTAGACAAAGTTCTACACTTCGCCCCCAACTTGGACAATGATTCATGCCCTCTTAAGGACCTGACTCAGAAAGTTATATTTCTCTTCGCTCTAGCTTCGGGAGCCCGAGTCAGCGAAATAGTGGCTCTATCTAGAGAAGAGGGACATATCGTTTTCAACGATTCAGGAGACCTCTCCCTCTTCCCTAATCCGACGTTTCTCGCAAAGAACGAATTACCTACCAAACGATGGGGCCCGTGGAGGATATGCCCCTTGAAGGAAGATGCCTCTCTATGTCCAGTAGAGAGCCTTAAGGTCTATCTTCATAGAACTTCAAACTTTGGTGGAGGCCAACTCTTCAAAGGAGAAACATCGGGCAGCGACCTGTCACTGAAACAATTGAGAGCAAAAATCACCTACTTCATTCGCAGAGCGGATCCAGACAGTACACCCGCTGGTCATGATCCTAGGAAAGTCGCTTCGTCTCTGAATTTCTTTCAGAGTATGGATTTCGAAAGCCTCAAGAACTATACAGGCTGGAAATCCTCGCGTGTTTTCTTTAAACATTATGCGAAACAAGTGCACGAAGTGAAACATTTTGTGGTAGCCGCAGGTAGTGTTATGAAACCTGCTCTGAAATCTGCTTAGAACAGTGAGTTATTAGGGACTCTAACTCGTCGGGTGCCTATGTTGACCCTCAAGTGATACGTAGTGAAGCAGAAACCACCTTGTGTTTTCTTTAACTGTTCTTACCTCAGGTGAAATGTCATAGTAGATTACCACATGAGTGCTACATGCCACGTGCATGACGTGTGTTACATAAAGACTAACGTTCCGTAGAACGAGTGCCTACTAATACTTGATTCTTCCCTTTCAGACTCAAGAGCACGCCTTTATGACTATGTACATTTTTATCAATGTAAATGTTTTTTACTATTTATTGCATGACATGTATTGATTTACCTGCAATTATATAATAAAATGTCTATTTTATTACTTGTGCGTCTCCCTTGCTCCTTTCTTACTATGAAATATACTAATTGTCATAGTTTTATTACCCTTTATTCTTGGTTAAGGAAAATGCCAGGATTTACTACGGGCATTTATTTATATAGAGCAAGTAAGTTTCCTTAGCGAATACTTACTCAATTATGAAGATGAGTCAACTCCATGCACGAAGTGTACAACCACCACTTCTTCAAGTTTGTTTCGACGCGAATACCAAATCGCTCTGACTTATCTTATGGATCTCATTGTTCCTTCAGCCTATATGAATAGCCTTCCCATGACCACTTTGATCTCAGCATAGCCCGTGGGGACTTCCATGCCAGGGGGGCAGGAAGGCAACTGCCTCACGGTAGCTCTAGTATAGACCACTATGCTTTCGGCTCAATGTTTTAGCACTCACTTATAAAGGGGAAAAAGTCTACCACGATACACTAATTCTCTGGTACTCTTCCATCAGGACGCCATGGCTTGAGCCCAAAAAACGGATTTTGAGCGAAGCGAAAAATCTATTTTTGGGGTGAGATAGCCATGGCGTCCTGATGGACCCACCCTGTCTGTGATCAGGTCCCGCCCTGCGCCGCTGTATCATGGTGATGAGCGAGCTCCAGACTTTCGGAATGAGGACGGACGTGACGTCATCAAAAGCAATGGCGTCCGTCTGTTTACATCGCGAGTACCGATATCGCCACATCTAGATCGGCTGCGGCTCAGCTCCCAGCCACTCCCTGTCCGCCATATTGAAGCGTTAACTCTATATGGGGTGCAGATAGCTATGTGGCACGTTTATACATGCGTGTCCCCTGTTGATACACGATGTCTTAAGGGGAAACCCTTAGGATACTCGCTCCAGAAGTTAGAATTCTGTGATAACCTGTGGTTTAATTCTCTGGGAAAATCCTAGTAGTGATTACCCAAGGAAGCTACCAAAAAGGATCCTTCCATCAGGACGCCATGGCTATCTCACCCAAAAATAGATTTTTCGCTTCGCTCAAAATCCGTTATTTGGGAGATTTTGTTTTTTCACAATTGCTATTTGTGCTCAAATACAGTACTTAGTTTTTCTTATGTGTCTACAGTACAAACCTTTCATACTTCAAATTAGGCAATGTCTATAGACGTGATAGAATGGCCATTGAAATTGTTAATGAGGTAGTTAACAACAGGTTGTGAGCAGGGTAAGTAGCCCCTCCCACTTGTGTCAAAAACTTCACCTTTGTCTTCAGCTGCAATGAGTGTAGACACACTGTTGCATGCATCCTATTCAAAGCTTTTTCATTTTTTCCTGATACTCTACTATATATTATCAATAAAAGAAAATAATTTGCCAAGATAAATTAGTTCATTTTTATAATAGAAAAAATATAATTTCCAAAGAAATATTTGTCCTCTTAGTGGACTATTTCCAACAGACTTATGACGTCATTACAACAGATGCAAAAGTGGTCGTAAAGTCAAACAGTCGTAAGTCGTATAGGTCATAAATTGATAACTACCTGAAGTGATTGCAGTTTGCAGTTATTTAATCTAATTCCATAATGAAAATTATTGAACTCTGTAATAGCGAGTGTAGTTTGCCAAAATGAAAATGTAATCTTTTTTAGTGTATATTTCAAATTTTTCCTTTGTACTGTACATTGTAATTTTTATTATCAGCTCTAATGTTGTTTTTTATTACCATCCTTTTTTCAGGTGTCTGGGCCTCTCAAGTCACTTGATACAAACAGTCCCAAAGCCACTAATACAAGGCATGCACATAACCGTAGAACTACTCTGGCTGGTTCCCGCCCTAAAGCGACAAAAAATCAGGATGACTGCAAAACGCAGTAGTGCTAATTAAATAATACCTTTGCTACTGTCATACAATTCTGCACAGTACATTTTAATCAGTATGGCTTTATTAACTTCACTGTCATTGGGAGTTTAGAAATATAATTTTATTTGTAGAATTTATAGGTGGACATATACTTTATACAGTAGTAATTTCTCACGAGAGTAGGTTGATTGGGTATCTGCTAGTTTTTTTGACTTGGTCATTTTTCCTAATCTGCCAAGACTTTCAAAGTATAACTTTTATTTGATTTTACTTGTTAGAATTAGTGATGTCAGCCGTCTGCAAATCTTTTTTTTCCCAAGGCCTTTGAAGTCAAACTTTTATTTAATTTTACTTGATATGATTTTTATCATGTCATTTTAAATTTTTTTTGCCAAGATTTTGAAGTAAAATTTAATTGTTTTTTTACTGATAAAACTTGTAACTTCATTTCTTATGCAAATCTATTTTGCCAAGGCTGTCAAAGTAAAGTTTTTATTTGATTTTCTAAACAATTCTTCATTGTTTTTGTTTTAATTGAGTGAAAACAGGAATTTCTTAGATCTTCACTACCTGAACTAAGATATACCTATCTTACTCTACCGTAGATACTTATATTACACTTTCAAGTTTATCCTGAAAATTTTTACTTTTTAAGATGTGACGCTATAATTGTGAGAGCATAACAATTTATGATATATTTTATTTTCTGTTGGAAATGGAAAGATTTTTTTATAGTTGGATATACAGTTATTTATAAATTTTGTCAGGTATGACTACAAATGTCTATTTTTCAATCGTTTGATTGATGTCCAGTACAATTTCAGATATGACATGCAAGAATAAAATTCTTGTATTTAATTTCAGGAATAACTATTTTTTATTTTCTATGTACAGTAATATTTTATACTTTAATAGTGTTATTACCAAGCCCAGTGAAACCCTAAACTCTAAAAAATAATTATTTTTCTTAATAAATTACTATAGTCTTGAAATATTTCTGTTTTCTCTTGTAAATAATTTCTATAAATTTAGTAATAAACTATAATGAAAATTATTCAAGTCCATAAATTGTCATTGCAACTCCTGTCTAAGATAAAAAAAAAACTTTATTTTTAATTTAGAGAAACAATATTAGAATACACGTATTATGAAAATGCTATTAATTTTTAGTTATGAAGGAAAATATTGGATCACATGTAGAGCATGAAGTTACTAGTGCAGAAACTGTTTCTTAATTATGAACCAAATATTTTTCTTAAAATGTAAATCATGTTAAGATGGTAAGTATTACTTTGATCTTTGTTTTGCATCCAATTAGAGCTCGAATATGCTCAAACAAAGACTTTACTTACACTGTTGTATGAAGTAATTATTTCAGGGTTTTTTTTTATCATTCTTCTGCACCAGTTATACTTTGTAAAGGACAATGAAAGAAGGTATGTTAAAAAAAAATGAGACCTTTACATCATTAGATATCACCTGTTGCTTACTCAGCAATGGTAGATATATTTAAAAGGAACCTGAACCTGTAACACACTACAGTATATGTGATCTTGTCCAAATTTTAATTTCTTTTCCACAAATAACTACGCAACATACCGGTAAGTCTCATTACAATATTCACTCTGATTTTGCTTCTTTTCTTCCACCTTGCTCTCCAACCTCTTCTATCTTTTCCTTCGTGGTGTAACACTAGGGTTTCACCCTAGATGCACTTGGGTGAACCCCAGCACTGGGCTATAGAACCCAGATCCATAAATTCAATCCATTACATTATTCATGAAGGTGACTTGGGAATACTGTACAGTTTACCAATTATTCACTAGAGAAAGGTTTCCATTAGAATACCTAATATTGATTCCTGCACGTATACAAACCTTTTGTCCTTTAAAATAGGGAGATGGAATGGCTGTTGAATCCATAAATAAGGTAGTTAATAACAGGTGGTACGAACGAGTGAGGAATCCCACCTCCCAACCCGTCGGGAGCTCTTCACTTTTGTTTTTGGCTGCAACAAGTACGGCTGTACTGTTAGGCCCTTTCCAAACATTATCATCTTTCTTTTTCTTACAGGAAGTGAAAGCTGACTGTTGCTAGGATTATGGATGTGAAACGTAAAATTTGGACTTGCCAGGGAAAAAGTTGGACATTGCATTGTTTTTTAATTTAGCTAACTTGCAGTAGATCCTCTCTCTCTCTTTGTGTCTTGTAAAGGGCATGATTGTTCATAATCATCGATGTGTGCTTAATGTAGGTGATGGCCTTCATTGTAGTGGCAGGCATAGGCCGTAAGAAGGGAAAGATAGCCGAGCCTTCTCTGAGGTCTGTCTTAACAATGCCCAAGACACAGAGGTCTTTTGCCTCTTCTTTTATCTCATTGAGTGAGTCTACTGCTGCTGTTCCTCTGTATATGCCCCTAGCTTGGTCCCTGGGAAGTATGCGTCAGCAGCAAGAAGCCTTCGGAGCTAGGTCTGCGGGCTTTCCAGGTTCTGGTGGCGTGTGGGGTTTCTCCAGTGTTCGCTGCACCCTTAAAATTTTTAGGTATGCTTTCTATGACCTTGTTCAGGGAGCTGGTAGCTAAGGTTACCGCTACCCCGGTATCCCCCGGTATCGGGTGTAAAGAAGCACTCTGGGGACTTTCCGAGACCCCGATGAAGACCAGGTGCTGTTCATGCACTACTCTTTTGAGCCAGCCAACTTAGCTCTTCTAAGCAGAAGGGGGAGAGGGAAACGCTGTTGCCAGCGTCCCCCCTCTCCTGCTGCCAAGAGTAGGATTTTGCTTGTCTTGTCATTGGGCAACTTTGCAGAGACATGGTGCTAAACCTTCAGGACCAAGAAAGATATATCAAGGTCTATATGACTTCTTAAGATAATCCATAAAGCATACGCCTTGACTGCTGAAATGGTCGAGGTACCAGCGAGGACTGGAGCTTGCAAAGTCAGGGGTATAAGCCTTATCCTAGCCTTCAAGAGGAATATTGCAATTGACCAAGTGTTGAGGGCTTGGGTGTGTAAATACCAGACCACCTTCACAGCCTTTAATATGCAGGAGTATACCCACAAGTCCCTTGGGACCTTCGTGCTTAGTCCTGTGGTGGCTGCTCAAGTAGCTGTATAGCAACCCCAGCTCCCATGCAGGGCAGTATCTTGTCTAAGGTAACTTTTAGATGTTAGTCTGGAATGAAGGTAGGATGCCTAGTTCTGCATTATGTCTGCCCATAAAAGATTCAGGCAACAGCAGATATGATAATGGAATTGGAAATAATTCATTGCCTAGCCTGGAAATTAATTTATTTGTTGTCTGCAGTAATGTTCAGTGGTAGAACTTTGCTTGACCACAGGTGTTACTGTTGGGACAAGATTGCTTGCTCATGATTCTATAAATAAATTTATAGATAAGAACATTCTCTTTGTGAAATATTAAGCAACAAACCCTAAACGTTACTGTATACTGTACATGGAGGTTTCCAGCCACATTAATAGAGTTTTTGTCTTTCTCCTAAGATTGAATTATATTACTGGTCTCTGGGTCTGTGTTCACTTCTCAAAGATGATATATATGTATAATTTAAACCCTAAAATATTGTACCAACAGTAATATAGTTCATGGTTTTGCTGTAAATTATTTAAAGAAATTTATCAATCACACCAAAACTTGCATGTAAAATTTTCTTTCACTTCTGAGTGTATGCCTCTTGCAATCCTTGGCCATATGCTAATGTTAGAAATAAAATTAATGGTAGACTAAAAACATTGCAGATTACAAGAGAAAGTTAAGAAAATGTGAAATGCTATTGAAAGTAGGACATGCTATCACATAAAAGAACTTATGCTATCACATAAAAGAACTTGGGAATTAAGGTAAAATTGTGTGAAGAAATAACAAACTTCACATATAGTATCTAACTTGGAAGTTATGATATCTTACAACCTGTTATGCTAAAGAACCAACTTTATTGTTAATCCTAATTGACTGAAATCTGCATCTGTATTTTTAATCTTTTTGCAAATACATTATATGACTGCTACTGTTAGCCCCTACTATCTCAACTCTACCTTTGTAGCTATTAAGTGCGATGAAGATATAAGCAAATGGTTAACTCAGAAGGTTTTTTTAAGACTTAAGAGATAACAAATAACATTCCCTCATTCTTTGCAGCTATAGCCAATTCCCTTGATGAATCAATACAGTAAATCTCAGGATTACACTTCCTTATGTATGAAAACTCATTTCTGAACTATGAATTTTTACAGTACAAAAATAAAGTTCAGAGTAGCATATGAAATGAACAATAGAACACAAGATGAATTCGCATTACACAGTTCAAACTGATGGTTCCTAAATCACTGTTAGTTTCAGGATTTAATATACTTACCCTAATGACATTGGAAAGTTATTTTAACCTAACAATACTTCTACAGTGGAACCTCTACATCTGAACGTATCTACATCCAAATTTTCCAACATCCGAAGTAAAATTCGAGCAAATTTTTGACTCTACACCCGAATTTTATTTCGACACACGAAGTAAGCAATTTTCGTTGTACTGGTTGTATCTGAATTTTTCGACACGCGAAGTACAATTCGAACACGTTCCTACTCTACACCCGAATTTTTTTTTTGACACCCGAAGTAAACAATACTCGTACGCGAAGTCGGTGCTCATAGCGCCTGATGTGTTTTTTATTTCCGCCGATACATAGCAGCACTTCGACCTTGGAGGGACCCTCAATTAGCACGGCTTGGGTCAGTCCTCTGTTCTCGTCGGCTTCTTGCGGTTGTGCTCTGTGCGTTCTGCTATTATTGTACTGTTTTAATTGTGATTTTTTACGTGCATCCTTTTACGGTAATTTATGTAAAGTATGGGTCCTAAAAGGCTTAGTTTTGTAAGTGGTAGTGGTAGTGGTGAGAAAAGGAAGAAGGAAATGCTTTCTTTAGACATAAAGCAGGAAATTATTGAAAAACATGAACGTGGTGTCCGCGTGAGTGAACTTGCTAAACAGTATGGCCATAATATGTCGACGATCTCGACAATCCTTAAACAGAAGGAAGCTATTAAAGCAGTGAAACCTTCTAAGGGGATCACCATTATTTCAAAACGCCGTAGCCCTATCATAGAAGAGATGGAACTACTTCTGCTAATCTGGATCAAGGACAGAGAGATTGTTGGCGACACCATCACCAGATCGTCATCTGCGAGAAGGCGCACGCCATCTTTACGGACTTGAAGGAGGAGAGCTCTAGGGGTGATGCTGGGGAGAGTTCAACCGAACCTCCCTCAGACGATTTCAAGGCATCTCGTGGCTGGTTTGAGAAATTTAAGAAACGGGCCGGGATTCATTCAGTTGTTTGCCACGGAGAGACTGCTAGTGCGGACACAAAGGCTGCAGGTGACTTTGTCAAGAACTTTGAAAGGATCGTGCTGGAAGAAGGCTACGTAGAGCAGCAAGTGTTTAATTGTGATGAAACCGGGCTGTTTTGGAAGAAGATGCCCAGTCGAACCTACATCACCACCGAAGAGAAGAAATTGCCTGGGCATAAGCCAATGAAGGATCGGTTGACTCTTGCCCTATGTGCCAACGCTAGCGGGGACTTTAAAGTCAAGCCCTTACTGATTTACCATTCCGAGAACCCTAGGGCCTTTAAGGCACACAACGTCGATAAGGACCAGCTTCACGTTTTCTGGCGATCCAACTCGAAGGCCTGGGTCACTAGGCAGTTCTTTGTGCAATGGGTTAACCAAGTTTTTGGCCCTTCTGTGAAGAAGTATCTTCATGAACAGAAATTGCCTTTAAAGTGCCTGTTATGCCTTGACAATGCACTCGCTCACCCCCCCGGACTTGAAGATGATATCTTCGATGAATTTAAGTTCATAAAGGTGCTGTATCTTCCACCGAATACCACCTCTATCCTCCAGCCCATGGACCAGCAAGTCATCTCTAATTTTAAGAAGCTGTACACCAAGCACTTATTCAAGCAGTGCTTTAATGTCACGCAAAGCACCAACTTAACTTTGTGTGAATTTTGGAGGAGCCACTTCAACATCGTGCACTGCTTGAAGATCATAGATCAGGCTTGGGTGGGATTAACTAGACGGACCCTCAATTCTGCTTGGAAGAAGCTGTGGCCTGATGCAGTTTCTCCCCGAGATTTCGAAGGTTTTGACCCCAAATCTGATCCCGTGGTGGGTGCAGCGGAAGACGTAGAGGAAATCGTCTCCCTTGGCAAGTCCATGGGTCTGGAGGTCGACGCAGATGACGTTACGGAACTCGTCGCCGAACATCACGACGAACTTACCACAGAGGAGCTCAAGGAACTCCATGCTATGTCTGAGCACATGAGTGATGACGAGGAAGGGATCGAGGAGGTAGAACATGTGTTAGGTTCGGCGCATATAAAACAGGTGTAAGGAAAATATCAAGACGTGGTTGACTTCATCGACAAATACCACCCAAAAAAATTGCAGGTTTGTCGTGTAGTTGCGCAGTTCGATGATGTTTGCCTAACTCACTTTCGAAACATTCTGAAAAGCTGTACCAAGCAACTATCTATCGATAGTTTCTTTTAAAAAAATACGAAGCGAACTCGTGATGAAGAGGATGGAAGTGATTCAAAGAAAACGGCAAAGAGTGAAGCGAAAGAAAGTGAAACAAAGAAAACGGCAAAGAGCGAAGCTAAAGAAATTCAATCAATTTTAAGTGTAGAGAGTGAAAGTGATTAAAATTAATCATCAAAAAGAAAAAAAAGAAAATGTAAAAAAAAAATATAAAAAAAAAATAACCTAAGTTAAGTTAAAGTTCACTTAGTGTAAGTTAGAATAAGTTACGGTAGTGTACGTTTATCGTAGATAACCTCTCTACCTCCTCGCCGCCCGTCCGTCTCCTCTCTGCGTAGCAAGACCAACAACACATGCGCTGGAGTTTCTATGGTAAAGTGACGCTAAAAACCCGTTTCTTATTTATCATTTTTTGATAATTCTTCTTTTTAACATGTCTATTATCTAACTTAGTGTGCATTATTCTCATGGGAAATTATGTGTAGTAGTTTATTAAGAAGTTATCATAAGTTTTTGGGCTCAACCACGGATTAATCCTATTTCAATGTATTCTTATGGGAAAATTCGTTTTGACATCCGAACATTTTCTACATCCGAAGTCGGTTGTGGAACGGATTAAATTCGTATGTAGAGGTACCACTGTATTTTCAAAGCAGAACTGTGTCCAGTAGGTTTAGTAGCTGGGGTTACTTTATAAATGTGACACCACAAAGATGTGGAGAACTAGAGAAACTTGGTTGTTATAAAATTAGATTTTGTGAAGGAAGTTAGCTCAAGTGTTGAAATCCATTGGAACCCTGCATTCATCATGTTAAGTGACAAGCTATCGAAGCAGTCAGTAGGCTTAATTGGACTATATTTATGAGTCTCATTATCTATCCTGGCTAAGTGCTGTACTTTGTTGAGTTAAAAATCTGATAAAATTGATTCTGTTCTTGTAGTCTTCATGTTTTATCTTCTATCTGTTTGTCACATGCTGGTGCAGAGTTACCTGGTATATAACACATGGAGGGAAACATGCTTTTTAATTTATTTTTAAGTTTATCCAATCAATTGGGTTTTAACAAGTTTCAATTTATTTAATAAGATTTATACACTAAATCCACCTTTATAAATTCTTTGATCATTCCTTAGAAAGGAAGAAACTATTAAATGGTTTGCTTAAAATATTCCCTAGAGATTTTTGTGTTGTTTAGCTAAAATGGTATTGGAAACCAATTACTGTAATTAACCAGTAAACTATAAATGTAATCTTCAAGAAACTATAAGTTGCTTATTTATAACAGTCAAACCAGTAACAAAGTGGAACTTAATGAGGAGTGCTGTTAGTGCACTTCAAGAGTCAGGAGTTTTTATCAAGAGGCTTTTGAAAAGTACCCTCTGTACTTAGCTGCATCCATGTTGTACCTTATATTCTTGTCCAGCTACCTTTATGTTGTACCTTATATTCTTGTCCAGCTACCTTTATGTTGTACCTTATATTCTTGTCCAGCTACCTTTATGTTGTATCTTATATTCTTGTCCAGCTCCCTTTCTTTTCTTATGTCTTACCATGCAGCTTCCCTTAACTGTTACTCCATTTTACAGCAGTATGATTTCTGACAGTTTTGTCAATAGATCTCTATACTTCATAGCAATTAATTCCAAATATCTTATTTTATTATTCAGCCTCTTGAATCTCCATCGATATAGCATATTGATATGGTTTTGAAGGTATTCAGTTAACACTTCCACCTCCCATCAGTCAAAATGTGGCATTACTAAAATGCCCCTCCTAACATTCTGGCCCAGCACACAAGATTTGCTACCATCCAGGGCTGCCACTCAGAATTTTACTTTTCCCCTACAAACGAGGACCATTTTCCCCTACTTTCCCCTACGCAATAATTTTGTTTTTGTTGCACTTTTAGGTCACTTTAAACTCACGATTTTTAATATATATATATATATATATATATATATATATATATATATATATATATATATATATATATATATATATATATATATATATATATATATGTATGTATGTATGTATGTATGTATATATATATATATATATATATATATATATATATATATATATATATATATATATATATACTGTATAGGTGTGTGTATTATATGTATATATATATATATATATATATATATATATATATATATATATATATATATATATATATATATATATATATATATATATATACATATATATATACTGTATATGTGTGTGTATTATATATATATATATATATATATATATATATATATATATATATATATATATATATATAAACAGTACTTATGATATATTTAAAGAACAGTAACACGATTAAAACAAATATCTCTTATATAAACTATAAAAACTTTAACAGAACAAGAGGAAGAGAACTAAGATAGAATAGTGTGCCCGATTGTACCCTTAAACAAGAGAACTCTACCCCCAAGACATTGGAAGACCTTGGTACAGAGGCTATGGCACTAATCAAGACTTGGTTAACAATTGTTTTATACTGGGGTGTCCAGATTATTCAGTGTGTGTGTGTGTGTGTGTGTGTGTGTGTGTGGGCAAAGAGAAAATGAACGATACAAATGATAAAGCTCTTGGCTACTGATTTTAATTTGCACATCTATATCAATTACTTGTAATTCAGTTACTGGGTCAATGAACTGTTTGGTAACTTAGTCAATTTCGAGAAAGGAGTCTTGATGGGAGGAAGATTGGCAGTCTTGCCCCAGACGGCCACTAATGACAGAAAATAATGTACGGAAAATCGAAAAATCACAATAAACTAGGAAAAATTATATGCATAAAGTTCCATTGATATCTGACATAAGTGAATAGAAAAAAAATGAATTAACTTACATAATAAATGCCTAAAAGTCCAGGTCATTGTCGATAAACGAGAACTGGATAAAGAATTGTAGACAAGTCTGAATTCTCTTTACAATTAACACTTACTTTCTTCTTTGAAGGCTGAAGATTAATACAGGCCAATGCGATCATAGTAGAAGAGTTGGTGAGGTCAGAGAAATCCTATAGATATGGATATTTTGTGTTTGTTTGGATGTACAAAACCATCGATAGGGAAGAGAGAAATACATTTAGAAACAGAGCGCATTAAGTGTTTGATGCATGCATGCAAATAAAACATAACTTTAATTCTTATTCAAAACGAAAAATTCCAATTAGATAGCAAAACCATCTCTATAATATGATGTCCTGTTGTATTCTGTGATAGCATACCATTTGGAGTCCGATTAAAAGTTTCCTTAATACTAGACTTGGGCAATCCTTCGATTTTCTCCTCCAACTGAGTTAAGACCTCGATTTTCTAATTCCACCCCTCGTCTTCTGTATAGGATAAGGATTTGGGTTCTATACTGAACCAATCTTTTGATTTTATTTCACAATACTTCATAAAAACTACATTATTTCCGTCCGGTTTTTTTAACACTCGTGGCCCACGGACTAAATCCCTACAAATTTTAATTTTCCCCTACATTTTAGCATTTATCCCGTAGGGATTCCCTACTCCCTACATTTCACTAGAATCCCCTACGGTAGGGATTTTCCCCTACGAGTGGCAGCACTGCTACCATCACAGGTTCAGGTTCAGGTTCTGGGGTGAGGCATAGCCTTTACAACGGCGCCTAAATAGGTAGTTAATACACAGAGTTACCAACTACCATTACAATAAGTCTCTAAAGAAGCTACTACCGCAGGGTGGACCAGGACATAAAGAAAATGACCTGACAGTTAACTGATGGAGCAGTCAAGACTAGTTAATATATGTGCAAATAGTGTCTGAAGGACAATTATCCATCAGACAGAGGAAAGTGTACAATCAAGTGCAAGGACAACTGTTTCACATTTGGGACAAATACATAGAAGGAAGAATGAGTCTCAATAAGTCGTTAGGTAATGTGCCGGTATATAACTGGGCCATCCTTGTCTTAAGGTTAATAAAAACGAATGTTCTCCTTTTAGCCAATTGGAGAATTTTATGTGTTTGAAATAAAGTGAAATGCAACATATGTAGTATATTAAATTTACGATTTTTTTTAATACAAGTACGGTTTTTTTTCTATTATTGCCGATGCCTTCCTTTCAATATCTCATACAGGGAGACCTTTGGAGTGAGTGTTTTGGTAGGGAAACGTTTTGGAAGGGGGGGGGGTTGTTAATTGGAAACCGAGTTTGAATAGCCTATTGGTTTAATTTGGTTGCAATACCAAGTCATCACACCAAACTTTCCAAATTCAGGAAAGTGTAACATGAGCGAAATTGAATAAATCTTAGTAAGCGCCCTCAAAGCCATCTTCCTCATTATTTACGGAAATAACATTAAATATGGGACACAATTGAAAAACGTTTTCCTATGTCAAAAATAGACATTGCATTTCAATGCACAACATTGTGCAATAACTAAGCCACGTTATTTTTACAGGGTACCTCGCCATAGAGACCTATCACTCAAGATTGAATGTTCCCCTGGATATTATTTTTTTTTTTTTTTTTTAGATAAGTTATTTAAAACGAATATTATGAAACCAAAAACCCCGACAGATTCTGCGTCTAAAGTGTGCGTAATATTCTACTCATTGTAGTGAGAGATGCTCCTTCTTCCATAGAGTTGGAATGCGATATGAACCGTCTTATTAGGTTATAACAGCTCATATAATTGATATATATCATCTTACCATATAGATATTGTGCTTACAACAAGGAAAATATTGTTACAAATATAGAGCTAAACATTATTCCAGTAGAACTGAGAAACATTACTGATATTAATTCATCTTTTCTAACGTAGACTTTACGGCTACTATTATTATTGTTGGTGGACTTACAGTCACAATGGCCGCATAAAGTGTAAATCCGTATTTCATTGATATTTTACAAGGGTAAGAACAAACAAGACGAAAGTTTTGTAGTTTTATTTTCTAGAGTTCTATTTCAAGGTGTTGTAACTCGTGGATTTCCTTTAAATAACTTTTTCCTTTTACTTTACTGTACCGATAGAGATTTCCAACGCTTGTCAACCTGGCTTACATCCCGCTTGTTTTTAACCGTTGCATCGTTTTGTATGTTCTTGTATATCATGAGTAGATTCCCTTTAAAATTGCAATGTGTAGATATTAGTAGCTTCGAGGAAAGGCTGTTCTAGCTTGGTAAAAAGCTACTTCGAGGTGCTGCTTTGTAGCGATGTAAACTACCTTCAGGCTAGTAGGCCTATCCGGCAAGTTACTGTTTTTGCCTATACAGTACTCTACGAACTGCCTTGAGACTTGGTAGGCCTGTCCCGCGAGAATTTGCCTATATAGTACTGTACGCACTGAGAAACTGGCGATGGGAAGGTCACCAAATTTTAAAGATTTCCCTCCCCCCACTTAGGCCATGTCTCCCACAGATCACCTGCCTGCCGTCTTTCTCCAACCCTGCTCAACCACCATTAGCATCTGCCCCTGTCTGATTTTCTCTCT
The DNA here is from genome assembly GCF_036898095.1 of Palaemon carinicauda. Classification (NCBI taxonomy): domain Eukaryota; kingdom Metazoa; phylum Arthropoda; class Malacostraca; order Decapoda; family Palaemonidae; genus Palaemon; species Palaemon carinicauda. The sequence continues at coordinate 28,258,262 of NC_090751.1, read as the reverse complement.
GTTTCTATATAAATTGGCATATTTCTGAAATGGTGTCTAAATATATTCAAAAATTTTTTCCACCCCATTGCATTGTAAGATTTCAAGGCCTGTTTTCTGTTTAAAGGTTTTGGGCTGTACATATGATGACGGTCATGTGCCATAACTCCTTTGTTTCCAACCTTATCACTAAGAATATGGGGGTCTAAGGGATGGTTGCTGCATGACCTTAACCCTTCTTTAGATAAGTATTGTATGTAAAGATATGGCTTGTAGGTTAGGTTAGGTAGGGAAGTTTAGGTGTAGTTTTATTTGAGAACAATATCTTTAACAGTGTAAATAATCAGGATTATGGTGTAATTATAGGTGTTTTGAATGCTTTTGATAGATTTCTGGGCGAAATCCAAAGTTTTATGAGTTATGGTGAGCCGACTACCGTAACTGAAAAGCTGTGGTTTTATGCTAGATTTTGTCATCAATTACGTTCAAAGCACCTTAAATACGTCGTATACTGTCTAATTAACTTGATTAAACTTTGTTTCCTCCAGTTATCATCATAAAAATCCTGTAATTGTAATAAAAAAAATAGTCAACGCAATGAAAACTGAGTTATATTAATGAACCCATCAAAACACCTGAGCTTTAGTTTGCCAGGACTTCCAGATGCATAGAAAACATGACTTTCTATCCCATTTTGTATGGAGACGTTTGTAACGGTGTTCATCTTATTACAAATACTGGTAAATATATGATACCTTAATTTCTAGCCTAATACTTAAACCATATTTTTTTCCTACTTGTTATCTTGTGTTTTAAGCTTATCTGACCTTGATTATTTGGGGCAAACCACCCATTCATTAATTTTTTTACCCCCTTAAATAAAGATAATCATGTGGGGAACACCAGTGAGAAACAGGTTTTTGGGTAGGCAAATGTCATAAACAAGTGATTTGCGGCAACAATAATGGTCAGCAATACAAAATGCTAAATAAACATAAGATAACTACAGTATTTGGAAAAATATATGGTTCATGTATTTGGCTAGAAATTTAGGTATAGGAAAACAGGACAGAACGTTATTATCTAACACTTGAGATTTTTAAAAGGCTACATAACCTAAGAAACCCTCCTAACCTAACCTAGGAGTTCCCAGGTCACAACCTCTAACCAGAGGGGCAAGCCCCTGATCCCCTTCTCAGGTCACAAACTAAAAGTAAATCACAAATAAATCCTTACGTTATGGTAAAGTATATCACAAGTAATTCCTTACCTTATGATTGACTCCTATCTTTTTTTTTTTTTCTTGGCAATCTTTACAGAAGAGTTGCATTAGAAAATGTGCTGGTCTTCCATAAAATTTAAGTCAGAATTGCACTTGGGACACTTTTACCTTTGAGGGATAACACAATGAGCTTTTAGAAAATGTTCATCATTATTTCATGGTTATATTTTAATTCAGATGAGTGCCAATAGCTATACACTGAACGGAGAGCATTTACATCATATTTAATTGCCGACACAAATGATATTACATCAAATTTTGAAATATATTGTACTTCCCCTAAGTTCCCTCTTGGAGACATCTTTATGTGATGGTGGTGAAGTTAAACTGAAGGGAGGAGGTAAAAAAAAAAAAAATGGTTGTTGTAGAACAACATCTGGGAAATATGAAGAAGTACCTGTAAGCTGTTAATTGTTTAAAAAAAAAAAAAAAAACCTGACAGACATCATTGTAAATACACAGAAAGCTCCCCAAACCAATTGGAACCAACGTGTGCATAACTCGCCGTCAGTCTCTCAGATGTATACAATGGACTTAGAGTGAAAGATATATAATCAGACCTCGATAATCGTGGTTTTGTTTTTTCGCGGTAAAGAAAAAAAAGTTTTTGTGATGATTGTTTACCAAACATTAAAAATTTGATTTCTAATAGTTGGCAACAGCATTGGGATGGCCAAGAACAATGCAATACCTATAAAATAAAAGTTCTCATAAAAATTGCAATAAAATTCAAGCTGGGCCATGATTTCAAACAGCCCACGCTCCTTTACGCTGGAAGCACTGCCCGCCACTACCTATCTGTACACCCGGCTGGTCTTAGCTCTCTCTGTACAGTGTGTATCCATTTATGGTGGTAAAAAATTTACAGCTATATTTGAAACAAACAGAATTTTGATTAAACTGGTGTATCACTAATAATGCATGTAATATTCACATTTTAGTATCTTATAATTAAAAACATAGCGAATTGTAATCTCATTCATCATTTAAATTCAAATCTTCGTAGTCCATAGTCAACCTATATTCACTTTCACGATATACCACTGATATAACCATTCACTTTTTCACAGAATTACCTTCCTGATATAACTTATTATGCATATTAGTATACCTCCTTCATATTATTATGCATATTAGTATACCTCCTTCATATTATTATGCATATTAGTATACCTCCTTCATATTATTGTCCTTCGCTTATTATTATTATAACCTTAATCCCTTTCCCAATTCCTTCCCAAATCCCTTTCATACATTTACTTTGCCCTCCTACACATCTACAACATATCTTTCCAACTCTTTTGATTCTGATTATTTCTGGCGATTTCATTCATCCTCTGTTTTCTAGCATTCATTCGTCATTTTCATGTTAATAATTCTAAACCTCTTTCCTATCCCTCATTCCATGTATTCCATTCCTATTTTTTATTCCTTCTCGCATTTCCCAAATTCATTGATTTCACTAATTTATTTGAGTTAGCTTAGATGTGGCAAAGGAAATGTGCAAGGAGACGGAACTTGGCTACCCCCCCCCCCCCTGTTTTATCTCTTTGTCGTATTGTTTCGTCCTTCTCTCTCCCTGCTATTTCCCTTAACTGTATCCAATAATAATGCATTTAATATTCAGCAGGGATTCTTATTTTCTTCATTCGTTATATTGTACTACAGTTAAGTAAATCTTTACCACAAGCAGTATGTAGGCATTTTGGATAATTTTTAGAAGAGTAGCCTATGTACTCACAAACTAGGGTTTTTTTTCTGGAACACCCCCCCCCCCCTCACAGCAATAATATGCCTATATAGGTAAGGTTATGGAGGTTAGAACATATCTCCATAGAAGAAATGAAAGGGCCTGTATTAAAGAAGTTTTGAATGTGTTCCAACATTCTACATACCTGTATTACCCGAAAATTAAAAAGTGATAACCACTTGATATAAATGTATCTGCATACAAAATTTTCATGATACGAAAAGAGATGTGAAGATTTTTTCGCCTCGTATTACGAAAAAATTTTTCATTATACGAAAAGAGAATCACCAGCCAGGCCAAGAATAAACTAATCACTTGTTAAATTATGAGCCCAGTTGAATAAAATGGGTTGTTTATACATACAGTAATAGAATATGTACCTCTCTACATTAAGGGTAACTATAGTAAAAGCTGTACATATGGTACTGTATATATCATATACTGTATGTATATTATTGTACTGTATGTATTGTATTATTTTCCATTTATTATTGCATTGTTCTAATAACTACGTAATTTACAGGTATTAACAGTTAGGTTAGGTATATTGAATGATTCGATGATTCAAATGTATTTGGCTGTACTGTACAGTATTTCATTGTGGTTATATTGTAAGCTTTATTATAAAATTTAATGTCGTGTTTTTGTAGGATTTGGAGTGAATTAGGCTATTAACATGTAAAATGTGACTCATAATACAAAATTTTCACGAAATGAAAGCTACTCCAGAACGAACTAATTTTGTATCTTGAGTCATTACTGGAATTCGCTATAGGAAATTGACGAGTTCTAGCTAGTTTGGTTTATTTCAATGTATAACGAATTGGAATTACCATTTTTCAATATTTAACTTAGCCGGTGATTATATAGCTGCAACTTTGTTGCCCGACAGACAACTCTAAGGTAAAAACTCGCCAGCGATCGCTACACAGGTTGCGGGTGTGCCCAACAGCGCCATCTGTCGTCCAGATACCCAGTACTCAATGTAAACAAAGACTCAATTTTCTCTCTGTCGTGCTATCGACAAGACGTACTTACTCACTGTTGCTAAACTGGAGTTTTTTCACAACTAATTGGTGAAGTACTTTATTCTAGTTTTGAGCTTTCGCTGTGCAGGGTTTCTCTTCACACAAATCCTTGAACTCTTTTTGATAACGGATTCTTTGTTGATGACTTTTTGATAGTTTTTTGAATTCCCCTTTGACCAATTCAAAATGGCTAACCCTTCACAAGTCCCAAAATTTAGGAAGTGCAATGCTAGGGACTGTTCAAGGCGTCTTCCGAAGGCTTCTATCGACCCTCACACTGTTTGTTCCAATTGTCGGGATAAAACCTGTCAATTGGAAGATCGGTGTGAGGAGTGCGTTGGGCTTTCGGAATTCGATTTTATCGAATTCCAAAAGTATACACGTAGGCTAGAGAGAGATAGAGTTAGGAGAAGTTCTTCTCGTTCTATTGATATATCCTCTCCTCATGCCCCACAACCTATTCCTTCCCCTGTAGTGGTTGCTCCTAACCCCCCTCCTGGCACTCAGGAACCTTCGATGGCTGATATGATGCGTGCCATCCAGGCTCTGGGTGAGAGAGTTGAGTCCCTTGCTAGTGACCGTAATCAGCTCATGGCGGATGTGAAGGAGCTTAAGTGCAAAAGTGCAGTGGGAAGTGCTAAAGTGCCGAGTGATAGTGTTGCGCTTGAGGGTTCGTCTGTTCGTGCCTGTCGTCCTCCTAGTCCGGGACCTCTTGCAAGCTCCCAAGTCCAGGGGAGAAGCAATGTCGTACGACAAATGGGTTCGAGAGGCTTTAATCAGCGAACAGACGTTCCCTCCGTGGTATCGGGCGTATCTACCCAAGATCGCCCCTGCCTAACTAAGACGAGAGAGCCCATTTATACCTCGTCTTCGGAAGGTGTTTCTCACAAGAAACCCTGGACCAAGGTCTCACGACCGGCAAAACGCAAGTCGGTCCCTTCCGCGCAAGTCCAACGGCCCAGTTGTAGCCACTGGGTCAGTTCGGACTCGCTGCCGTCATCCGATGACTGCTCACCGCCTAAGAGAGGCAAAGCGGTACCGCTTCAGACAGTAACACCGTCTGTCGCCGCACCTGCTCCCGTAGACCCTAAGTGGTCTCTTCTGCAAGACATGCAGTCTAAACTGACGTCTCTAATGCAGGACTTTCGTGCGGAGAAGGTTGCTGCCGCACCAGCTAGTGCAGTACCTAGCCCACAACCTTCCACACGATCGGTTGTGCGTCCTGTGGACGCTGAGGTAACCTTCTCACGCGCACCAGTTGAGAGAGTTCCGCCACTCATGCGTTCCAGTGTGATCTGCCAGCCGCATGTTGACGTTAAACGACCCACGGAGGTCTCCGTTGACGTTCAAGAGGTTCAACAACCGTCAGAGTTGTTTTGTTTTGACGCGGTGCGTCAACCTCCGCAACCCAGTGTGGTTGCCACTGCGCACCCACATCAGTCCAGACAGTCTGGAGTAGACGCTGTGCGTACCCGCGCTGCTATGGTTGTTGCCAGCTCACAGACTGGGCAGCAGTTCCATGACGTTGCGTCCGGCTCAGTCACGCATGCACCCGTGCGACCGGACTCAGCGAACCAGCCGTTACCCACTCCGTTGCCGTTTCCTCATCAGTTATCGGATGAGGGACTTTCTGATGATGATGTTGCTGCACACATAGATGAACCACAATCAGAATTGGACGAGCCTAAGTCTACGCAACCCTCTTTGGACTTTAGGAAAGTTTTGGCCATTTTCAAAGAGATGTTTCCGGACCAGTTTGTTTCTGTGGCTCCTCGTTCTCCTCCGTCAGAGTTTGTGTTAGGCATGCCGTCTACCACTCCTGCCTTTACTAGACTCGTCCTCGCACGCTCGTCCAAGAGAGCTTTGCGGGTGATAGGAGAATGGTTGCAGTCCAAGAAGAGTTTAGGGAAGACAGCCTTTACGTTTCCCCCTGCTAGACTCTCTTCTAGATCGAGCGTCTGGTATGCCACGGGAGAAGTTCTCGGCTTGGGAGTTCCTGCCTCTGCCCAGGGCGACTTCTCAAGCCTCGTAGACTCTCCCCGCCGCCTTGCCATGAGACGCTCAAAGATATGTTGGTCATCTTCGGACCTGGACCACCTTTTGAAAGGTATCTTTAGGGCCTTCGAAGTTTTTAACTTCTTAGACTGGTGTCTAGGAGCCCTAAGCAGAAAGATCTCTCCAACAGAGAAAGAGACTTCCTTGCTCATTATGTCCTGCATGGACAAGGCCATACGTGATGGGTCTAATGAGCTTGCTGCATCTTTTGTGTCCGGAGTCCTTAAAAAGCGTGAAAACCTATGCTCATTCCTTTCAGCTGGAGTTACACCGTGCCAGAGATCCGAGCTTCTTTTTGCTCCTCTCTCCAAGTGCCTTTTTCCAGAAGACCTGATTAAGGAAATAGCCGCTTCATTGATACAGAAGGACACTCACGATCTTGTTGCGTACTCCGCTCGCAAAGCTACCCCTTTGCCTACCTTGTCAGCTAGACCAAGGATGGACACTCCAGCGTCCCGTTTTATTCCGCCCTTTCGTGGCAGAACCTCCAGCAGAGGAGGTGCTCGTGCCGAAGGGAAACGAGGAAAGAAGAAAGGAACCAAGTCCTTTAAGGGCAGAGTCTGACTGCCAGCTTCTTCAGACAGCAGTGGGAGCCAGACTCAAGAACTTCTGGCAGACCTGGGAAAAGAGAGGCGCAGATGCACAATCTGTGAAGTTGCTCAGAGAGGGGTACAAGATCCCGTTTGTACGGAAACCCCCTCTAGCAACGTCTCCCATCGATCTCTCTCCCAGGTACAGAGAGGAAGACAAGAGACGAGCCTTGAAACAGGAAGTGTCTCTTTTACTAGAGAAGGGAGCGGTGGTCAAAGTCTCGGACCATCAAACCCCGGGATTCTACAACCGACTCTTCTTGGTGTCAAAGAAGACAGGAGGGTGGAGGCCGGTGCTAGACGTCAGTGCTCTGAATGTCTTTGTCACAAAGCAGACGTTCTCCATGGAGACGACAAAGTCTGTTCTAGCAGCGGTCAGAAGGGAAGACTGGATGGTCTCTTTAGACCTAAGGGACGCCTACTTCCACGTCCCCATCCACCCGGACTCCCAACCTTTTCTGAGATTCGTTTTCGAAAAGGTTGTCTACCAGTTTCAAGCCCTGTGATTTGGCCTAAGCACAGCTCCTCTTGTGTTTACGATGCTGATGAGGAATGTAGCCAAATTCCTTCATTTAGCGGACATCCGAGCCTCCCTCTATTTGGACGACTGGCTTCTCAGAGCTTCTTCCAGTCGTCGCTGTCTGAAGGATCTAAAGTGGACTCTAGATCTGACCAAGGAATTGGGTCTCCTTGTCAATATGGAAAAGTCACAAGTGGTCCCATCCCAAACTATTGTGTATTTAGGGATGGAGATTCACAGTCTAGCTTTTCGGGCTTTTCCGTCGGCCCCCAGAACAAGCCAAGCCCAGTTATGCATCCAGAACATGCTGAAGAAGGACCGATGTTCAGTCAGGAAGTGGATGAGTCTGATAGGGACGCTATCATCCCTGGAACAGTTTGTGTCATTAGGAAGACTACACCTCCGTCCTCTTTAATACCACCTAGCATTTCACTGGAAAAAGGACAAGACGCTAGAAGCGGTCTCGATCCCCATTTCCGAGAAGATGAAGTCTTGCCTGACTTGGTGGAAGGACAGTATCAGCCTAAGAGAGGGTCTTCCCCTGGCAGTTCAGACTCCCAACCACGTTCTCTTCTCGGACGCATCGGATGTAGGCTGGGGCGCGACATTAGACGGTCGGGAATGTTCGGGACTATGGAACTCGAGTCAAAGGATAATGCATATCAACTGCAAGGAGCTACTGGCAGTACATCTGGCCTTGAAAAGCTTCAGGTCTCTCCTTCAAGGCAAAGTGGTAGAAGTGAACTCGGACAACACCACTGCCTGGGCGTACATCTCCAAGCAAGGAGGGACCCACTCACTGACGTTGTACGAGATCGCAAGGGACCTGCTCATCTGGTCAAAAGGTCAAAACATATCACTAGTTACGAGGTTCATCCAAGGCAACTTGAATGTCATGGCAGATTGTCTCAGTCAGTCGGAAGGGACAAGTAATTCCAACAGAATGGACCCTCCACAAGGATGTATGCAAGAGACTTTGGGCCACTTGGGGCCAACCAACCATAGATCTCTTTGCAACCTTGATGACCAAGAGGCTCCCAATATATTGCTCACCAATCCCGGACCCAGCAGCAATTCATATAGATGCCTTTCTCCTAGATTGGTCGCATCTAGATCTATACGCATTCCCACCGTTCAAGATTGTCAACAAGGTACTGCAGAAGTTCGCCTCTCACGAAGGGACAAGGTTGATGCTAGTGTCTCCCCTCTGGCCCGCGAGAGAATGGTTCACCGAGGTACTTCGATGGCTAGTAGACGTTCCCAGAAGTCTTCCTCTAAGGGTGGACCTTCTACGTCAGCCACACGTAAAGAAGGTACACCAAAGCCTCCACGCTCTTCGTCTGACTGCCTTCAGACTATCGAAAGACTCTCGAGAGCTAGAGGCTTTTCGAAGGAGGCAGCCAGTGCGATTGCTAGAGCAAGGAGAACATCCACCCTTAGAGTCTACCAATCGAAGTGGGAAGTCTTCCGAAACTGGTGCAAGTCAGTATATGTATCCTCGACCAGTACCTCTGTAGCTCAAATAGCTGACTTTCTCTTATACCTGAGAAAAGAACGATCTCTTTCAGCTCCCACTATCAAGGGTTACAGAAGCATGTTGGCATCGGTCTTCCGGCATAGAGGCTTAGATCTTTCCAACAATAAAGATCTACAGGACCTCCTTAAGTCTTTTGAGACCACGAAGGAGCGTCGTTTGGTTACACCTGGTTGGAATTTAGACGTGGTACTAAGATTCCTCATGTCAGACAGGTTTGAGCCGCTTCAATCAGCCTCCCTGAAAGATCTCACCTTAAAGACACTTTTCCTGGTATGCTTAGCCACAGCTAAAAGAGTCAGTGAGATTCATGCCTTCAGCAAGAACATCGGATTTTCGTCAGAAAAAGCTGCATGTTCACTACAACTTGGTTTTCTAGCCAAAAATGAGCTACTTTCTCGACCTTGGCCGAAATCGTTCGATATTCCCAGCTTATCGAATATGGTAGGCAATGAACTAGAAAACGGATTTTGAGCGAAGCGAAAAATCTATTTTTGGGTGAGATAGCCATGGCGTCCTGATGGAAGGTTCCTTTTTGGTAGCTTCCTTGGGTATAAAACTACTAAGATATTCCCAGAGAATTTAACCACAGGTTATCACAGAATTTTAACTTCTGGAGCGAGTATCCCAAAGGTTTCCCTTTAAGACATCGTATATCAACAGGGGACGCATGTCTGAACGCGCCACATAGCTATCTTCACCCCGAACAGAGTTAATGCTTCGGTGTGTAAGGGTTGAGAATAGCTGGGAGCCGCTCCACAGCCAATCTCACTCGTGGCTACTACTGATACTCGAGACGTAAACAAACGGGCGCCATTGCTCAAATGACGTCACGCCCGTCTTCATCCTGAAGCCAGTTGCTTGCCCATCACCATGATACAGTAGAACAGGGTGGGATCTAAAACTGGACGAAGTAGCAGGGAGGGTCCATCAGGACGCCATGGCTATCTCACCCAAAAATAGATTTTTCGCTTCGCTCAAAATCCGTTTTTTGGGCTCAAGCCATGGCGTCCTGATGGAAGAATACCAGAGAATCAATGTATCGTGGTAGATTTTCCCCTAATAGTAAGTGCCAAGGCATTGACAAAACAGCATAGTAATCTTTGATAAAGGACCATTGGGAAGAAGCATCCTGCCCCCCTTGGCAGTGAAGTTCCCATGGGCCATGCCGACGTCAAAGTGGTATTGAAGGGCTATTCATCCTGATAGAAGAACTTGAAGAACTTGGAGATGAAGCCGAATGTTTGGTATTTGTATAGGAACATTCTGAAAATTAGACCAGTGGTGGTTGGGCACTGTGTATTGAGAGTGATGGTTCATCTCCCGGGTATTAAAAGTAAGTATTCGTGTTGGAACCTTACATAATCAGAGTGAATATAAATTAAGAGTTAGCATCTTAATTTCTTCATAACCATAAGGAAAAGGGGGGATAATAAAACTATGACAGGCATGTATTTCATAGTAAGTAGGAGCTGATTGAGACGCACAGGTAATAAAATAGAAATTTTATTTCACAAATGCAGAAATTAAATAATTTACAGCAATAAGTAAAGTTCATTTACAGTAATTATAATGTACATAGTAATAAAGACTTGCTCTTGAATCTGAAAAGGAATTTCAAATTTATTAGTAGGCACTCGTTCTCGAGGAACGCAAGTCTTTGATTAAAAAACACATCATGCTCAGGGCATGCGGCACTTGTGTGACAACTATGACATTTCACCTGGGATAAGAACAGTTATAAAAGCACTAAGTGTTTTCGACATCACTATGAATCGCTCGAGGGTCAACATAGGCACCCGAAGAGTTAGAGTCCCAAGTAACTCACTGTTCTACGCAGAGTTAGGTGCAGGTTTCATAACACTACCTGCGGCTACCACAAAATGTTTGACTTCGTGCACTTGTTTCGCATAATGTTTAAAGAAAACTCGCGAGGACTTCCAACCCGTGAAGTTTTTAAGGCTTTCAAAGTCCATACTCTGAAAGAAATTCAGAGATGATGCCACTTTTCTAGGATCATGACCAGCGGGTGTACTGTTAGGATCCGCTCTGCGAATGAAGTAGGTGATTTTCGCTCTTAATTGTTTCAGTGACAGGTCGCTGCCCGATGTTTCTCCTTTGAAGAGTTGGCCTCCACCAAAGTTTGAAGTTCTGCGAAGATAGACCTTGAGGCTCTCTACTGGACATAGAGAGGCATCCTCCTTCAGGGGGCATATTCTCCAAGGGCCCCATCTTTTGGTGGGTAATTCATTTTTGGCGAGAAACGTCGGATCAGGGGAGAGGGTAACTTCTCCTGTATCGGTAAACAGGATGTGTCCATCCTCTCTTGATAATGCCACTATTTCGCTGACTCGAGCTCCTGAAGCGAGAGCAAAGAGAAATATAACTTTCTGAGTCAGATCCTTGAGAGGGCATGAATCATTGTCCAAGTTGGAGGCGAAATGGAGCACCTTGTCTAGTGACCAGGAGATCGGTTTCGGTGGGGGTGCTGGGCGTAGGCGAGCACATGCTTTCGGTAGTTTGTTGAAGATGTCGCTGGACAGATCAATTTGGAAAGCATATAGAATTGGTCTGGTCAAGGCCGATTTGTAGGTAGATATCGTATTGGCTGCTAATCCCTGTCCATGAAGGTGAATAAAGAAGGACATGCAGAAATCAATCGTGATTTCTTTAGGATTTTTTGTCTTGACGAAGGAGACCCATTTCCTCCAGGATGATTCATATTGCCGTCTTGTGGATTCGGTCTTGTATTCCTCTAGGAAGTCCAGACTTTTCTTCGAGATCCCAAACCTCTTCTTTGCGGCTAGGGAGAGAAAATCATGAGATGAAGGTCCTTGATTTTTTATGATGAAGCGAAGACAGTCGACTTCTGTACTTGTTGAGAGAGAACTGGGCCCGGGAGAGGGATCAGCTTGGGCTGCAGCTCCAGGACCAGGGGGTACCAGTTGCTCCGAGGCCACTTGGGAGCCACTAGGGCCGCTGTCCCTTTGAAGGTTCTCAGTTTGGAGAGGACTTTCAACAGAAGGTTGGTGGGGGGGAACAGGTAGATCTTGGACCATCTGTTCCAATCCAGTGACATGGCATCCACTGCTTCTGCTTTGGGGTCCTCGTACGGGGCCACATACCGAGGAAGTTGATTGTTGTCGCTCGTTGCAAAGAGATCTATCTGAAGTTCTGGGACTTGGTGAGAGATGAAGGAGAACGATCTTGCGTCTAGAGACCATTCCGACTCTATCGGGTTTGTCCGAGATAGAGCATCCGCTGTCACGTTGCGGAATCCTTGTAGGTGAACTGCAGACAGGTGCCACTTCTTCTTCTCTGCCAGACGGAAGATTGGGAGAAGCACCTGATTTATCTGGGGCGATCTTGAGCCTTGGCGATTGAGACAACGAACTACCACCGAGTTGTCTAGGGTTAGACGGATGTGGATCGAGGGCGGCGGGGATAACTTCTTTAGGGTTAGAAGGACCGCCATGGCCTCCAAGATGTTTATGTGGAACGTCCTGAACAGGGGAGACCAGGTGCCTTGAGCCTGTTTTTGGTGGGAGTGACCTCCCCAACCCTCCAGCGAAGCGTCCGTGTGGATGTTGAGTGATGGAGGAGGGTGTTGGAGAGGAATGGACCTTTTCAGGGCCTTTGCTTCTGACCACGGCTTTAGGAGAAGTCGCAGTCTGTTTGGAAGCCGTCTCTTGAGGTCTCTTCGAGCGATGGATGCCGAACGTCTCCAGACTCCCGCGGCATCCTTTAGCTGTGCACGAAGCACTGGGTTTGTCACTGAGGCGAACTGTAGAGAGCCTAGAACTCGTTCCTGCTGGCGTCTTGAAATGCGTTTGGATTTCAGCAGTCGCTTGACAGACCCTGCTATTTCCTTCCTTTTCTTCTGGGGGATGGAAAGGCGGTGTGACTGAAGGTTCCAGTGGATTCCCAACCATTGGAACTTCTGAGCTGGAGAGAGGCGAGATTTTTTCTCGTTGATCTTGAATCCCAGGTGTTCTAGGTACTGGGTGACTTTGTTGCAAGATTTTACACAATCGTCGGGCGATGGAGCCCAGACTAGCCAGTCGTCGAGGTAGGCCATCACCTGGACGTTTCGTAGGCGGAGCTGTTGTACTATGGCATCCGCCAGTTTTGTGAAGATCCGAGGGGCCACGTTGAGGCCGAAGGGCATGGCCCGGAAGGCGTAGCTTTTCCTTTGGAGTCGAAATCCTAGGTAGGAGGAAGCGTGATGGTTCATTGGAACGTGCCAGTAGGCATCCGCCAGGTCTATGGAGACCGTGTAGGAACCTCGAGGCAGAAGGGTCCTTATCTGTTGAAGAGTCAGCATCTTGAACTTGTCGTTCGTTATGAACTTGTTGAGGGGGGATAAGTCCAGAATGACTCTGAGTTTGTCTGAGTCTTTCTTGGGGACACAAAACAGTCTCCCTTGGAACCTGGTGGACTTTACCTTCCTTATCACCTTCTTGTTCAAGAGATCTAGGAAATATTCTTCCAGAAGAGGGGTTGATTGTTGGAAGAATTGCTGGAAGATTGGGGGTGGTTGAGTCCAACTCCAGCCTAGACCCTTCTTGACGATGCTGTGTGCCCAGGGATCGAAGGTCCAACGATCCTGGAATTGGCGGAGTCTTCCTCCCACCGGAAGCACTTCATTGCTTCTGGTGTCCCGAGGGCTTGCTGCCTCGGCCGCTAGCTCCCTTTCCTCCTCTGCCTCTGGAGGGACGGCGAGAAGCGTCTTTGCTTGCACCTCTGTATGAGCCTCTACCTTTGGGACGAAAGGTAGTTGACTGTTGCTCGAAAGCAGGGGTGAAGACCGGTGACTGTGACAACACCGGTTGGGGGACCAATTGAAAGGTCTGTTGTGGTTGGGCAACCACTTGGGAGGTAGCGGGTCCCGGAAACTGACGTCTTTGTTGACGTTGCTGGGGTTTCTGTTTTTGGGATTTCCTCTTAGGTTGAGGTCCGTCGTCCTGAGAGGGTTTCCTTTTCCTGGACATGCCCCACTTGTGGAGAAGGTTCCTATTCTCCGTGGCGGCTCTGTCGGTGATTTCCTTCACGAGGTCAGAAGGAAAGAGGTGTTTACCCCAGATGTTGGAGGAAATCAGCCTCCGGGGTTCGTGTTTCACAGTGGCACCTGCAAACACGAATTCACGACAGGCTCTCCGAGCCTTTATGAAGTGGTACAAGTCCTTCATCACGGTCATCAGGTGGGATTCGGAGAGTACCATGTAGTGGTCTGGTACTCTGGTGTCACAGGCCATAATTTCAAGTTGGACTTGATGAGATAAGGATGCTGCGAGCCTCTCCTTCGTATCTTGTTCCCGACGAAGGAGGTGATCGTTGAGCTTAGGGAGGTCTTCATTAAACTGACGTCCGGCGACATCAGGATCTAGCCTTCCCACGACGAAAGTATGCTGGACATCCTTCCAGTGTCGAGCGTCAGGGGGAGTAACTATGGAGAAGGGTCTGCACTCCTCCAGTGCAGGGCAGGCTTTCCCTTCATCCGCAGCTTTAAGGCACGCAGTTAAGGCCTTTTCCAGGAATGGAAGAACCGCACTTTCAGGTGCGACATAAGTAGGGTGCTTCTTGCTCAGGGCCGGAAGCTTAGAGCAGGTAAAGCCTCTACTCTTGAATGCGGTGGCTAGCATAGCCTGGGCCTTTGCGAGATCGAACACTATCTCTTCCTTCGGTTCGGTCTCTTCCTTCGAGGCAGGTTCGGAACGCAGACGGACGTAACAGTCCGGGTAGGCCTCAAAGTTTGGGAAGAACTCCACGTCTTCCAAAGGGACCGTGCCGATCTTATCACTGACGAAGATCCTGCCGGTCGCGATAACCATATGCTCAGCATACCTCCACGGGTTGGCATGTGAGCAAGCGGGGAGATCCTTAACCGAAATCCTCTTCGGTTCTCTGGATCCCATCATGGACCTGATGAACTCCTGATTCTCCTTCAACCTGTCGTCCATGACGGCTCTAATCAGTCGGATCATTTCTTGAGTGGAAGAAGAGGGATCCGGGGTCGAGGAGGTAGACGGAATAGACATTTCCGACGGTGTAGGAGTAGGAGCGGGGATGGAAGGAGGAGCGACCTCTTGCTCCGACTCGGCGTATTCCACCTTGTCTTCTTCATCTTCGGCTCCTTGAGCCATAAGCGTTTTCTCCGTGTCTTCCGAGACATCCGATATCTGTTCGTCATCTTCGGAATCCAAGCGGCACTCGTGCATGGACTGAGCCATGACAACATCAGGTTCCACTGTAATTTGGACAGTGGGAATCACGTCTTTGGGTATCACTGAATCAGGGGAGGCCTTAGGGAACAGAAGTGACCTCAATTCTTCGGTGGCCAGGTAAGGTCCGGTGGCATTTTTCTGGAAGCCACGCACCCACTTGCGTAGCTTTTCACGAGAAATGTCTCTGACCTCCGCTGAGGGAGGGTTATGGAAGGCTTCAACTAGGTGAGCCTGGCAGACCGTACAGTTCAGTGGATTCCAAAACTTCAGATCCCCTTTCTTGTCGGCACAAGGGGCGTGAGTCCTGCAAGCCATATGCCCGTAAAACTGCGGGCGTTTCACAGCGCAGAAGGCGAAGTCACACTTCATCTGCTCCTCCTGTGGAAGAAAGAGAAAATGAGTATGGGGGAGTCATAAGAATGGCTCTTAAACTAAGTTAATATTAATTATTAATTTTAACTTAATGAAGGGTGTGATGCATAGAGATTGAAATAGTAAAGGAGAACATACTCCATGCATCTCGCCCGGCTGGTTACCGTAAGCTTTGTCCTTGGATAATCCGAGCGACCGAAGGCACCGGATAGAGTTCCTTAGAGTTCCATAGGGCAATGGAATTCCGTGGAAAAAACCCAAGGGTAAGATTGGGACCGAGATCATTCGGTCCCAAGCTAGGGGCTAGAAGGCCTCCTTTTAAGGTAACTGCTTCCGGCAACCAGCCGTGCTAAGATGCACGCAGCATGCTGGAATTTAGAAGAATGCAAAGAGACAGCATGATCACTAACAGAACAGTACCAAGGTATTGATCTTAATAGTGGAAACAGCCTATCTGTTTGCGGTATAGGGCTATCAGTGTCATATGATAGCTAGAAGAAGGGGGTGCAAGTATTCTTGACGCCTCCGGGGGTTTCCGGCAAGCCGCCGGCATGCCGGAGTTTGCTCCAGCAGAGTTTCTGGCATTAAGACAGACAATGTTTAAAGTCAAATATATACCAGGGTGGCGGCCGCCGGTACAACGGCGGCACGCCGGCAGGGGAGCGGCGGCTCCGGCAGTCGGAGGATGCCGGTTTGGTGACTGGGATAAGGATGGTTAAAGCGGAACCGGATTGCCGGCAGTAGATGCCGGCACTCCGGCGGCCGACCGGCGAGCGGACGACAAGCTAGGAGGAAGGAGAGCTACCGGTAGGAGCCGGCGGCAGTCGGCAGTCCCCCGGCACACAGGGGGCTGGCGGCAAGGGTAGGGAGAGTCACCAAGGTAGGAGGCAGGTATTGCCGACAGTAGAGGCGGCAAGAGACCAGCACCCGGATAGTGAGAGAGACAGGGGGGGGGGAAGGGATGCAGGAAGTTCAGTCATGGACTCCGGACATCCCCCCCCTGAGAGGGTGTACCCATGATAGAGGCAGGCTCTATCATCCAGGAGCAGGGGTCACTGAGGACCGGGAGCTACAGTAGGGTCCCGAATTAAGCGTGTTCGAATTACACGATTCCCCTTTTCCACGATCGCTATTTTTCAAAAATAAATTTTCTGTATCCACGAGGCTGTTCAAAGTTCGCGAGTCAAGCACCACAAAATGTATCAAATCTATAGTCTTTTTAAGTATATTGGTAGCCCTAAATACGGTGATTTATAATAAATGTTACAAAACAATATTAACATTACATTTCATTAACATAATTTCATAATGAATAGCCTATTTAAGGATAAAATTCCACATCAACAATGAAATCAACTGTTAATTGTGCGAGTCCAGCTGACAAAATGTAAACAGAAATGTGGTTACGTTCTCGGCAATCTTTATCTTTCTCCAACCTTACGATAATTGTAATGGTAGTGTTAATGATGGTATATTAAAGCATTATTTTTGTTTAGTACAGTATATTTAAAAGCCTTATTTTTCCCTCTGGGCGTTCAAGGTTTTCACGAGTAGACTGGGTTCGTTTATCGGCAGTGAATAGCCTAAACTTCAGTAACGAGTCGTCAATATTTTGTCATATTTTAAACAGTAGGCTATACATTTGATTTGCAAACATTGGTTTTGTAGAGTAGACGGTAAAATAAAATCTAGAGAGAGAGAGAGAGAGAGAGAGAGAGAGAGAGAGAGAGAGAGAGAGAGAGAGAGAGAGAGAGAGAGAGAGAGAGAGAGATTTGATGGAGAGATTTGATGGCAGAAATCTCTCTCTCTCTCTCTCTCTCTCTCTCTCTCTAGATTTTATTTTACCGTCTACTCTACAAAACCAATGTTTGCAAATCAAATGCTCTCTCTCTCTCTCTCTCTCTCTCTCTAGATTTTATTTTACCGTCTACTCTACAAAACCAATGTTTGCAAATCAAATGTATACTGTTTAAAATATGACTAAATATTGACGACTCGTTACCGAAGTTTAGGCTATTCACTGCCGATAAACGATAACAAACCCTTTAATGCAAACTAACTGTATCCTTTGATATTCCTCTATATTTATCACGAATTCCTTCTATACCTCCTCAGACACTCTTATTTCAAATATCTAAATTATTCTTATCACAACTAACACCATCTAGTCATTTTCATTCCATTATATCTATTATTCCTCTGAATCTTATTCCCTTTCCTTATTCTGTTTATTCGATGGGATTCGTTTTTCCCTTTACCGTCTTTCAGAATCTATTTTTAGCCACTGGCAACCAAATCCCCCCTTCCCCCGTCTCCTACCGTCTCCCCTGCGAGTCCACCCAGCCTATCTCATCACTCCCCCCACCTTCATCCTCCCCTGTTCTAGGTCTGTAACCTTCTGCGTCATAATCTCTCTCTCTCTCTCTCTCTCTCTCTCTCTCTCTCTCTCTCTCTCGTTATACAATACTTACAAATAGATGAAGAACCCAAAATCGGTTTTCTTGAAGTGTCAATTAAATACAAAACGAAAAAATTATACCGTGTATACATCCATTTCAATCATAGCTTAAAATACGGTAACCGATTTCGTCAGCAAACCACTATTTTTTAGGAAACATCATTCTGTTCCAGAAAATTTTTACTCTTTAAATGTCAATTGCGCTATAATAAAACATGTACTTATGTTGTAAAATTTCGGGTGTGTTTTAAAAATCGAGTATTGCTAACTTATTTTTGTTTTACTTTTGGCTGTGATCACATCAGCTGATGTCTAGCTTCCGCGCGAATACAATAACAAAGAATTGTTTACACCATTTCTTAACTTATTCAAACCATCTATACAGTTAATATTACATAAACACCAATGTGTTATAACCTATCATATTTATTGTTTAGTACTTTAAAACCATCTCTCTCTCTCTCTCTCTCTCTCTCTCTCTCTCTCTCTCTCTCTCTCTCTCTCTCTCTCTCTCTCTCTCTCTCTCTCTCTCTCTCTCACATCGAACGTTATAGCGGTAACCTAATTGTTCGGTGACTTTAAAAATAGGCCTAGTACTTTCTTCTTTTACCTTTTTTGCATATGGATCCATAATTGAGATGGGTACAAGTTGACTTATAACTGAAGTTAGGAAAAGTATTTTGGATATGGAAAGGACAATTATCTTTCGTAACAGTTTAGAATTATCGTAAGTTATCACTCTGTCATTAGCGGCAGTTTGCTATTGTGGATTAAACGCATAAGGAAAAAAAAATTTCCAGCTTTGCTACGAATTTAGGAATTTATATGGATACGGTAAGTAAAATATTTGTAATAACATAATGTTTACTAAATGTTTGTAATATCATTAGTTATGACTTAGATCATGTGTGTTTAATGCATTCGTTTGTTTATTATGATCGAAGATGGAGCGTAAACAAATGGAAGGTTTCCGTTTCAGGCGGCATCATAAAGAAAACATTTCATAAATGGCATTCATTTCATTTATTTGAAAGTTCTAATAAAAAATAATTAGAACATTGGTAATAACAAATTCAACATATAATCTATACTTGGTAAAATTGCTGTCAATTCAAAAACACAGATGTATAAATGCGTCTGTTTCTTCGTTGTGATCAGAGTTAAACGTAAACAAAACATTGGTTGTCGTTTTCTATTCTGCTTTTTAGCGTGTTTAGGAAACGCATGATATAAAATCGCCTTTATTTTGATAATTCTGGATTTTCAATCATACAACAAGCTAGTCTATAGAGTGATGGTTTTGCTATTCACCAGTTGTATTATACAATAGATATGACAAACATTAAAATTTGTCTGTATTTTGGGTTGTGTTGTAACGGGAAATATATGGTGTTTACACCTATCCTGGTTATAATTTTAACCATTTTTCAAGTTATTAGAACTTTAAAGTATATTAAATGTTTTATTTATTTACAAAAACAATTTGATATTATAAAGAAATACAGTATAGTACAAAGAAAGTATTGGAAATGGGTAGTAAACACATTTGAATAGGCAAATTGCTGGTTGCCATGGCCACAATGGAATTATTTCTGTTAGTTGTGTGTTTCGAAATTCGCGATTTTCCATTTACACGAGGTCATTAATCGACCAAATTCTCGCATAATTCGGGACCCTACTGTAGGTAGCCCAAGGGAGGGCTAGGGGACACCCAAAAGGGGGGAGACCCCCATATGCAGAACAAATCTAGAAACTAACCCCATAGGACACTATGAAGGTATATGTACCAGAGCGGACTGCACATGGAAGCTCGGGTAGCCCTACTACTCCACCCTAAGGAGGAGTTGTAGGACAGGGGACAGATGGGTATAGACTAACCTAAGCATAGGCTAGGCTATACAAGAGATAGGTGGGGAAGGGAGAAGAGAGAAGTCTTCCAAGGAAGGGTTTCTGTACCAGAGCGGCCACTAGGGAAAGGGAGGACACTCCCTAACCTAAGATAAGGCAGATCGGCTAAAACGGTGCATGAGTACAGTTTCAGCAGGGAACAGAGAAACCTTCCTAACCCAACCTAGAGCAGGGCTAAAAGTCCTGAACTAGGAAAGGAAGAAGACATATCGCTATCGCAGGAAAGTCATAGACAATCCTAGCCATAGAGGTAGGGCTAGCCTAACCTCACTCTCGGACGCAACCCTAAGGGGGGGTTCATTCCCTTAGGGAGGACTGAGAGGCGATAAATACTCTATTAGACATTTGATCCCTTTACTCAGAAAAGGAATCAAGGCTAATTAGAGGGAATGCCAAGGCAGGGGATGAAGGAAGCATATAGGGGTCCTACAAGTAGGTTAGGTTAGAAAGAGTCACTAACTAACCTATCCCCTATATGGTCCCTGAAGGCGAAAAACATTTGCATCACGGTCAAAAGTATTGTAAAATAATGCCACTATCTTCATAACTTAGCCTAGGATCACTAATAAATCATGCATGAACACTTATATGCAGGCTCTCTGGCCTGGGGGCTATAGTAGCCGACTGGTATGAGGTCAATCGATGACCGATAAAAAGCGTCGAAACACGATATAAAAGTTCCTAGCTATGAAGACTAAATAAACTAATGTATTCGATTAGTAAATAAGGCCGGAAGCGTTGTTGTGGCTAACTAAATAAGGCATGCATAACAACAACGACGCCATAAAATGGCGGGTCCGGTAGAGACACAGCTCTGCCACAAAACAGCAATTATCTCGGAAAGTAATATTTACTTTACGGTCAGAGCTTAACTAAACAATACTGGAACCTTGTACTCAACTTTCCAGAAGAAGGCGAGGCCGAAGGTAGCGACATAACGTAGATGCAAATCGATAAATGAAGCACAGGGAAAATCCGTCTAAGTAGGGCAGCTACTAAACAAAGGATGAAGACGGGCGTGACGTCATTTGAGCAATGGCGCCCGTTTGTTTACGTCTCGAGTATCAGTAGTAGCCACGAGTGAGATTGGCTGTGGAGCGGCTCCCAGCTATTCTCAACCCTTACACACCGAAGCATTAACTCTGTTCGGGGTGAAGATAGCTATGTGGCGCGTTCAGACATGCGTCCCCTGTTGATATACGATGTCTTAAAGGGAAACCTTTGGGATACTCGCTCCAGAAGTTAGAATTCTGTGATAACCTGTGGTTAAATTCTCTGGGAATATCTTAGTAGTTTTATACCCAAGGAAGCTACCAAAAAGGAACCTTCCATCAGGACGCCATGGCTTGAGCCCAAAAAGAGTCTTATGCCCTGTGAGAGCTCTTAAGTTCTATTTAAAACGAACTAAACCTTTACGAGGCCTATCTGAAGCTTTATGGTGTTCAGTTAAGAAACCATCTTTGCCTATGTCAAAGAATGCTTTATCCTATTTTATCAGACTGTTAATACGAGAAGCTCATTCCCATCTGAGTGAGGAAGACCGCTGAAGGTAAGGACACACGAAGTTAGAGCTGTCGCAACTTCCGTGGCCTTTAAGCAAAATAGATCTCTGCGAAGTATAATGGACGCAACCTATTGGAGAAGCAAGTCAGTGTTTGCGTCTTTTTATCTAAAGGATGTCCAGTCTCTTTACGAGGACTGCTACACACTGGGACCATTCGTAGCAGCGAGTGCAGTAGTGGGTGAGGGCTCAACCACTACAATTCCCTAATTCCATACCCTTTTAATCTTTCTCTTGAAATGTTTTTATTGTTGTTTTTTTTTTTGGGTTGTCCGGAAGGCTAAGAAGCCTTTCGCATCCTGGTTGATTTGGCGGGTGGTCAAAGTCATTTCTTGAGAGCGCCTAGATTAGGGGTTTTGATGAGGTCCTGTTGTATGGGTAGCAACCCTTGATACTTCAGATCCTAGGGATCGATCAGCATCCTAAGAGGATCGCGAGGCTCCGTAAGGAAGACGTACTTAAAAGGCAGAGTAATTGTTCAAGTCGACTTCCTTACCAGGTACCTATTTATTTTGTTTTTGTTATTTTGATAACTTCTAAAATGAAATAAAAACTCTTAGCTCATAAAAATGTAAACATATATTGCTGGTCTCTACCCACCCCCCTGGGTGTGAATCAGCTATATAATCACCGGCTAAGTTAAATATTGAAAAATTTTATTTTGATAATAAAATAAATTTTTGAATATACTTACCCGGTGATTATAAATTAAAGGACCCTCCCTTCCTCCCCAATAGAGACGCAGTGGAACGAGGAGAAAATTGAGTCTTTGTTTACATTGAGTACTGGGTATCTGGACGACAGATGGCGCTGTTGGGCACACCCGCAACCTGTGTAGCGATCGCTGGCGAGTTTTTACCTTAGAGTTGTCTGTCGGGCAACAGAGTTGCAGCTATATAATCACCGGGTAAGTATATTCAAAAATTTATTTTATTATCAAAATAACATTTCACAATAATTAATGTTGGTTGGTTGTTTGCTCCTACATGAATACAAACCAATTCTTAGGAGTATGACTTTAGTGAACCCAGAACGGCAGTTAGAATTTTACCAAGGTAGTTTTCATTACTAGTGCTTTGCAGGTAATCTCATCCCATCTGTCAGTCGGGAGGATGCTTGCTTTTGACTTTGGCCGCAATCAGTATAGATGGACTTGTGCTGCCTCTTCAATCTTGGTTGTTTTAGTATTTTGCTTTCTCTTTCCAGAATAAATGGATGAGTCTGCAGACATGCTGTTATGTTCAGATAAACCTTGATAAGTAAAATGAAAAATACAGTACGAGGATATGCAGTTGTTTCCGGATATAATGGCAAATGTGTAACAGATTTATGTTCAAATTTGTTACAGCATTAACTTCATCATCCTTGTGCCTTTTGCAGGTGGTATGACTCCACAGTTATCCCCTAGCTGTGTGTGGCTGTATGACCACAATGACAACCTTGCCTAAGGACTTAGGTCTTCCTTGGGCATCACTAGTGCTCCATCGGTGGGAGAAGCATTTTTTTGCTTCCACCAGGAGCTCTAAGGCTGCTCCTGCAGTCTCTTCTAAATTCATGCTTCACCTGTGGAGGCACTGAGGGGCGTGGCAGGACCTGCTGGTACTGTATTGTGTCTGCTTTGAAGAGCCCCCTGTGGCCTTGACCCCAAAGAAGGCTGGAAAGGAAAAGTATGTGCACTCCTCCCCCTCTTCTTGTTCTTCCTCCTCCTTTTCCTCCTCCTTTTCCTAGTTGTCATTAGATTTTTAAAACGATGCTATTTTTAAGAAAGTGAAGATATTGAAGTCCAGGAAGATTAATTGATAGGAATTGCTCAATACTCCGAACGATCTTTGATTAAGCACGAGAAAGGCGATTTAGTGCAAAGAACCAACTTAGTGGGGGGGGGGTGGCAGGGGGCTCTCATACTTTACCAGAGTTCGTTCTTGTTCCAGACCGAGCACATGCACTTGTAGTCTGGATGAAGAATTCAGCTCTTGTTCCCCCTTTTTCCGGATGTTTGATCGATCTCTATTCTTAAAGAGATAGAAGTGGGAGCGGGTTTAACCCAGAACCAACCTAGACTGGGAAGTTGTTTTGGTAGGAGGTACAGGGATGTTACCTGTCTCTTCCTCTGGATGATAAAGACAGACCCTGTTTCCTCTTACTAAGGATACTTTGGTCCCGAAATGAGAAAAATTTGCTTATGATGGTGCAAGCAGAACTGTCGATTTGGTTTACTTGCTTTTACAAGCAATGAAACATTCCCACATGTAAGTGTGATCTGAATACGATTCTTGTTAATATTGTGATCATTCTCATTATGACCTTCAGGCTACCCCATGCCCTTGTGTATGTGGGAACGGGATCACCTGTTCCTTCCCCATGTGGCCATTCCTCATGCCGGAAGTTCCCATGGGCTTGCGCAACCAGGATCAAGAACAAATAGCCACTCTGGAATGCTCAAAGATGCCAAATCTAGTTTGAGCGATTAGTGGCAAACTTCTTCACCCCAAGTGACCGGTACTCACACAACACACCTGTTTGCCACCCTATACAGTATACACCACAGAGGCTAAAGTATGCTGTACTTAGCCAGTCTCTGGGGGCATAAAAGCAGAATGCTGTACAGTATTGTCTCTAAACAGGAGGCTGATCTTCGATTTGGCCACCCCTTCATCCTCTTTAGGGTACACTCCTGGTTCTGTTCTGTCCAGATCATAACTCTGGGGGGAAAATACTGTACTGTAAACTGTCTTTATAAGGTCTTGTTGAGACCTCCTCCCTTTTTAAGGAAAAGGAGTATTCGTTACTCACTTGTGAATGTAATGATATTGCAGAGACAATAGCAACTTTTGTTAAAGTGGGTTTAACAGATGTCTATCGTTGTTTCGGCACGCCTCAAAGTTCAAAGACCTCGCTTCTTGAGTTACCATGGTTGGAACTAACTTGTGTGTGCCTTAGACATAGGGATTTCTTAGATCTATGGGTCTGAGAATTCACTATTGTCTATTTGATCAAGTAGGGTCCTGCTTCCCACACTGTCACCCAACCTTAGCGGGTAGTTATATCTCGTTAGTTTAATGGTTATTCCAACTTTGCTGAAGTTATACTCCTATAAAAAGACTCCAGTTTATATAATTAGGAAAACTACAAATTACTTTGAAGTTTGATTTTTTAGGTAGCCTCTCCTTTTTTAGAGAGAGTACATATTCTGTACATATTTAGATCCTCAATGATTTTCTTTTGTAATATCTCTAGTGTACGGTATGAGATAATATGACTTGATACAATTTACACCAAATAGTTTGTGGGTGTTAGTGATGAAGTGTATTTATCTGCTTTTTTCATTACTATTGTACAGTACAGTACTATTATTTTCATATAGAACAGTATCATGTTACTACTAATGCAGTATATTATAAACTACTTGTAATTCTTATACTGAACAGTTTAGTGTCTTACAGATGGTTTTCAACATAAACATTTGGAGATATAAATACAAATCCAACTTTAATATGAGATATTGTATCAAAAGTTTGTAATGAAATATAGTAATAAAACTATCATATAATGCAGTAAGAAAGATGGTATGTGCAATACAGTATGAAATGGTACTATTTGTTGACTTTTACAGCTGAAGAAACATAGGAATGCAAGATAGCTTAAGCCAACCCAAGTACAAAATATAACAAAATTCTACTTGCAAACAACTTCCTTTAATCTTATGAAATTTTTAAGTTGAGGACTTTTTGTATATCATATTAAAAATGCATATACAATATGTATATGATAGAGTGAGAGAAATGGGGATATTAGTGTTGGCATTATAAGGTTGTAATGCACTGTACTAGACTGTTTATCATCATTACAGTTCAATATACTGTATTGACTGCTGTAATTTATTATACATTTGAAATACAACTATAGTTCTTCAGTCAATATTTGTAAGTAAAGTACTATCCTTAGACTTTAGGTTCTCTTATTATCCCTGGAATTCCTTATCCAAGGGAGACACTTGGACATAATACCTGCAGATAAGGAGTGGCAACATATAAGAAAGTGATCATGAGGGGGTAAATGTATGTTCCTTTTATTTTTTGGAACCGTAAATATGTCAATATTTAAGAGTACAGTACCAAAGTAATTCTCACATTGTGATATCCAGTTGACTGTTCATGGCCACCTGTTGTCCCTGATCAAACTTATTCCCTGTAGATAGCTTTAGTAGCGTCAGAAGCATGATTGGTCTACTTTGTAGTTAGATAATATGAACTTCAAAGTTGAAGTTGTTCCGTAACCGAAATACAAACCACGCTATTTACATAGGGTTTCCTTTCGGCGTAGCTGAAATGACGAGCCATTAAAGTTTTAACGAGGGTTTAACTACCCCCGCGCTAGTTAGCACGGGGGTAGGGAGGGGTAGCTAGCTACCCCTCCCCCCTCCACACACCGGTGAGCTGCCTCACTTCACTTTTGGCTCGGACGATGTACAGACGTTTCTGTCCCGTCCTTGCATATTGACAGCCTTAATGTGTTTGCTTTTTCTTCCAGTGTGTGTTTGTTTGAAGTTGGCCTCTACCTTTGCTTTCCACCATGCGGAAATGCCCTGGACTTCCCGATCGCCCACGTGGAACTTTTATGTCGGCCCGCAGTGTCGAGGTCAACGGTGTAATAGTGATAATCTGTGTATGGAATGTCGGGAGTGGCCTACCTCCCAGTGGGAGAGGTTTGCGCAGCGGCGTAAGAAGAGTTCTAAGAGAGACCGTCCCCCCCCCCCCCAAGGGGAAGGAAGGCTCCAAGGACTCTTCTTCCGTTGCCCGAACCTCTTCCAAAGCTCCCACTCGTTCGGTCTCTCGTGAGCTTCCTTGGCGCTTAAGGGCTCGCCCTCAAAGGAAGCCCTGTTTGATCTGATCCAGTTGGGGGCAGCTGTCCAACAGTCGCCGGTAATACCAGAGGTAGATCCTTTGGCTATTGACGACGTTGTTGTGACAGAGGCGTCCGACGGGTCGGGTCAAACCCCTGCTGCTACTGTTGCTGTTGCTGCTGAAGGTCCAGGTTCCCCCTCCGAACATCCTTCGAGGGGGAAGCTGGGTCCAACGGTCTCTCCTGCGAGTGTTGCTCCTTCTCGGGGGAGTGCACTAACAGAGACTCCTCTTCGGAGGACCGACGATGCTGATACCCTGCCACGAGGTCGTCTTCGCCGTAAGGCTCGCCCTCCTCTTCGTCGCCAAGGCCTTCCTTCTCCTTACAAGGGAGTCAAGAGGCGCCTCCTCTTCGGGTCGTCATCATCGTCGTCTCCTGTGAAGGATTCTTCTCGTCGGGAGCAGACCGTAGCAGTAACTCCTCTGGACCTCTCTGCTGATCGTTCTCAATCTCCTGTGCCTGCCAGATCTCCCTTGCTTACGCAAGCACCGGTCTCTTCGGGGTAGAAGGACTTCTCTCACAATGTGGGGGAGGCCCTTCCACGCCAGGTTTCACCTGTGCGTTCTTCTGTAGCGCGCAAGCGCCACCGCTCTCCTGATCGCCAGCGCCCGCCTGCTCGTCAGCGCTCTCCTGCCGTAGAGTCTCATGACTCTCCTCACCAGCGCTCTCCTGCCGTAGAGTCTCATGACTCTCCTTGCCAGCGCTCTCCTGCTCGCCAGCGATCTCCTGTTCGCCAGTGCTCTCCTGCTCGTCAGCGCCCTGCGCGCAAGCGCTCTACGGCAGATGAGTCGTTAGACTCTTCTTGGCCAGCGCTCTCCTGACTGTCAGCACTCTCCTGATCGCCAACGCACCCCTGTTCGCCAGCGCTCACCTGTGCGCACGCGCACTTCAGCCCCTGCTGCGCGTCGACAGTCTCCTGAGCACCGTCAACCTCCTGCACATCAGCGCACTACGGCATGCCCAGTTCCTGGTTCACGCCCAGCGCGCCAACGCTCGCCCGCGCTCCCACGATCTTCGGATCTGGGCGCAGGCAAGGACATTGTTCCTTTGCCTCGTCAGCGTTCCCCTACGCGCCGACCACCGCCTGCGCTCCAGTCTCCAGCGCGCACTAAAGTGCATAGCCTACGCGCCCGCGCAGCCACGAACCAGTTCCTGAGCCCGCCCACGAGACTTTACCGCCGAGACCTTCAGCCACGTCGCGCCATCCTACGCGTCAGCGATCTCCGATGCGCCAGCATTCGCCTACGCGCCCACGCGATCCTTCGCCTGCGCGCGAGCGCTCACCAACGCGCCAGCATTCGCCTACGCGCCCACACGATTCTTCGCCTGCGCGCGAGCGCTCACCAACACGCCCCAGGGCTCCGACTCGTCCATGCGCCAACTCACCTGTACGCGGTCGGTCGCCCACGCGTTCCACGCATCATCAATCACCGACGCGCCGTCGTTCGGTAGCACGCCGTCACTCACCAACGCGACATCGCTCACTAATGCACTTGATCTCGCCTAGGCCACATCGTTCGCCTACGCGCCATCATTCTCTTGATCGCCAGCGATCACCCAGGCACTCGCGCTCACCTGTGCATTCACGCACACCCTCGCTTGCGTGCCCACTCGCCCACGCGCCAAGTCGCCAGCGCCCTCATCTCCACGCGCATGCGCGTGACCCAGCACCCATGCGCGATTCCCGTCGGGTTTCGCAGCGCGCCCAGCCTTGCGAGGCACCAGGGCCACACACTTCCAGGTCATCCTCGCGATTGCCATCACGGGAGCGCCTAGCACGCGTCCAGGAGCAAGAAGAGTCATCAGAGAGGTCCGGACAACATTCTTCTTCCCCTTCTTCTTTCCAGACAGGCCCTGTAGTATCCACTCCGAAGGATCAACCGATCCCCTTCCCTCCAGCGGGGATCGCTGACACTGCGTTAGTCAGCCGCCAGCCTTGGTTCGGTTCCCTGATGAAAGCGGTGGTGCAGGCTATGAAGCCAGCCCTCACTGATCTGGGACTAAAACCAAAGGCTCCCTCACCCCCACTGAAGAGAAGGAGAGGAGTAGATTTCGCGGTGACTTCTCCTCGGGTTAAGCTGGCTCCCAAGAGGTCCGTCGGGAAGGCCCCTTCCCCCTCACAGACTTTTTCTCCTTCTGTGGACGAACCTTTCCCGTCCTCGGGAGAATCCAGCGAGGTGAGACACTCTCCCACAGCACCAATGGGAGGAACCCCACCTCAAAGAAGAGAAACGTCTTGCGTAGGAAGTACCTTCCAGACCACTTTGCTGGAGTCCTGTATCCCTCCCAGGAGGGAGCCCAAGGACTCCAAGACATTACCCAAATCATCATCGAGGTTTCGTCCAGAGCCAGCCCTTCCCCGGGAGAACGTCCGTGTGTCCCCCCACGAAGAGCCAATGGGGACAGGAGACTTAGCTGCCATTCCACAAGGAGGAGAGCTGCAAGAATCGGAGCACGCCTTCTGACAGGTCCTAGGACTAATGAGGCAACTCAATGGTTTCAAGGATCCCGAGACCGCCCCACGCGAAGGCAGGGATACGGTCCTGGACCAGGTCTATGGCATTCAGAAGCCCCCCAAGACCAGTGCAGCCCTGCCCTGGTCCCAAGGGGTGAAGAGCGCCAGGGACAAGGTCGAGGGCCAGCTTTCCGAGCTTGCCTCCTCCAGCCGTTCTTCTGCCGGGAACAAGCTCCTCCCACCTCCTCGCGTACAGCAGAGGAGGTACTTCAAGATCAGGGAGGAGCCTTGTTTAGCTCTTCCCCTCCACCACTCCATGGAAGAGCTCACCAGGGGGGTCTCTGTAGAGAAACTCAACGCCCGGCAGATGACATTCACAGCGTCGGAGGTCCTGAGCCAGGAGAAGGTCGCGAAGTGTGCCATGCAGACCACTTCATGGCTGGATGTCTGGCTAGGGTCTTTGGGCATCCTATTGCGCTCTGAGGACTTGTCCAAGGAGAGCAATAGGAAGGCCCTGGAGACCTTCCTCCTCTCGGGAACGCGCTCTATCGAGTTTTTAGCTCACCAGGTGGGCTAACTCGATTCTCAAGCGCCGTGACACGGTGACCGAGAGGTTCCACCCGAAGGTCCCCGCTATGGATGTCAGTAAGCTCAGACACTCCTCCATTCTTGGAGGAAGCCTGTTCGAGCCCAAGGACGTAGAACGGACAGCTGAGAGGTGGAGGAAGACGAGTCAAGATTCGCTCCTCCAGAAGGCCCTTACATCCCGGCCCTACAAACCTCCAGCTCCTCAACAACAACAGCAGCCTCGCAGGACACCGAAGCAGGCTCCGGCAGCTAAGACCAAGGTGTCTAAACTGCAGCCCTTTCCTGTCAAAGACAAGAAGGGCACAAAGTCCTCCAGAGGAGGCAAAAATCCTAGGAGGAGCGGCCGTGGCCGCAACCGCTAGGATTGGCAATCCCCCTGCGTGTCCACCTGTGGGGGGATGCCTACAAAATTGCTTGCTCAGGTGGCATCAACTCGGGGCCGATTCCTGGACGACCTCTGTGGTCGGACAAAGATATCGCGTCCCGTTCATCTCATCTCCACCTCCCCTGACAGCGAATCCAGTGTCGTTGAGCTCCTATGCTTCTTCATTTGACTCTTTCCTGTAAAGAAGGCGTCTGGAGGCTGAAGACCCGTCATCGACCTCTCAGCCCTGAACAAGTTTGTCAAGCAAACTTCGTTCAGCATGGAGACAGCAGACACGGTCAGACTTGCAGTGAGACCGCAGGACTTCATTTGCACACTGGATCTGAAGAACGCATACAGTACTTCCAGATCCCAATCCATCCGTCTTCCAGGAAGTACCTACGTTTCAGCCTAGACAACAAGATCTACCAGTTCAAGGTGCTGTGTTTCGGTCTCTCCACAGCACCTCAGGTGTTCACCAGAGTGTTCACACTGATATCTTCGTGGGCGCACAGGAACGGCATCCGTCTCCTTCGTTATCTGGGCGACTGGCTGATCCTGGCAGACTCGGAGTCGACCCTTCTTCGACACTGAGACAAGCTTCTGTTAATTTGCCAAGATCTAGGGATCCTGGTAAATCTCGAGAAGTCCTCTCTGCTCCCAACACAACAACTGGTATATCTAGGCATGATATTAGACACCGATCTCCACAGAACCTTTCCATCAGACGACAGGATAGCAAGGCTGAGAAGGGTTGCAAAACCTTTCCTCAGTCGAGAAGATCTTCCATCCCAATCGTGGTTACGTCTTTTAGGTCACCTAGCCTCCTTGGCCCGTCTAGTTCCCAACGGCCGCCTCAGGATGAGATCTCTGCAGTGGCGGCTCAAGTCCCGGTGGGATCAAGGCACCGATTCCCCGGACTTCCTGGTCTCGATAGGACCTGCGGAACTGACGGACCTGCAGTGGTGGCTGACCGACGACATCCTCCGAAAGGGAGTGGATCTTCTCGTCCTTCCCCCAGACTTGATGTTGTTTTCGGACGCGTCAAAAGAAGGGTGGGGTGCCCACGTTCTGAACCAGAGGTCCTCAGGCCTATGGTCAGAATCAGAAAAGTATCTCCACATCAACCTGCTAGAGCTGAAGGCCGTTTCTCTGGCCCTTCAACAGTTCCAACAGACCCTGGCGGGCCACTCTGTGGTGGTGATGAGCTCTGGCCCTTCAACAGACCCTGGCGGGCCACTCTGTGGTGGTGATGAGCGACAACACCACAGTAGTGGCCTATATCAACAAGCAGGGAGGTACCTTTTCACAACAGCTATACCATCTTGCAGTAGAGATACTAAGATGGACCGAAGTCCACTCAATACGTCTATCAGCTCGCTTCATTCCTGGGAAAAGCAATGTGCTCGCTGACAATCTGAGCAGAGCTTCGCAGATAGTGAGTACCGAGTGGTCTTTGGATCCTCAAGTAGCCAACAAAGTCCTGACCTTGTGGGGTTCCCCGACAGTGGACTTGTTCGCGACAGCCTTGAATTTCAAGCTGCCTCTGTACTGCTCCCCAGTCTCGGACCCCAAGGCACTCTGACAAGATGCCTTCCAACAACGGTGGGACAACATCGACGTCTACGCCTTCCCACCGTTCTGTCTGATGAGAAGGGTGCTCAACAAGACCAGACTATTGGTCAACCTGTCAATGACCTTAATAGCTCCGCTATGGCATCATGCAGAGTGGTTTCCGGACCTTCTGCAGCGCCTGACGCATCCCCTGAGAGAGCTTCTCCTACGACACGAGCTACTCAGACAACCACATTGCAACATCTTCCACAGAGCCGTAGCATCGCTTCGGCTTCACGCCTGTAGACTATCCAGCGTCTCCTCACTGAGAGAGGCTTTTCGCAACAAGTTGCGGAAAGGATGTCTCGACACCTGCGAAAGTCTTCCGCAGGGGTCTACCAGGCGAAGTGGAGAGTCTTCTGTGGTTGGTGTCGTGGGAGGGGTATCTCTCCCCTCGATGCCTCTATTCCAGCAATAGCTGAGTTCCTCGTTTATGTGCGGGAGGAAATGCGCCTTTCAGTCTCGGCGGTGAAAGGCTATCGCTCGGTCTTAAGCCTTGCCTTCAGGCTAAAAGGAATAGACATTTCCTCCTCGCTGGAACTTTCCTTACTCATACCTAGCTACGAGCTTACTTGCCCTCAGTCGGAAGTGAGACCGCCTCCTTGGAACGTGGTTCGGGTCCTCAGGGCTCTGAAGAGACCTCCGTTCGAACCATTACACCAGGCCTCTGACCAACACCTGACTTGGAAGACGGTATTCCTGCTCATTCTGGCTTCGGCCAAGCGAGTCTGTGAACTTCATGGTCTCTCATACGACGTTGCCCATTCAAGGGGATGGGGGGAGGTAACGTTCAAGTTCGTCCCTGAGTTTGTTGCCCAGACTCAGAACCCTGGAGTTTCGGACCCACGGTTCGACTCCTACAGGGTTGTGAGTCTCCGCTCCGTAACAGATGACCCAGATCACCTGCTACTCTGCCCAGTGAGAAGTCTGAGACGTTATCTGAAGAGAACAGCTGCAGCCCGTCCCCGCGTGCAAGCCCTGTTTGTGAGCATGGGTAGGACGAAGAGGAGGGTCACCAAGAACACCATCTCAGCCTGGATTCGACTGACCATCCATCATGCTTTAAATCCAGACCCTCCTCTGTCACGTCGCCCTAGGGCACATGATGTCAGGGGCATCGCCACATTCCTGGCCTTTAAGAGAAACTTCTCTGTGACGCAGGTTCTACAAGCTGGAGTCTGGAAGCGTCAGACGACCTTCACAGCCCACTACCTGCAGGACGTGACCCACAGGAGCCTCGATACTTTTTTCTATCGGCCCTGTGGTGGCTGCACAACAGCTGGTCTAACCTCAGGCTCCTTAATGGACAGGTAGCAGAAGGGTGAGGGCACTGTTACCCGGTTTTAGTCTGTGTGAATGAAAAAGTATGTCTGGCCCTTACTTCTTTCTTCATCCTCCCCTATCTTGGGGAATGCAGCATCCTGGGTCTCTGCATAGCTGACCTCAAATCTCTGCAGGTAAACCATGCTTCCTTGTGTTCCTAGTATTAAGTACAATATTGTTGCGTCCCCCATACCCTGACGAGGTGGTATGGGGACGTCCTAGCCTAGAATTCCATATAAAGGACTTCAGGTCAACTTCCTAGGACGAGTCACACTTCATCTCTCCACACACACTCATGTAGGCCGCTCGTTTCTTGCGTAGCAATAAACTTGTGAGGTGCAGGGACTTTTTCTCGAAGTGCTACGCACTCGGATTCTGAGTCCCCGGGTAAGCCAAAGCCAGTAAAGCTGGGGACTTTCCACCCTGCCGAAGGGTAAGTCACCCTATGTAAAAAGCGTGGTTTGTATTTCGGTTACGGAACAATGACAAATTTGAAGATAATTTGTATTTTTCCTAACCATACTAACCTTAGCTATTTACACATATTTGCCCGCCAGCCCTGTCCCCCAAGACAAGTACCTCGTAAGTGAAGTGAGGCAGCTCACTGGTGTGTGGAGGGGGGAGGGGTAGCTAGCTACCCCTCCCTACCCCCGTGCTAGTTAGCACGGGGGTAGTTAAACCCTCGTTAAAACTTTAATGGCTCGTCATTTCAGCTACGCCGAAAGGAAACCCTATGTAAATAGCTAAGGTTTGTATGGTTAGGAAAAATACAAATTATCCTCAAATTTGTCATTTTTCATCCCTATGGCAGTACAAGCTTTTCAATAACAGGTAATGAGACGCTTATTAGTTTTGATGAGAGAGAACACAGCCTTTTAAGCCCATGGTAAAAGTAGAACAAAAGATGGTAAGCATGCAAGAAGTTAACGCACATACGGTACTGTGGGCATAGCAAGACAAGTAGAGCAAAGGTGGCATGATGACATTTGATTTTTAGTAGTAATAGCAGTCTTGCTTTACACTCTTGTCTGTGTCTGAACAAACTACTGTTTAGTGAATTTAGTGTAATTTGTTGTACACATAATGTAGTTAATAGTTCAGTATATAGTACATATTAAATAAATTACCGTAGTTTAGAGTGCTCAATAGATTGTATGGTGGCAGAAAGTCAGGATTCTTGTTGATTAGAATGTAGTTAGTACTGTATTGAATTAAGAGCAGTTTGTACGATGCTATCATGGCCTTTTTTCCTTCTCTAGCTTAACATTCCCATTGGATGGATGCTAGAATTTTAAATTTAATAGCATATTTAACAGTATTATTAGTCTTATTTTATTCTTTTCAGAGAGAAGATTTTCATAAACGCCCTGCAAGATGATGGCCTACGCAGACATCGAGGAGGACCTGGCGTATGGAGAGGAAGAAGGGGATGAAATATCCCCCGATATCTGGCAGGAAGCCTGTTGGCTTGTAATTTCCTCCTATTTCGATGAGAAAGGTCTTGTGCGACAGCAGCTGGATTCCTTTGATGAGTTCATAACTATGACCATTCAGAGGATAGTGGAAGATTCTCCAGCCATAGATCTACAAGCTGAAGCACAGCACGTTGGTGGAGAGTTAGAGACTCCCCCAAGACATTTGCTAAAGTTTGAGCAGATCTATCTGAGCAAGCCGACCAACTGGGAGAAGGATGGCTACAATTACAGCATGATGCCAAACGAAGCCCGTCTGAGAAACCTTACCTATTCGTCACCTCTGTATGTGGATATTGTTAAGACAGTGATCAAAGATGGGGAGAAACCAATTGAACACAAAGAGGAGAAGATCTATATTGGTAAAATTCCTATCATGTTGAGGTCAACATACTGCCTACTTAGTGGTCTGACTGATCGTGATCTTCATGAAGTCAACGAATGCCCGTTAGATCCTGGAGGTTATTTTGTAATCAATGGATCCGAGAAAGTCCTTATTGCTCAGGAGAAAATGGCAACGAACACTGTGTATGTGTTCAGCATGAAGGATGGTAAGTATGCATATAAGTGTGAGATTCGCTCTGGAATTGAGCATTCAGCTCGACCTGTATCAACTCTTTGGGTTAACATGATGGCTAGGGGTGGTAGCAGTGCTAAAAAATCAGCCATCGGACAGCGTATTATTGGTGTTCTTCCATATATTAAACAGGAAATTCCAATTATGATTGTTTTCCGTGCTCTTGGGTTTGTAGCTGACAGGGATATTTTAGAACATATTATTTATGATTTTGATGACCCTGAGATGATGGAAATGGTCAAGCCCTCACTTGATGAGGCTTTTGTGATTCAGGAACAAAATGTGGCATTAAATTTCATTGGAGGTCGTGGTGCCCGGCCAGGTGTGTCAAAAGAAAAGCGTATAAAGTATGCCAGAGAAATTCTACAGAAGGAAATGTTGCCTCATGTTGGTGTATCTGATTTTTGTGAAACTAAGAAGGCTTATTTCTTAGGTTATATGGTACATCGACTTTTGTTAGCTGCTCTTGGTCGTCGTGAACTCGATGATCGTGATCACTATGGTAATAAACGCTTGGATTTGGCTGGTCCTCTCATGGCACTGTTGTTTAAAGGTTTATTCAAAATACTTATGAAGGAGGTACGTATGCATGCTCAGAAACTACTGGACAAAGGCCAAGAATATGGCTTAGATGCTGCTGTGAAGCCAAAATTGATTACAGATGGTTTGAAGTACTCTCTTGCCACAGGAAACTGGGGAGATCAGAAGAAAGCTCATCAGGCCAGAGCTGGTGTATCTCAGGTGTTGAACAGATTAACTTTCGCTTCAACTCTTTCTCATTTACGTCGAGTCAATTCTCCCATTGGACGTGATGGTAAGCTTGCTAAACCAAGACAGCTTCATAATTCTCTGTGGGGGATGATCTGTCCTGCCGAAACCCCTGAAGGTGCTGCTGTCGGCTTGGTAAAAAATTTGGCTCTGATGTCTTACATTTCTGTAGGCTCTCAACCAGCCCCTATTTTGGAGTTCTTGGAAGAATGGTCGATGGAAAACTTGGAAGAAATTGCTCCTTCATCTATTCTAGATGCTACAAAGATATTTGTAAATGGTTGTTGGGTTGGTATTCACAGAGATCCTGAACAGCTGATTATGACATTGCGTAAACTTAGACGTCAGATGGACATCATTGTGTCTGAGGTGTGTATGGTGAGAGATATCCGAGACAGAGAAATCCGTATTTATACAGATGCTGGACGTATCTGCCGTCCGTTACTTGTGGTAGAAAACAGTAAGTTACTTTTAAAGAAAAGACACATTGATCTTTTGAAGGAAAGAGAATATAATAATTTCAGTTGGCAAGATCTAGTCGCTAGTGGTGTAGTAGAATATATTGACTGTTCAGAAGAAGAAACAATCATGATTTCCATGTCACTGGAAGACTTGGGTGTTGAAGAAGAAAAGACTTATTGTAACACGTACACTCACTGTGAAATTCATCCTGCCATGATCCTTGGTGTATGTGCATCCATTATTCCATTCCCTGATCATAACCAGAGTCCCCGTAATACTTACCAAAGTGCTATGGGTAAGCAAGCTATGGGCGTGTATATTACTAATTTCCACGTGCGTATGGACACCTTGGCTCATGTGTTATTTTACCCCCAAAAACCTCTTGTTACCACACGTTCCATGGAGTATCTTCGTTTCCGAGAATTGCCTGCTGGAATCAATTCTATTGTCGGTATTGCTTGTTACACAGGTTACAACCAAGAGGATTCTGTTATTATGAATTTGTCTGCTGTAGAACGTGGATTCTTCCGCTCCTGTTTCTACCGTTCTTACAAAGATTCTGAAACCAGACGTTCTGGTTTGCAGGAAGAAAATGTATTTGAAAAGCCCTCCAGAGACACTTGTCAGGGTATGCGACATGCTATCTATGATAAATTGGATGATGATGGAATCATATCCCCTGGGATGCGTGTTTCAGGTGACGATGTCATCATTGGCAAAACTATAACTTTACCTGAAAATGAAGATGAATTAGAGGGTCAGACTAGACGGTTCAGTAAGAGAGATGCCAGCGTTTTCCTTAGAGGTTCTGAAACTGGTATTGTTGATCAAGTCATGTTAACTGTAAATGTAGATGGTGACCGTTTCACCAAAATTCGTGTAAGATCAGTGCGCATCCCACAAATTGGAGACAAATTTGCCTCAAGACATGGTCAGAAAGGAACCTGTGGTATCCAGTACAGAATAGAGGATATGCCTTTCACTGTCGAGGGTATTACTCCTGACATCATCATTAATCCCCACGCTATTCCATCACGTATGACCATTGGTCATTTAATTGAAGCCCTTCAGGGGAAACTTGGTGCAAACAAAGGAGAAATTGGTGATGCAACACCGTTCAATGATGCTGTCAATGTACAGAAAATATCAAACTTGTTGCAGGAGTATGGCTACCATTTAAGAGGAAATGAGGTTATGTACTGTGGCCATACAGGCAGGAAAATGAATGCCCAAATTTTCTTAACACCAACATATTATCAGCGTCTTAAGCATATGGTGGATGACAAGATCCATTCCCGAGCAAGAGGTCCCGTACAGATATTGGTCAGACAACCTATGGAAGGTCGTGCGAGAGAGGGAGGTTTGCGATTTGGAGAGATGGAACGGGATTGTCAGATTGCGCATGGTGCTGCGCAATTCCTTAAGGAACGTCTCTTTGAAGTTAGTGATCCTTACTCAATTCATGTGTGTAATTTATGTGGGTTGATGTGTATTGCAAATTTACGCAACAACACTTTTGAGTGCAAAGGCTGTCGCAACAAAACCCAAATTTCGCAA
The DNA here is from genome assembly GCF_036898095.1 of Palaemon carinicauda. Taxonomy (NCBI): domain Eukaryota; kingdom Metazoa; phylum Arthropoda; class Malacostraca; order Decapoda; family Palaemonidae; genus Palaemon; species Palaemon carinicauda. The sequence continues at coordinate 28,220,919 of NC_090751.1, read as the reverse complement.
GTTAAACTTCCTTATGCATGTAAATTATTGTTCCAAGAACTTATGGCAATGAATATTGCTCCAAGAATGATGGTACTGAAGTAAAACTTTGAAGTTTGTACCCCTATTTTTAGAGGTTGATGTTAGACATTATTATTTGTGGGGATGTCACATATTTTCTATTATAAATCGGTATATGCTGTAGATATAATAATCAAAGTTTTATGTTTAATGAGTGGGATGGCATGTACAACATGGATGATTTATTTGGTAACTGTAATTTACTTTACTTGCATTGGCCAAATTTTATTGTTATTGTTCCATTATTCAAGGTCATAGGTAATTATCTCTAAATTTATACAAAATAGTGGCATGCATACGCTAATTAATAGCTTTGTGATTTAAACACAAATGATCTACAATTATATCTGAAATAGGATATTTATTGTACAATATTTATGTACAATATAGATATTTTTGAAACATTTGTCAGTCAATATCCCATGATAATGTCAACTGTATTTTGGTTTTGTGAAATATTTTTAACAATCTCAAAGGTAAACGAATAAAGATATTTTATAATAGAGTTTGTGTTTTCTTGTATCTCCTCTCTCCTTATGATATCTTAATATGATATCTTTGACCAGAGATTTAATATTGAGGATGTATTTAGTTTCAGAAACAGAGTATTGGTATTTTCATATAAGTTTTTAATACCTGTTTATAATTCTAGGTAATTTTAATTTTGTTCATACTTCCTTCTTGGGTTGTTGAGTTTATGCACATGCAATTATGTATGTGCATGTATAGTACATGGAAATAAATATGTACAGTACTATGTATGAATATTGTACAGTTTATATGAACATTGTACAGTATAGATAAACCCCTCAAGACCATAATGATAGTGACAAAAATGTTAATTTGTTTCATTGGTAAACAGTCTATAGTAGGACTTGCATTTTCATGAAATTGGTTACCTAAGTGATATTGTAGGTTTATGTCATTGGAAGGGAAATTTATTATACTTGGTTTGTGTAAAAACATTATGCTGTACTGTAGTGTATAGACCTCATATTTTTTTTATTACAATAACTAAAGAAATCCTGAGTTAAAAAGTTTGCTTTATCTAATTTTTCAAGATCTATAAAGACAAAAATTTCAATTCAGCTTTAAAATGAGTTCAAAATTAGCTCTATATCATGAAATATAAATTTTACAGAACAGTGTGAGTTTTACCATAGACGAGTGTGGCCAGTATTGGACCCTTCCAAGAATCTCATAGGGTTAAGATCTATCTACCAGAGAAATAAGTGATGTCGCAGATTTCGAGGTATGTTGCTTTCACATTAGAGTTGTAGGACAAATAGTCAATTATATCTTGGTCATTTGGCTGAAATGAGATGAGGGCATCCTATGAGGTTTCCTGACAGTATTTTGTAGGCAGATTAGAATGTGTTGTCTTGTGATTTGTGGTTTTCCTGGTTTAGAATGAGTTCAACATCTTTAAAGCTAACGAACCATCATCTTATATTGGGGATTTAGAGGGCATTGATTATATATCGCATTCAGTTCCTCCGGGGCAGGTTTTCTTGCTTGTATATTGCTCTGATATTTCAATTCAACAGTTGCTTTGCTTTTGTGTTAAAAGATACCAGTTGATATTAGTATAACTGAACAAATAGAATGTTTTTTTCATGACATCAAAGGGATTAGCTCGTGCTTCATGAAAAATCTAAGGATTAAAAGATCAAGTAAACAAGGTTCATTGGGTGGCTACAGTTTCCCTACATCCCTCATGTAGTAGATTATTGATGAGGAATTCATTACTGCCATTCACTAGACCACAAAACCACGTGAAAAGGATCTATTTTACTTGTAGATTAACCCTTTTACCCCCAAAGGACGTACTGGTACGTTTCACAAAACTTATCCCTTTACCCCCATGGACGTACCGGTATGTCCTTGCAAAAAAATGCTATAAATTTTTTTTTTCATATTTTTGATAATTCTTTGAGAAAATTCAGGCATTTTCCAAGAGAATGAGACCAACCTGACCTCTCTATGACGAAAATTAAGGCTGTTAGAGCAATTTAAAAAATATATCCTGCAAAATGTGCTGGGGGAAAAATAACCCTTTGGGGGTTAAGGGTTGGAAATTTCCAAAGAGCCTGGGGGTGAAAGGGTTAATATTGATACCACTTCATCGGGATAGCAAGAGTGTCATGGACTCTTATAAGAGCAAGGTTATATGATCTACACTTATGGTTGAGGGCCATTTTTATTTGATAAGGCTTCTGCAACAGGAATTATTGTTAGTTGGTGTCATTCTACCCTAGGGTTATTTGGTTACCATCAAGTGCTTAGGAAGTTGGATGTAGCAGGATTTTGAAGAAAATCATTGATATCAGGTTTTAATTCTCAAGTCTTCAAAAAATTTGCATTTTTAAAGCTAAGCTGTTCCTTTACATGGTAGAGGTTATTTTTCCGTATAGAAATGATTTGAGCTAAAGGTAGATCGGATTATCTTTACGGTTGTGGTAGCCTACTGGAAACATCCCTCCATGATATTCTGCTGGATAGAAGTTCGAGATCCACTCGAGCTCTGTAATATTGCAACTTGTCGTGCCTGCAACCTCGTTGTCTTTGTGAGCTAGGGATGATGAGTTTATGGGAGTCTAAGTACTTGCTGAGTCAAAAGTAGCCATTACCTAGCCCTCCCGGATCTTAGCTTGATGGAGAGGGGTCTTGGGTGCTGATCATATGTAAATATGATCAGTCTCTAGAACATTGTCCTGTCTATAGGGCATAGTCCTATCTATTGCCTCTGCCATTCATGAGCAACCTTTAGACCTTTAAACCTGTGATTTTGGCCTATAAGGAGGGGGTAAGAGCCAGATATGTCATTCATTGCCAAGTTGCAACTGGAGGAAATCCTGAAATTGCACTATAAAGGGTCATATCATCAGTTTATGTAACTTTAAGTGGTATCTAGAAAATTTATTTACCTCCCTAATGCAATTTTCATTTTTTAATTTATTTTTTTTTATTAATTGTTCCCAGAAATATCAAACATGATTAGGTTGATAAATGTCAACATTGCTCACCATAAAAGAGTTTGTCCCTGGCCAAAAGTCATGAGCCTTTCTGCTTAGTTGTATGGCAAGGTGGAAGAAGGAAATGAAAACGAAGGTATAACAGAAGGTATAGATCGGACCAAAGGGATGTTGCAGAGACCCTTATGGGTATTGACGGGGAAGGGATCATTTCCGAGCAGGGTGTTGTAGTCACAGTTTGATTATATGTATATCAGAAGCTATTTCCCCTAATTTTACTTTGCGTGAAATGTTTTTATTTTCAAATTATATCTCAATTTTTTTTAAAAATCACCATTTAGTAATGAATATAATTTATATAGAATAAAAAATGTTACTTTATATGCTATAGAATATTTTTTTTATTTCGAATTTTGAAAAAAATAAAAAAAATTTTTTTTATAAATTCATTAACTTAAAAAGATATGTGGCTGAAATTTTCAAGTGATTGCTTGAAAAACATCAGAATTGAGCATAAAGCTTTTTAAATTTTTTAAATATGTTTAAAACTAAAGTAGATGGAATTTGAAATGAAAAAAGTATGATTTGAGAAAAATGCATTTCAAGATTTTCTTTTACTTCCCTTCTTAGATCTTTTAGGCGTGTTACTAGGCTCCTAGTCTCCTCTCATAGTAAAGAGATATAATAGTAATAATAGTAATATAATAAGCTAAATTAAATTATAACACCTTAGAGACCAGTGTTTCATAGTTGCCAACTACTCATTATTACCAGGTTCAATAGCTTTATAAAGCTTCTGGTATTTAGTCGTCCATTTTTCTTTTTAATTTTTTTTTTTTTGTCTCTCTAGACATCCTTCTTGATTTTTCTCTGGTTATTAGAGCTCTTCCGGCATTATTGATGTAGTAGAATTGCACAAACATTCCATGGAAAGCAAACATTGCATAAGCACTTAACACAATACTGTAGTGACTGCAATTATCGTTTATGCTCAAACAGAACGGTTACTGGTCATCTCTTCTACCTCCTAAACTGTGTTGCCAATGCCCATTGTGTTGTACTGAAAGTTCTGAAATATAAATACAAATATTGAAGACTTTTCTCATAAAGTAATGATGTCAATGGTTGCTATAGCCGATATCTAGAAATTCCATGTGTATATGCACGAACAAAATTGCTTTTTATCCTATAAAAAGCTTATAAATGCCATCATTTTATGTCTCCCAACAGAGCAGACCTTTTGCAATGTAAAGATGACAAAATTTGAAGATGTCTGTGAAACCCAAAATGGCTTACGGTACACTTGAATACCAACAATTAAAAAGAGGTAAAACCTCTGCTACAAATGGAACATCCTCATCAGCCAATCACCTCTTCCTTCTACTTTCAACTTTAAAAAGTGGATAGTTTAACTTTAAAAAGTGGATAGTTCATTGTAATGTACCATTACTGAGGTGATTCACATTGTACTTGTAAAGCAAATAATAAAATTGGCTTCATCACCAAGGATAGATGTCATGTTTTGCTTTTTAAGGCAAAGCTAATATTTTCCAAAACCTGAGACTTATGGCTGCTAGAGGGAAGAAAGGAACATTGATGAGTTTAGGATATTCTAGTCTTGGTCTTTGCAGACGCCAAGAACTTTCTTACAGTTGTACCTAATTTAGTAAGTGGTAATACACTGCACTGTGAATTTACTTTGACCATTTCTGACAAGAATCAACAGCCTTTTGGTCTCAAAAATGTTCTTTGTTCGGGGAATCTGTGAAATTCTGTGGTCATTCTCATTCTTTGGGAATCCTTCTTTATTGATCTCATCTTACCTTCAACTTCAGTTGAGTGTAGGTCTAAGCTTTACAGAAAAATCAGCAAGATTTGAGGAATTAGTTTTGGAATTAGTCCAAGGTTCAGTGGCTTTGCACTAAAGATCAAACACCATCTCATGGCATACAATTTTACATATTTTGATATAGCATAACAGTTCATTACTGTCAAAAGAAAGTGCCAAAGATCTAATGTTGATTATGGATGGAGTTTTGTTATCAGCCACAGATTTCACCCATTTTTATGCCATGCTGTTTACAGTGGATTTTAAATCTCCATTGGATGGGCCACAGCAGACCTTGTGAGTGAGCTCTGGTTAATAATAATGCCATATACATTCTACATAGGTTCTTTAGTATTTTCTTATGTCTCTAATGAATTAATGTCACATCAAAAGAAACCAGTAGCCTACACCCATCTTGCTATCTAGCGTAGGGATAATTTTTGGTCTGAAGTAAAGAGAAATGATAAATGTAAACTACAGTAATGTGTATGATTTGAAATATGCAGAGAAACACAATCTTAACCAACAATTTTCACCAACTGATCCTCAATACTGTACTAGCCAGGGTTCTTCTGATAGTAAAAAAAAAAAAAAGTGTGGAAAGTAAATTTAGTAGAACAATTATTTTCTGCTTTTGAGAGTCCAAATGCCCTCCAGAATTTAATCACACGATTACAGTTGAACATATTACTATATATTTCACGAAGTACTTTCCTTCAAAATCTTATCTCCAAAATATTTACAAATCAATGGGGCAATAACACAAATGCCTTTTAATAGAAACTTCATTTAGAATCATATACAACTTCAAGAAATAAAATAACAATTCGGGACTATAATCAAACTACACTAAGTCAAAATACAGTTTGCAGGACTTCACATGAATTTCAAGTCCATTGAATATTGTCCTAACTCTCTATTATTTACAACCAGTAATGTAGAATGAGTGGAACTAACAATGCCTTCTTTACAATGATACCAAGATGATTTGTCAAGTTCAGAAGCTGCATTGCATGTCAAGTTGCTGATTAACCCAAAGGTATTAAAACTTGAAACAAACTGTTCAATCAAGAGGTAAAACCATGACTGTAAAATATACAATGACAAAATTAACTCATGAAACATGGAAATATTATGAACTAATTGCAAATACTGTATATTCCACCAAACTTTGTTCTTGGTGAGTATGACTTCCATAAATTGTAAACAAAGTTTAATCAAATTTTGCAATACAAGATATACAAAGGAATATAATACAGTATAGTTATTTCATACCTCACAACCAAATGTAGGAAACAAAGTAATGAATGTGTATTCATTTATACACGTTGTTAAGATATTGACAATTTCATGAAGCCCGATGCATAGGAATGTAGTGGCAAACTGTAGAAGGATTCCACTTAAAAACTTAATGTAGAATTGAACATTTACCATAGTTCGGTCATTCTTTAAATTTTATATCTGATGGTATATTTTGAATAGAATTCATTTTGACTTCTAAAGCAGCTGATGCACATTACAAAGTGACATTTCTGCCCCTCATTGGGTTGGTCCAAAAATAATTTTTTAAAAGTGGCAAAGTGTTTTAAGAAGTTAAGACAACTAGGTAGGACACAAAACATAAGACAGAAATCCATACAGCTTTTGGGTCAAAGGGTCACAACAGGGAAACTTCCACTTTGCCAAGTGTGTGCATAAGCCACACTCTACCCATTTTGAAAGGCTTTCAGCAGCAGCAACATTTGCAGACTTATACTTTTCATCTGCTCCAACCATTTTGGGCTGCCAATTCAATAAGTATAAATATGACCCAATGGTTTTCATATATTTGATAATTAATAAGATAAGCTAATAAGAAATATACTGTAGTAATTAATGGTCACGGTTAAATATGAAACGATTGATTTTATGCCTCAAGTTATTGAGAATAATATTGAAATGGAAAAGAGGTCATTCCAATTTTAAGGTTTATTACCTTATATTAGTATGATAAATGTTTTCAGTTGAACTGAAACCGTTCACTGTTCTCATGTCTTCTACCTAACCCTAAACTTACTGCTACAGAAATCTAATGGCAATACAATACATCACTTTTTGACATACAAAATCAAATCCATCCCCAGGCTACCATTAATGATATGCATAATTTATTTTGGAACAAAGGTTGTGGATAAAACTACACTAAACAACAAAGATGAAAAATAAATTACCAATTTGATATTTTCGGACTCAAAGCATACATAACCTATCAAGAAAGGGGGGTAGAATTTAAGACAAAGAAACTAGTACACAAAATGACTCAAAAGTGTTCAAGTTATAGCACTTGATGAAGCAAATCTTTGATTTTCTGGACCTCCTCCTACTTTGAATAATTTGACGCTACTGTGTACAATAAAACCCGATGCTCGAGAACTTGGCAACAGTAGGCACAGAGTCGTACTTTACAAACAGCACTCGAACATTTCCTGTCATCTGTTAAAAACAATATTTCCTACCCCAAATACGGTATATAAAACAAACACGACGACACAATATCGATTGAAATATTCTCCCGTGCCTTATTATCTATTCATCCATGGTTGACCATGGATTAAAGAAAAAGGGAGATATGATATTAAGAATTTTATGGTGGTTTTGTTAATTACTGCTATTAATGCTCAATACTATCCTTTTTTCTTACACTTATTATGTGAATACATATGGAAGTTATAGGTGTTCACCATCATCTGTTATTATATGTACAGTACTACAGTACTCATGGAGAAGCAGACTTAGCTATGCTTCCTTGTTTTAATTAAGAAAATCACTAACAATAAAATATCCTGATGTCATATTCAGAAATAAATTTCTTAAACCAAAAGGAGCACAAAATGTAATACAGTAGCCGGCAATTTAATATACAACAGATGAGAAGAAATATTAGCACGTCAGTTAGATAAGAAATGGCAAGTGCCTGCCGAGATAAATACAGTACAGTATATCAAAGAGCAGAGAAAAATTAGATATGGAAATTAAAGGTATTGTAGGGTAGATAAATGTGGCGAGAATGGTAAAAATCAGCATTACAGTGAACCCTCGTTTATCGCGGTAGATAGGTTCCAGACGCGGCCGCGAAAGGTGAAAATCCGCGAAGTAGTAACACCATATTTACCTATTTATTTAACATGTATATACAGACTTTTAAAACCTTCCCTTGTACGTAGTACTGTTAACAAACTACCCTTTAATGTACAGAACACTTAATGCATGTAATACAGTACCCTAAACTAAAACAGGCACAATTATTAAAGGCGACTTTATATCATGCGTTTCCTAAACACGCCAAAAAGCACGATAAAAAATGGCAACCAATGTTTTGTTTACGTTTATCTCTGATCCTAATGAAGAAACAAACGCATTTACACATCTGTTTATAGGTTAGTTTTTGCATCAATTATATTGATTATTCAGTACAGTATGTTGATTTGGTTATTACTAATGTTTTACTTAATTTTTCTTAGGACTTCCAAATGAAATTTTTTTTTCTTTATGACGCCGCCTGAAACGACGGCGTCATAAAGTACGCTCAGTAAACAAACTAAGGAATTTAACCCGCATGAGGAAAGTGATAAATAATGATATTACAGTAAAAGCTTTTATAAAATATGTTATTACAAATATTATTTACCGTATCTATATAAAATCATACATACGTAGCAAAGCAGGAAAACAATCTACGAGAGAGAGAGAGAGAGAGAGAGAGAGAGAGAGAGAGAGAGAGAGAGAGAGAGAGAGAGAGAGAGAGAGAGAGAGAGAGAGAGTTGTTTTACATACGTAAATGTAAATTTTAAACAAAAAAAATAGCCCCATTTAATATAAAATAGATTACAAATATTTTACTTTATCATATTACAGTAGTCTGTATAATACTGTAAAGTTCAGTAGAGTATGTTGTTGTTAAAGTCGTGGCGATGAAATTCTCACGAAACAAAAACACGCCATTTGAGCACAACAGCTGATTCTCTCTCTCTCTCTCTCTCTCTCTCTCTCTCTCTTCGTGTTATACAATACTTACATTTAGATGAAGAAACTAAAATTAGTTTTCTTAGTGTCAATTAAATACAAAATGAAATAATTAGGCCGAGTCTACATCCATTTCAATCATAGCCAAAAATAGGGCATCCGATTTCATCAGCAAACCACTATTTTTTGGGAAATATCATTTTATTCTAGAAAATTGCCACTCTTTAAATAGTTAATTGCACATTAAGAAAGCGTGTACTTTTGTTTTTAAATTTCGGGTGTGTTTTAAAAATCGAGTATTGTTGACTTTTTTTTTTTTTTTTACTTTTGGCTGTGATTAGATCAGCTGTCATCTAGCTGCCGCTCTTGAGTGTGTACGAATACACTAACAAAGTATCATTTATACCATTTCTTAACTTATTCAAACCGTCTACAGTATACAGTTGATATTACATAAGCACCAATGTGTTATAACCTATCAATTTTTTTTGTTTATTACATTTAAACCCCCCTCTATCTCTCTCTCTCTCTCTACCTATCTCTCTCTCTCTCTCTCTCTCTCTCTCTCTCTCTCTCTCTCTCTCTCTCTCTACCTCTCTCTCTCTCTCTACCTCTCTCTCTCTCTCTGTGTGTGGGCTACTTTTCACTACCTCCCATTCCTTACCTCTCTCTCTCTCTCTAACAAATGATATCTTTGTTGCTCCTCAAAGTTTCATTTATATTGAAAATCAATCATGATTCAATTTTCCTTACTTTCTCCAATCTCGCACCATCGGTCACATCGCGGTATTTTCGATATTTCCGGAAAATCCGCAATATATGTATAGACATGGGTTATGAAAAAAATCCGCGAAGTGGTGAATCCGCGATGGTCGAACCGCGAAGTAGCGAGGGTTCACTGTAATCTTATACAGTATATGGAAAATTTAGTGATGTCACCTTTCACTTTTTGTACTACCATATAAAGTATTCAGTATCTGGAAAGTATTCCACTTATTCATGGTATTAAAATATACATACTGAAAAACGAGAAGGCGCATATTGTTCGGAATTTTTACTTTCTTGCATAACATGGCCAAGCAGCATCACTACTATGCACAATGCAACCTAAACAATAAATAGAGTATCATTAAGATAATATCATCCTGAGGTAATTGAATGTTGGTTAATACTGTACTAACAAATAATTTGACTTCAGTTGACAAATAAATGTTACTCCTTCAGAAAAATAATCACGGCATTCCATCAATGAATAATGTTTGTAAACATTAAAGAGGGAAGTTTTTTAATCCAAATTGGCGTAGAAAAACACTAAACCTTACCTATTCAAGGCCAAATAATTTCTAGGTACCAATAATGCAGCCAAGACTTATAAATAACCTTGTATAGACTATAATTTACAAATGCTTAACAATTAGTATGCTAAAACAAGCCCAAAACCCAGTTTTTCAAAATATCAAACATTAACCACACTGAAGATTAGCTACAATACTTTAACAATGTACAGATTAACACAGTAATTTTTCTAATAACAGCTTGAAATAAGAAAATATTTCATTAATTCCTTTATTGCCTAAGTACAAAAAGCTTGTAATATAATCCAAACCAACTCTAATGGACACCAGGCAGCCATTCAAATGCAAATATGAATAAACTTTGAGAAAGAAAGCAAGTCTAAATTGTGATTGTTCACCGAGGCCTTTTCTGATCTCCATAGAGTAAAAGCTTATGCCCCTTATATTTCCCACAACCCTGCAATTTATAATGTACATACAGGAGCAGTTCAGTTTAAATTTCATGAACTAACTTAGCATATAGACACCACAACATTTAGAATTAAATTTTTTTGGAATAAGATCAAAATTTCATTAAACAATAAAAAATAATCTTATTGCAAACAATATTTCTGTGACAAATTTTTCAAGAACTTAATCCTTGATATTCATTTATTGTTAATCATACAGTACATTTTAAAACTTGTGTATACAATGATTAATGTTAATCTTAATACAGTGTTTATGTATGCTATACAAGAAGAGAAATCTGTGAGCAAAACACTTTGAAAAGTTTGTAATAAGCTTTGATGAATCAAGCAGAGAAAAGTAGAGCAATATATAATTTTGTTTCTGTCAATTTATAATCATGCAACATTAAATTAAATTGGAATGGAGAATATCTCACTTAATGAATAAATGTTTTTTTTTTTTTTTTTGTAATGGAAGGTATGGTGTCCATTTAAAAATATGATACTCCATGAAACATAACTTTTAAAACTAGAAGGAAGCAACAATTTTCATACTAGCTTGATGACACTTATGCAAAAGTTTCTGTTAATCTTCTGTAAAAATATAGATTATAACTCTGTAGGAGTTATCAGGACAGTAGTTTTACTACTTTCAAAAGTGGAAAGCTGAAATGAGATTCAATTACATTTCTATGAGGCTTAAATCTACAATTTGGCAAATCAAAAACAATATCATTCACTCTCCTTTTTATACTGAATAAAAGTCAGAAGCTTAACCCTCTGAGGATGAGATGATGCACTTAGCATCATCCGTTCATGAATGTAACTGTAATGGCCCTATAGAAAATTTATTCTGCTTTTTAATGAAATTTTCAGGCTTTATAGAAAATGTATTCAAGTTTCTAATGAAATTTTCAGTTCCTGTATTTATTCCTTTTTTAGTGAACCAATGAAACATCAAAATAAGTGGGTTGACAGATGACGCCATTGCTCTGTAGCCAAAAGTCATGAGCCCAACAGCAATTTTCTTACATCTGGGATCACCAGAGGGTTAAATAAATTCCTATGACTTCTGTCACAGTTGTTCTTCTTCACTTGAAACAAACTGACTAGTATCACAAATCTGTACAACACATTAAAATGTACCGTAGAGACTAGGTGCTTCTATCCCAGTACTGCATATAAATAAAAAGTAAGAGAGTCTACTTTTCAAAATCACAAACTATGCTTCAAAACCAACAGCTAAAAATGTATTTACTGCAAACAGTATTTTAAAAGGAAAGCAGAATATACAATTTCACATATATTTTTATATATAATGATGGAGTTTGATGGCCTAATATAAGCAGAGCAAAACGCTGCTGTGACAAATTTTTTCTTCTAATTTCTAAGTTGTTTTTCCTAATTCCACCTTACGTTGTATTGCTCTATGGAAGTTATAAACCCCTGAGTCTATTAGTCCGGCTACAGTAAAAACTCCACCAATAATGGCACACAACCCAGTGAGGAAGTGTCCAAGAGATTTTTTCTTTTCTGTGTACTTGACCATCATCGGTGATAATTCATATGTAAAGAAAACCCCTGGGATGCCGGTCTCGCCCATTCCCATTTGAAGTGACTTTGAATGTTGAGTGACAGAAAACTGATTTGTTGTAAGTGTTGAACCATCTACCTTTTCATATGTCGTGGGTACAACTTTCAGATAATAATTAACAGATCTGGGTCCTTTATCTGTGTTGAATTCTGTTCCATCTATAGGATTGGTTTTACCGGGAATGTTGATACCAAAACTCAAGTGGCGGATGCGATGCGACAAGTCAAAGTCAGATGTCCTGTACTGCGCAACATCGTGGATGTGAAGGTGATTATGTTGGAATGATTTTCCTGGAGCAAGATGGAAGTTTCCTCCAACACGATTGACTTCCAAGTAACCGTAGATTTGGCATCCTTCTTTTGGAAGTTCAGTGGACTCTACCAATTTCCCTTCTTCAACACACTGAGCCAAATTTCTGAGGGGTGGTAGAGCCCAACCCTTAGTTCTGTATGCTTCTTTGACTTCATCGCAAGTGTTACAGCACTTGTCAGCTGCACCATAACAACTTCCACACTTGGGTTCTGTAGAGTTTTCTTCAGCAATGGCTGTCTTATTTTCTGACAAAGCATCTCGCTTTACCACATGTCCAATGTGTTCTTGCCTCTCAGGGTCATCAATGGGCCTTCCTTCCAAATCCAGTTTACGTTTAAAAATATTATGCTGAATATTCACGTGCTGTTCGCCACTGAGATCCATTGCATCCAAACTCAGAAGATTGCAAGGGATTCGAGGGAAAATAACATCAACATTGATGCGCAGTTTGCTCCCTCGTGTTGTATCGACAAAGAGATCCTCTGCTATGCGTGGTGTAACAAAGTCATACAATTCTGATAAAAATAGTAATGTCATGATTATCACAGCTACGATGGTTACTGCAGCTCCCGAGAAGGTTTTAACTTGGAAATCCTCAAGAGTTTTTGGATAAGCATCCAGATGTCGAAGTCTTTCCGCAACAGATTTACTTACTGATACCATTTTGATGATTTTGCCGAATAAATAATCAAGAAATATGATTGTCTGAGGTTGACCTCACACTGCACTAGTGCTTACAACCTGCCAATTTTAGGGCTTCACACCTGAAATGAAGGAAAGATGTTTTACAGTAATGCTCTACTCGAGAATTATACATGACAAATATATTTCAAAATAAATTTGCCTCCAATTCAGAGTCTTTTCCACAGTTACCGCTCCATATACAAACAAATAAATGTAATAAAATGACTAAAACAGGATTTTAAAAGTAAAATTACTTTTCCATGCTTTCCTTCAAATAGCCTTAAAATACTCTAAAACCTACAGTGTACTACTGTAAGCCCTCAACTTCCTTATTATGGAGGCTATTACTTGGCCAGAACTTTTAGACATGATGAGTTTTAAAGGTAAATCTCCTAAACTGAATTATAAATTTTCAGTGCAAGTTATTTTATGAAATGTTCATAGATTTCCATTTTGTGGGAGGAAATCAGAACAAAACTTGGTAAAACATACATAGAACGGTAAATATAGAAAGGGATTTATTTTAACGAAAACTGTAGGTTGTTCGGGTTCAAATCAATGCTGTAGGTTGTTCGGGTTCGAAATAATGGGTTTGAAGAGATCTAATTCGTATTGCCATTTCCAATCTTTTAACTAATATTGTACTAATTCTATGACAAAACCAAAAATCTCAAGGGCCAACTTTGCAATTGAAGCATTGGGCTGAGAGTCATGGACTATAAATGACCTAAGCTGTTCGAACTCTAGGAGCCTTTGTATAACGACAGACAGAACCTCCCACTTACATAGAATAGCACCTAACCTAACCTACTTGCCCAATGGGGGGGGGGGTTAACATATTCTTAGCGATATGCTTGGAAATAAAGTATTTTTATGGGGCATGGCCGTCATCATTCATTCAACGGACCCTATTACCACATACATACGCCGCGGACCCTATAACCTATTAGTAGTTAAAAAGAATTGCTAGCTAACTACCATATGCTTGTCTTGCTGAGGCTAATATTACTCGGACACTTTTTTTACCTTGATAAAAGGGCTATTCCATGCAATCTACAGGAAAATAAGGCCTAAACTGAAAAAGGGTAGAATGTAGTTTGTTGGGACAGGCGGTATCTTTCTTATTACTAGCCCTAGCCCCCGGCCACGGATTGTGACCTGGGAACTACTAGGTAAAGTTGTACTGTATTACAGATTCTCATTTCGAACAGAAAATATATGTTTTCCCAAAGGAAATGACGTGATTTAACCGAATTTGACCTTCATTTCAACTCCAAATAAACAACAACCAGTTCGACTAACTTCAAGTAGCCGAACTGGTGGTTGTTGCGGATGAAATGAAGGTGAAAACTGGTTAAATCATGTTATTTCCTACAGGAAAACATATATTTTCTGTTAAAATGTTTAAATATAATGGCTCTTGTTCAAATTCCGTCCTCACTTCACTCATTAAGAACACATGTACTGCCCACTCTAACATTAGCAATGTTACGCTGACATTGCTAACGTTAGCAATGCTACGCTAATATTAGCATGTGTATTTTAAAGCATTTTCCATATACCCTTTACACAATATATAAAAGGGTACAAAAGGGTACAGAACCTAACAAACCAGCCTAACCTAACCTAGTAGTTCCTAGGTCACGACCCCTAGCCGGGGGCAAACCCCAGGACCCCCTTCCCAGGTCACAACCCCTAGGCGGGGGCAAGCCCCCGGACCCACTTCCCAGGTCACAAACTTGTACTGGCAAGCGGTAATGTTGAGCTGCGCACGCTAAAAACATTTAAATTAAAGAAATTAATGACCTACTTTTATGACCCACACAACGAAACTTGTGGGTCACCGGGGTGTTGAGATTGTGACGTCTTAACTTCTATAAATAGCACTTGGGAAATTGTAAACGTTGGGGAATTACATTATGTGATTTAAGGAAGTTATCGACATTGAATGACATATCAAAAAAGTCACCATGAAATTTAGCAAATGCTTTCAAGTATGGAATACTGCAGCTGTTACAAGTTTCTACAACTTCCATCGCAAAATCCGAAAAAAACCTCATTTGAAATAACAAAGACCTGACTAGGACAAAGGTTTCCGCAGAAAAGGATTTGTTGGAAGGGGTATAAAGAGACCACTTGAAGAGATAAGGGAAGGGGGTAGGGAAATATTTACCCCCACCCCCTGTGCAAACTTTCCATACGTATGGGTTCATGATTGGATAACGGGAAAACAACGGAGTCTAGAGAGTAAACATAGAATGGGAAACTTGTCCAGAGCAAGTATTTATGTGAAATCGGGGCGTGACAAGGTAATAACAAAATGTATAAAAGTAATATAGCAAGATAAAATGGAGTGTATGATAAATAATATTTAATGGGAATATAAAATGAGGTGATTTTATAAGGTATCGGATAATAAAACAAGTAATAAGTTAGCGGATAATAAAACAAGTAATACTGGGGTCAAACGTAATATGTATATGAGGGTATCGCATAAAAGGAATGGTATAGTTGTACTGAATCAAGTCATATACCTGTACTTGAATAAAGCGGGTGAAGTTGAATAGTTAAATTAAGCGGGTAGAGAAGAAATCCTATGGGTGGAAGATGAGTCTATGCCCAGGGGGGAGGAGTTTATGCGCAGAAGGTCGAGACCTTCTATGTACAAACGAACGAACGAGGGTGACTACAACCGACCAGTAGAATGACAAAAAATAAATGAAAAACACTGTTAATGTTAGCATGTTACACTAACATTGCTAATGTTAGATTGCACAGCTCATTATTACCATATTTTTTCATCGGTTTATTATACATCCAAAAAGGTAATGTATAGAGAAGAAAAGGCTTGTTTTACCATTATATACCGATTCCCCAGTATGTTTTCCCAACTCAAAACCCTGAGTTCCCACTGGGGGGTCCCCCATTATCGTTGATATATATATATATATATATATATATATATATATATATATATATATATATATATAATATATATATATATATATATATATATTTCTGAAACTATTCATTTGCGACAGGAACGAGGGTCATTATCGAAGAGTGAAAAAAAAAGTAGTTTTTTCCCTAGGTAACATTGCCCTATAATACAGTACAATAATACCGGTTAGGTTAGGTAGGTTTGTGGTGTTTGTATGATAGCGACAGTGGTTGGGGGATCGCAGGCTGACGTTAGGCCCCCCCCCCCTTCGTTAGGTCCTCTTTTACTCTATTTTCTGGCGGTTCCAGGCCTGTCCCAACAAACTACAAAGGCTCCCTGAAAAATTTCGAATTACTGACTATGGTAAGCTAAGCCTATCCTATCAGAGACAGAACCGGTAGTCTGGTTATAGCCGAAGGCCTACCAGGGAGGTACGGTACTTATAACCTATCGTAACTTAATCCCTTCGTCGGTAAAAGAGGAATCACACCGTCCTACATATAATTCTTTCACGAAACAAACGTCACTTACATGTGAAGTTCATATGTTCTCTCTAACCTTTGGTGTTGATTACGTGGATAAAGCCAATTTGTTTATTGTCAAGAAGGTGTAACCACAACTAAATAGTAAATAAGCTCTAGACCCCGTCTCGAAGTTCACGGTTTTTGTAACGGCCATGTTATAACTCCAGCGAAAAGACATTCTCATTTACGTTATTGATAAACAGTATACATTATTTTAACACAACAGTATTGTAATTATGCTTGAATTGTGTTTACTATATACATAGTTTAACGACAATTGCAAAAATAAACTCCAGACGACTTTTTTAGGTTAAACACTCATCACAGCTATGTAACTACTCCAGTGAGCGAAAAAGTTCAAGGTCAGTCTCATTTTGGGTTTCGGATATTTGGCAAAAATTACGACTACGAACGAACACTTTCATATGACATTTGAAGTTGGTGACCCATCAGTGGTCATTGTTAGTAAATCGTTGACAGTTTGGAATAAAGGTGTTACCTCAATTTGGTCTGAATTTGATTAGAAGGCAGAATATGCTTCCAAGAAGTGATATATATATATATATATATATATATCACTTCTTGAAAGCATATTCTGCCTTCTAATCAAATTCAGACCAAATTGAGGTAACGAATTTATTCTATGTATGTATGTACACAGGTGCACATATATATGTATATATATATATATATATATATACTGTATATATATATATATATATATATATATGTGTGTGTGTGTGTGTGTGTGTACTGTAAAGATTATAAAGGCATTCACCAGCGAAATGATGGGGGAAATTTTGACATTTTTTATTCCATTCTATTTTAAAGCTGGTTGCACAGCATGGGGATACCTTAACGTGCTGAAAGAGTTTGCTTATCGCTATGATCAGTAAAAACTGTACTAGTCAGGGACATCCATACTAGGTTGGTTTCCTGTGAGTGATCAGACAAAGTCTCACACCATCACCAATCCGGAGTGGCCAGCGAGATGAAAACTGAGGCCTTTGTCCTGTAGTGGACTGGAAAACGGCTGCATATGTTGTCTAAGCATGGGAATATGATAGATAATCGATCATTGAATAGGTAGGCCTATATTGTGTGAGTGCTTTTCATACTGCTCTCACTTGTAGTTTAGTACATAATGTCGGTTACTGTTATGATTGCGTGCTGGTGTACTTTGCGTTTACTCTTGTAAGTATCAAAGTATTATGACGAAGATGAAAATAACAATTTGTTTCTATTACTATGATTTTTTACAAGCCCCTTAATGATAATGATGCCGTTTATGCGTGGAATGTTACTTCCTTTAGACTTAATGAGCCGGAAAAAAATATTACATGGTATTCAGCAAGATTGTTATAATTTTGCTTTTGAATAAGGAAAAAATGCTTTTAAAATTAAGATAAGACTGTAGCCTTTTTTAATTGCCTTTATAAAGTATGAGGCCTCTATTTTGCTCTTATAAGATTTCTTTAAGATAACATGGCAGCTTCTATATCAGCAGAGCTAAGCCAAAGCATTGCATCGTGTTTTAAGATCTGGTTATGAAAGCAAACACGATTGTGCCTTGAGAGAAGTACAATGTGAGACATAATGACTTAAATGAAGGGAACTACTGTATGCAAACAAGCTCCCACTGGTCACCCGAACGGCTGATGATATTAAAGCTTTCAAAAGGAAACTTAAAGACTTGCTTGTGTTCCAAGTGCTTCGATAATGTGGATTTACTTTACTTTGAAGGTTAAAGACCGCTCATGAATGGCAGAGGCAAGGGACAGTGATACTGACCCTAGCAAGCAGAACAATGCCCTAGAGACTGACCATATATACATATGATCAGCGCCCCAAGCCCCCCTCTCCATCCAAGCTAGGACCAAGGAAGGCCTAGCAAAGGCTGCTGATGACTCAGCAGATAGACCTATAGGCTCCCCCAAACCCCCCATCATTAGCCCACAAGGATGGTGAGATTGCAACGAACAAAGGAACTAACGAGTTTGAGCGGGACTCGAACCCCAGTCTCCTGTTCATCAGTCAGGGACGTTACCACACCGGCCACCACAACTACAATAAACGAGGAATATGCGGTGTGAAATGATGCATGCCTTGGAATGCTTACGTTGAAAAGACTGTGAAGGGTCATGCAGAGGGTAGGGTTCCCCTGCAGTATAGGACCTGAAAACCATGAAGGTCATGCAGAGGGTAGGGTTCCCCCTGCAGTATAGGACCTGAAAACCATGAAGGTCATGCAGAGGGTAGGGTTCCCCTGCAGTATACGACCTGAAAACCATGAAGGTCATGCAGAGGGTAGGGTTCCCCTGCAGTATACGACCTGAAAACCATGAAGGTCATGCAGAGGGTAGGGTTCCCCTGCAGTATACGACCTGAAAACCAGCCCTTAAAGTAAAGTAACCTTCAACTAACGCAGGAATTAATAAAGGCTATCTTGAAAAAGATTTTGTGCTTTGTCTTTATTTTTATGATTAATAGCCAAGCTACAGCCGTAGTTGGGAAAGCAGGATGCGATAAACCCAAGGGTTCCAAGAGGGAGGATTACCAGACAATCAAGATGCAATGTTAAGAAAAGAAAATTCACCGTAAAAATAGATAAAGTTACATACGCATATTATTTGTCTTTATGCAGTGACACATGTATATTGTAAGGAAAAGATCTTTTAATTTCTTGCATTTATTTGTATTATTATTATTATTATTATTATTATTATTATTATTATTATTATTATTATTATTATTATTATTATTAGCTTATATGTGCATGTTATTGTAAAGTTTTTGAACATCTTTCAGCAAAACATCATAATAGGTTTGCTCAAGGTAATCTTGTGGTCAGGAAGTTCGTATGATTTTAGTGCTGCCTTTAACCGTGTTAATAATGAGGCCCTTGTTTTCAAACTCAAATAGTTGCGAGTGGGTGGGGCCGTTATTTAGCATTATTATTGAATTTTTCAGCAATAGATTGCAAAGAGTTGTTGTTGATGGGCAACACAGTGAGTGTAGGAATGTGATATATGGTGTTCCTCGGGGTAGTGTTCATGGCCCATTACTTTTCATACTATATACACATGACATGTGGTTTGATCTAGAAAACAAGCTTGTTTCCTATGCAGATGATTCTACACTCTTTGCATCAATTCCATCTCCTGAATGTAGGTATGGGGTTACTGAATCCCTTAATAGAGATCTAGCTAAAATTAGTTTATGATGCAAATTATGGGGCATGAAGTTGAATCCTAACTAAACTCAAAGTATGATTATAAGTAGGTCAAGGACAGTGGTTCCTCAACATCCAGATCTCAGCATTGATAATGTTTCTTTAACTGTATGATTCTTTTAAAATTTTAAGTGTGATTCTCTAAAGCAAATTTACTTTTGAGAAACACATTAGGTCTGTGTCTTCTTCAATTGCAGAAATGATTGGCTTATTGAGAAAGTCTTTCCAAGATTTTCGGTGATCAATCGAATCTGAAGAAGTGTTTTAATTCTTTCATTTTACTTTGTTTCGAGTATTGTTCTCCTGTCTGGTCTTTAGCTGCTGATTCTTATCTTAATTTGTTGGACAGAAAATTACGGCCTATTAAATGCCTTATTCCTGATCCAGATATTAATCGTTGACATCGTCGTTCAATTAGTTCGTTATGCTTGCTGCATAAGATATTTCATAATTCTGATCATACTTTACATTTAGATCTTCTCGGACAGTTCCATCCTGTTCGTAATACTAGGCAGGCAGTTAATTCTAATAGTCCGGCCTTCTCAACCATGAGGATCAATACTACACAGTATTCTAGAAGTTTTATTCCAGCTATTACCAAGTTGTAGAGTGATCTTCCTCATCGGGTAGTTGAATCAGTAGAACTTCAAAAGTTCAAACTTGCAGCAAAGGTTTTGATGTTGAACAGACTGGCATAAGTCTTTTTATAGTTTAAATATGAAATACCTGCTATATGTTGTTATTGTTTTTAAAGTATTTTATTTTAATTGTTCATTATTTCTTAAGTTTATTTAGTTCCTTTCCTCACTGGTTTTTTTTTTCCGTTGGAGCCCTTAAGCTTGTAGCATCATGCTTTTCCTACTAGGGTTGTAGCTTAACTAATAATAATAATAATAATAATAATAATAATAATAACCGCTGTACGGATTTCAAATTACCCCCTCCAAATCTTAACCCCCCCCCCAGTAGTTTGAAACCTGTTTCTGGCTACCCCCCCCCCTCCCTTTGTTTCAAACTACCACCCTCGTTTTTGTGCAGAGCCTCATCATTTATAAATATTTTTCAATTGTTTTTGATCAGAGTTAACATGAAATTATTAGGTTACGTGTAATGTATATACATGTACGGTTTATCCAATGGAATGGTTTATAGATGCCATGTCTTTATCCGTTTATTGTTTTGTTCTTTGCGATTATACTTTCACTGTGATAAAAGCACGCTCGAAAAATGCCCTTTGTTTTATCTGATTATCTTGTATGCGGGCGGTGTCTTTTGATGTATATAAATCTTCCTTGCTTGAAACCGGTTTCAAACTACGCCCCTTCCCCCCTCTCTGTAGTCCGAAGCCGGCTTAAAGTTTCCTGGAGGCTAGCATGAAACCTTTACACCGGTATACCATAAAAGTATTCATATGTGAAATTAGTAACTTTTAATTGTCTTAAATCTAGCGTTTCCCCTCTTTAGCTTTCTTGTTATGTATAAAATCTGTAATTATCAATTAATCCTGGAATTGCATTGTCAGTAGAGTCACGCAGTGAGTGGGGGTGAGGGGCTCATATGTGGCTTGGCGCAACCTTGAACGAGCGACCTATTTGAGGCAGGGCAAGATATCCGGTCGTTGCTAATCAGGGGGAAATCTGCCAGACGGCTGCTAATAGTTACTATTGACAGAATGCGAAATTTGGATTAAAAGTTTGGCTTTCTTTTGTATTTTAAGGGGTTGCTATCCACAACCAATGAAGCTTACATCAAAGAAAAGTGCATTGATTTGGCAAGTTTCTATAACTTGGAGCTGTTCGTCGAAATTGTAAGTTCCAGAATGCTGCTTAAAGGTTTAAAGGCCGCTCATGAATGGCAGAGACATGGGACAGTGACAATACCTTATCTATAGAGACTAACCAGTTATGCATACAGCGCCCAAGGCCCCCTCTGGGAAGGGCAGGTGATGGCTGCTGATGATTCAGCAGGTAGACCTATAGGATCCCCCAAACCCTCCATCTCTAGCTCATAAGGATGGTAAGGTTGCAGACGCTGCAAAAAACTATCGAGTTTGAGCGGGACTCGAACCATAGTCTGGTAATCGCCAGGCGGGGGACGCTTCCAATAGGCCACCACAACCCTGAGATGATGGCCTGATCCCTATTATTATTATTATTATTATTATTATTATTACTTGCTAAGCTACAACCCTAGTTGGAAAAGCAAAGCACGGGGGCTCCAACAGGGAAAATAGCCCAGTGAGGAAAGGACAATAAAATATTTCAAGAACAGCGACAACAAAATAAATATTTCCTATACAAACTATAAAAACTTCAACAGAACAAGAGGAAAAGAATGCAATAGAATAGTGTGCCCGAGTGTATCCTCAAGCAAGAGAACTCTAACCCAAGACAGTGGAAGACCATGGTACAGAGGCTATGGCACTATCCAAGACCAGAGAACAATGGTTTGATTTTGAAGTGTCCTCTTAGAATAGCTGCTTACCATAGCTAAAGAGTCTCTTCTACCCTTACCAAGAGGAAAGTAGCCACTGAGCAATTACAGTGCAGTAACCCCTTGAGTAAAGAATTGATTGGTAATCTGTATTGTCAGGTGTATGAGGACAGAGGAGATGTAAAGAATGGGTCAGACTTATCAGTGTGTGTGCACAGTATGTAGGCAAGGGGAAAATGAACCGTAACCAGAGAGAAGGATTCAATGTAGTATTATGTGGCCAGTCAAAAGACCCCGTAACTCTCAAGCGGTAGTATCTCAACGGGTGACTGGTGCCCTGGCCAACCTGTTACCTACCTAACCCATAGGAATCAATTTGTTTCATTGTTCAACACTGGATGAAAGTGTCTCCCCAAAGTACGAGTTGGCTTTCAGATACTGCTGATCATTGCAGTATCAATTGTTAGGTGTGAGCAATCAATTAATAAGCTGAAATTTATCTTCGAACATATATAGGAGGGAGAAGGAGTAGCCATACCTTGGTGAGAGTGGTACTCGAGAGGTACACTCGGAAACCACAACTGCCGTGGTGTAGATCAAGGTCTATAGATTATAAACCTTGGTGTAGATAGGAAAGGGGAAGGGGTGGGAATGGTTAAATTTGTGTGTGCGTGTGTATGTATATCTATCTAAATATTCAGCCGTCATTTTTGACGGGTCGCGTAGTATATAACAACAACAATAATAATAATAATAATAATAATAATAATAATAATAATAATAATAATAATGATAATAATAATAATAATAATCTATTGTTTATAACTATTTCAGCTTGCGAATTCGGGTTGCGTTCTATCATTCCAGAATGTTATAATGTGAATTCCAATGTTTTGTTTTCAATAATAGACTTTACCCTCGGGTGGCAACAGTCCTCCACATCATTGGTCATTATAATGATTCTAATTCCTAGCCTTGTTGAAAGCTGGCTTCTGTGTCCGTAGACTGCCAACTTCACGTTAAAAAGAAATAATATAATGGCTACACGTCGTGCTGTATAAAGTAGGATTTTGCAACATTCAACATAAGGATGCAATTTTATCTTGATAGGAGACAACGAAGGCACAGCTATCAGTAACACAATACAAAATGTTCCAGTTTAGCAAGAGAATTAACTGATAATGGAGATTTACAGATTGCAATATAAGTGAAAAAACACTTTTAAGAATCATGTCTTTCCCTTACTATATAACATGGGTGGTGTGGTGATTCAGCTGAGCTGAACCTGTGGGCAACGTGGGCTGGACTTTTATCAAATTTATTCCTAAATTTACTTGAGCATTATGGAGTCTGCCATCTTGACTGCGCTTTGAATTGCACATGCGCACTGGTGCAATAGGTAGAATCCATATCCATGCATATGTTTGGGCAGATCAATTGTTTAGGCCCGTTAGGAGAGTTGATATAATCATCATCATCATCTCCTCTTACGCCTATTGACGCAAAGGGCCTCGGTTAGTTTTCGGCAGTCCTGGCGAAATCGTCTCTATCTTGAGTTTTTAATTTGATACTTCTCCATTCATCATCTCCTACTTCACGCTTCATAGTCCTCAGCCATGTAGGTTTGGGTCTTCCAACTCTTCTAGTGCCTTGTGGAACTCTCTATCTTTTCCCAGCTAACGCCTTGCTTATTTGCGTTGCAAGTCGAATGTCGGCCATCTCCCGTGGGGTACATTTGAACTGGTCGCCTATCACTTCACAGGTACAAGTGTCGTTAATCCGTCTTGATGCCTGTAGTGGTGGTGTGATTCCGATTGTTCGCATGCGCCAGTCAAATTAGAAGTATGTTACGTATGTTGAGAGAGAGAGAGAGAGAGAGAGAGAGAGAGAGACGTTTACTAAACATCTCAAATGCGTAGGCTACCAATATTTCCTATTTTAAGAGAGAGAGAGAGAGAGAGAGAGAGAGAGAGAGAGAGACGTTTACTAAACATCTCAAATGCGTAGGCTACCAATATTTCCTATTTTAAGAGAGAGAGAGAGAGAGAGAGAGAGAGAGAGAGACGTTTACTAAACATCTCAAATGCGTAGGCTACCAATATTTCCTATTTTAAGAGAGAGAGAGAGAGAGAGAGAGAGAGAGAGAGAGAGAGACGTTTACTAAACATCTCAAATGCGTAGGCTACCAATATTTCCTATTTTAAGAGAGAGAGAGAGAGAGAGAGAGAGAGAGAGAGAGAGACGTTTACTAAACATCTCAAATGCGTAGGCTACCAATATTTCCTATTTTAAGAGAGAGAGAGAGAGAGAGAGAGAGAGAGAGAGAGACGTTTACTAAACATCTCAAATGCGTAGGCTACCAATATTTCCTATTTTAAGAGAGAGAGAGAGAGAGAGAGAGAGAGAGAGAGAGAGAGACGTTTACTAAACATCTCAAATGCGTAGGCTACCAATATTTCCTATTTTAAGAGAGAGAGAGAGAGAGAGAGAGCGAGAGAGAGAGAGAGAGAGAGAGAGATTTACTAAACATCTCAAATGCGTAGGCTACAAATATTTCCTATGTTAAGAGAGAGATTCAAATGGTTAATACAAACAAGTTTATTTAGTTGCTTCAGTATGTACCCTACCTGCATTACCCTTGGGGAAATCCAAATTTCACGAGTTGTTGTTGTTGTTTTTTTTTCCCAGAGACAATGTAATCTCTTATTTCATTATGATTTGAGATACTGCATTACACTTGGGATATCCAAATTTCACGAGTCCCTTTTTTTTTTTTTCTCTCAGAGACAATGTAATCTCTTATTTCATTGTGATTCGAGATACTGTTATCGCTTCAAACTTTCCATTCTTGGTTGTTATCATCTTTTAGGGATTAACACAAGGATGAGAACTTCAAATCATTCATTCACTCAACAATTTACACACTTATTTTATCTCTAATTTCCTCTTCTGAATGGGGATACCTTAACGTGGTGAATGGGCTTGTTATCGACATGATCAGCAAAGCTGTAATAGTCAGGGCCACCCATACTAGGTTGGTTTGCTGTGCGAGAATTGACAAAAAAAAAAAACTCCCACCATTGGCCACCGTGATGATGAAAACTAGCTAAACCCCATACATGGACTGACATGCCTGAGGAATTTGTCCTGCAATGGATGTGGTAACGTTCCTGACTGGTAATCGCCAGACTGGGGTTCGAGTCCCACTCAAATTCGTTAAGTCTTTTGGTCGCTACAACGTCACCATCCTTGTGAGCTAAGGGTGGGCGGTTTGGGGAGCCTATAGGTCTATCTGCTGAGTCATCAGCAGCCATTGCCTGGCCCTCCTTGGGCTTAGCTTTGGTGGAGAGGGGCTTGGCCGCTGATTATATGTATAAATGGTCAGTCTCTAGGGCGTTGTCTTGCTTAACATGGCAATGTCACTATCCCTTGCTTATGCCATTCATGAGCGACCTTTAAACTAGAAACGGCTTCATTTGTTGTTCCTTTTCTTGTGTTGTAACTTCATCTGGTCATGAGAAGCAGATGCCTAATGCCATCCCCCCCCCCCTTCCGGCCTTCAAAACCCTTTCCTTGCTAGATTGGTGAAAGGGTTTTGTATGACAGGGCCGTGATGTGTTTATTTTATCTTGATTCTGGATAAAGCAACGTCGAGATAAGGAAAACAAACACTGCTTGCATCCCTTTGCGTCTAGTTCTGTTTACAGA
Source organism: Palaemon carinicauda (assembly GCF_036898095.1). Taxonomy (NCBI): domain Eukaryota; kingdom Metazoa; phylum Arthropoda; class Malacostraca; order Decapoda; family Palaemonidae; genus Palaemon; species Palaemon carinicauda. Next base: position 28,194,882 of record NC_090751.1, on the reverse strand, counting down.
ATCCTGACCTCTTGGTGACCGAGTAAAATCGTTTCAATTCAGAGATGATTGCTTAGTTCCCTCGGGTGTGAGGCATTCGGTTGCCAAATATCTTTTATTCACGGCGGAGCCTCTAGTGTCTAATCCAATATCTGTGAAAATAGAAATAATAAAGGAAATCGTGTAGCAAATAGTACGCTAAGATCCTATCAGCAGTAATGAAAAGGCACAGTATTAGTAGATATAAAAGTAGATGCTAGCAATTGAGTGAATGATGTTTGTGGCCCGTCGTTGTCGTTGTCGTTCTTGTAAGCTAACAATGGCAGATACAACAACAACAGAATTCTTCAAACTGAAGCTTAACAGTTGTTTAGATTAGCTGCGACAAGAGTAAAGTCATTAATATAATCTCTGGAACTGTTGTTCATTTAGTTTTTTGATGCATGTTGTATAATTTTTTTCAGAATTCCGACCATCCTTTACAGTCAAATCTTCCGAGACAGTATCGTCTTGTACGTAGTACTATATATGCAGTCAATTCTAACAGTCATGCCTTCTCCACCATAAGGCTCGATACTATAATTTTTTTCATAGAAGTTTTATACCAGCTGTGACCAGATTATGGAATAATCTTATAATTGAATCTGAGGAACTTCATAAGTTCAAACATAAAGTGAATGTTTTTATCTTAAACAGGACATAAGTCTCTTTTCATAGTTTATATATGACATAACATCAATAACGTTGTTACTGATGTAACTAATTTTTATTTTCTATATTCATTATTTTTCATATATTTTGTTTAATTTCTTATTTCCTTTCCTCACTACAGTAGGCCATTTTTGCCTGTTAGAGTCCTTGGGTTTATAGCATCTTCCTTTTCAACGGGGTTTTGTAGCTTATTTAGTTAAAAAAAAAAAGAAATAATAATAATAATAATAATAATAAATAATAATAATAATACAATGTCTTGTGAAATCCTTAAATTGAAGGATTGATTGCCTGTAATTTATCTAGGATTATTGTGTCAGTGGAATGCAAATTAGAAATCAGCTTTCTCAGAAGGAGTTTACTGAACATCCTACCACAGAAAGGGATATTTTTCTTGGTTTAGATTAAGTTGGCCTTATGTCATCACTTACCCTTGTCCAAAAGGCGATCTCTTCGCGAGACGACCAAGAAGGATATAATTCCGAAGAATGTTTGAGTGGCGAAAAATGCTTGTCACTGTTTATCACCGTCTTTACCAAATTAGGTTAAAGTATTATCAGAATAGATACTCACCAGAATGTCAGTCAGGCAAGCCCATCCTCCTACTGTTGTGCCCAACCACGGCAGTGGCCTCCGCAGTAAATCCCATGAACTCACGGTCCCGAGCTGGGATCGACCTGCTGCCATGCGACTGCTAGGCGAACACGTCACCAATGTACTAGCCCAGGATGTTGGTTTTGGAGATAACTGATTATAAATAAGGGGTTTTAAGGGGGGGGGGTGGGAGAAATTTTTGTCACTGTTTTTCCAAAATTAGGTTAGTTTTGGGTATAACTAATTACAAAAACAAAAAAGTTGTGGGGGTGGGACAACCTATTGTCCTTACCTAGTCCAGGCTAGAAGGAGAAATAATAAAAGATATTGGAAAAGTTGATCACTTGTCATTGAATATTTCCTAATTTAAAAAAAAAAATAAACATTATAAAACTTTACGCTAATTTGATATATTCAGTTCTTTGTATTCGTTTTATATTAGGGACATTGATATATATTTTAAATATTTTCTCATGTCTTTTCTTTCATTTATTATTTTTTTTTCATCTTTTATTATATGTCGTATTGACATCATGATATGTAAATTTTAAAATTTTGATTCGTTTTGAGAACTGCATGCTCTTGGTAAAAATTAGGAGGTAAAAAGAAAAACACTACAGTCGTTCAATTTTATTTTATAAACCACAAAATCATGGATATAAAGCACAATAAATATAAAATTGCTGAACATGAATGAAGGTAATCTTTTGTACATGATGAGGGTTATATGATATGAAACATGATTACAGCAATGATCGGGATGAAATTGATATTTACAACAAATACAGACTCCAAAATATTTACAATGACTCAAGGACACATATAAAAATATACACAAATTGTACTTTCCATGATGTGGTTACAAGGTTATTATTATTATTATTATTATTATTATTATTATTATTCAAAATAAGCAACAGTGTGAACATTTAAACAGAGCATTATTATTATTATTATTATTATTATTATTATTATTATTATTATTATTCAAAATGAGCAACAGTGTGAACATTTAAACAGCATCATTATTATTATTATTATTATTATTATTATTATTCAAAATGAGCAACAGTGTGAACATTTAAACAGAGCATCATCATCATTATTATTATTATTATTATTATTATTATTATTATTATTAGCAGCTAAGATATAAGCCTTGTTGGGAAAGCATTATGCTACAAGCCCAAGGGTTCCAACTGGGGAAAAATAGCTAAGGGAGGAAATAAGGAAACAAATACACTAAAAGAGAAGGAATGAACAATTAAAATTGGAAATTTCAGAACAGTAACATTAAAAGATTTTTCATATATGAAATATGAAAAGAGACTTACGTTAGTCTGTTCAACATAAAAACATTTGCCGCTAGTTTTAATGCCAAAAAAATCATTGGTTCTAACAGGATCCAGAAAAGAAAACTATTTCCACGGCTACAAATCTTTTGGAAGGAATCACTTAATAAATATTTTGATAAAATCCTTCGGTCCACTTTCTAGATTTAATATAAAATCCTACGACCTTAAGGATAGAAGAGACTCTTTAGCCATGGTAATCAGCTCTTCTAGGAGAGGGACACTCCAAAATCAAACCATTGTTCTCTAGTCTTGGTTAGTGCCATAGCCTCTGTACCATGGTCTTCCACTGTCTTGGGTTAGAAGTCTCTATACTTGTGGGTATACTCAGACGCACTATTCTATCTGATCATTATTTCCTTTCCTCACGGTGCTATTTTCACCGTTGGAGCCCTTGGGCTTATAGCATCCTGATTTCCCAATTAGGATTGTGGCTTGGCAAGTAATAGTAATAATAATAATAATACTCTGGCTTCATTGTGCCCCATTGCCCTCGGTTAATATCACATTTCATGGTTGTAGCAGCAGTATTCGTCAGTCAGTGATTTAATGCATTCGCCAGTCAGTGATCTGATTGGATGCGATTTCCACTCATGCCCACGTGTTAAGTTACGTTCCTTTATTCGCGGTCGAAACGTTTTGTTCTCTAGTCGAATTAAGGGTACCCGTTTTCTATATGAGACTAGAGTTGGCGTCAAAATCGTTTTCTAAATTACGTCACAGATTATGTTGCGTCACGGCATCCGCCTGGACACAAGGTCTGGGCAATCTGCGTACGCGCGCGGGCATTGCATCGCTAGACTGAGGCTATCGAATCAAATGAGTTTCTAGCTTCGTTGCTTTCACGAAGCAACTTCGGTGAGAGAGCAAACGCACCGTATCCCTTTACTTCTTCTGCCTCTTAATTTTGTTTTACGAAATTCAGAATTTCAGCAATACTGCAGAGTAATGAAGTGGTTGGATGGTAAAGATTTCATAGACGCAAAGTTGATATAAGCGTTGGAAATTCTTGCTTTCAGCACCTGCGTCTTCGCCATGTTGAAGGTATGAAGAATTCATGTTTTAAAATGTTGAAATATATAAATAAAATATTATTAATGAGTTCTTCCATACCGACCTTCGTACGTATTCCTGATGGATCAGGTAAGAGAGAGAGAGAGAGAGAGAGAGAGAGAGAGAGAGAGAGTAATATCTGTACAAGATTTGTACCGAGATTCATCGTGAAGCTGCACACACATTTACAGACACACACTGATATTCACTTGATGGATGGAAGTGATATTTTTGATTAAAATGATACATTTCATGCACACGTGCATAGTAATGTTTAGAATGTGTTATTTTAAACTAATATCGAAGGCCAATATTGTACTCAGAACTAAGTAAATATTTCATTGAGCATACACACACACACACACACACATATATATATATATATATATACACACACACACACACACACATATATATATATATATATACAGTACATATGAAAATATAAACATATAGTGTATATATATCATAAAAATGTAATATTCACTAAATTCATTGCTTATGCATCAGCACGTTTTAAGCATGAATTTACACAATCAACTAACTTTATTTCAAAGCCACACTTGTTATGATAATAATAATAATAATAATAATAATAATAATAATAATAATAATAATGCACAGTTTTGAGCGACAATTTGCTTGACTAATTTCTGTTAAAGACTTCTTTTAGTTTATTGTGTAATTACTTCTCCTAAAACTATATAACTTGTAAGATTTTGATATTGTAAGCACCAGTAAATGAGAGCAAATTTGTGCTGTTTTCTCTCTTAAATGTGATATAAAATCACCAGTCATAAGCAAATACGTTGATTTTGAAAATCTATATATTTTCAAATTATTAATTTTGAGCAGGGTTTTTATTATTTTTTTTTTCTTGATTTTAATTATGACATTTCGCTCGCTTGCGACAACAACGTTATAACTCAAAAAAAAATTATTTTTGAGTTATCCATATAGACATATTCATCTTCAAATGCTGATTCTTTTGGCAAAAGTGTCATAATTGCAGCTAAAAAATTGATCGCTAGAGGCGCTAAATGTCCTAACGACATACATTGATATGAGAGTGTTTTAATTGATTAAAATGGCTCTCCTGAATAATAGCTATTTTTGAGTTACGTTGACGTCGTTGCAGACGAGCTTTTCTGAATTTTTTTTCATCTCACAAGTACAGTTAGTTATGTTGACGTCGTCGCAAAAGAGCTTTTCTGATTTTTTTTCACCTCACAAGTACAGTTAGTTATGTTGACGTGGTCGCCAACGAGCTTTTTTGATTTTTTTTCATCTCACAAGTACATTTAGTTATGTAGACGTCGTCGCAAAAGAGCTTTTCTGATTTTTTTTTCACCTCACAAGTACAGTTAGTTATGTTGACGTCGTCGCAAAAGAGCTTTTCTGATTTTTTTTTTCATCTCACAAGTACATTTAGTTATGTAGACGTCGTCGCAAAAGAGCTTTTCTGAATTTTTTTTCACCTCACAAGTACAGTTAGTTATGTTGACGTGGTCGCCAACGAGCTTTTTTGATTTTTTTTTCATCTCACAAGTACATTTAGTTATGTAGACGTCGTCGCAAAAGAGCTTTTCTGATTTTTTTTTCACCTCACAAGTACAGTTAGTTATGTTGACGTGGTCGCCAACGAGCTTTTTTGATTTTTTTTTTCATCTCACAAGTACATTTAGTTATGTAGACGTCGTCGCAAAAGAGCTTTTCTGAATTTTTTTTCACCTCACAAGTACAGTTAGTTATGTTGACGTGGTCGCCAACGAGCTTTTTTGAATTTCTTTTCATCTCACAAGTACATTTAGTTATGTAGACGTCGTCGCAAACGAGTTATTCTGATATATTTTTCATCTCACAAGTACAGTTAGGCCTAGTTATGTTGACGTCGTCGCAAACGAGCTTTTCTGAATTTTTTGCATATGTACAATTACAGCTATCATGAACTTCGAAACAATGTTCATAAAGAACTAACTCTGTTCCATTTACCACGTAATACTCGAAACTTTTACACGCCCGTTTCGTTGGGCAGCATATTCCAATAGGTTTCCCCTCGTCGTTGAGGCATTTGGTTTCTGGGCATCTGGGCACAGACATATATGGTGGCCTGAAATCATAGTCCAGCCTAACGTCATGCGGTTTTAATTGTACCTTCACGACATGCAGCCGAGGGTGACACTTCATGCAACTATTCAAGTTGTCTATGGTTTCTTGAACCCTTCCCGACATGTTTTCCGCGCGAATGAGGTCGCAGTCAATCGCCTTGTCATTTCTATCGGTGGTTGAATCTGCCTCCGCCTTGTCTGTAGGAGGAGAGGCGGACACACAACGACTCGAGTTGTCTATGGTTTCTTGAGCACTTCCCGACACGTTTTCCGCCCGAATGAAGTCGCTGTCAATCGCCTTGTCATTTCTATCGGTGGTAAAATTCGTCGGCTTTCCGCAGAACGAATCTGCCTCTGTATGAGAGGCGTAGGCCGCGTAGTGTATCACAAGTGTGATGGCGATGCCAAGGACGACGCCGAAAGAGGCTGCAGCAACAATGGCGCACGGAGAATATCGAGATCTTCTATCGTAAGGGTAGTGGACGTGCTCATAAACCTCCATCATCACTTTGCGTTAGGGTGTCTCTGTTCCAATTTGATATCAGGGTCGAAATATAAAACGGTGTCTTTGCCTCTTTTTTTTTCTTTCAGTCAGACTTCACTTAGCGAGTAAATATTCGAGTATTTTGCCACCGCAATTACTGCTTTCAATCACCAGCATTCATGCACATGATCAAGAAGTAGGATAAACACCATGGCGTCGATAACGGTGTCAGACTCCTGCCGATAAGGACAGGTCTCCTATATCTGGGACTCGGCGCGCGATGTCACCGTCAACACTCGAGAAGTTGAGAGTGTGCCAGTGTGAGATTGGGTTGAGAGAGAGAGAGTGACCACTTGACTCGGCCAACAGCTGCAGTGAACTGAAACGTATGTAGTAGGTACAGTCTCTCAGTCCTCACCGTTTGCTGTTGGGAACAGTATTGCAACTTGCAATAGCCAAACGATACCTCCCCACCTCTTAGCTCCACCCATTTTTTGGCAAGTTGTACTTTCACACACTATAGTCCATTTCTTTTAGCGATGCAGATTTGCACCGACTCGCTGCGGTGCCCTTTTAGCTCGGAAATTTTTCTTGATCGCTGATTGGTTAGAATTATCTAGTCCAACCAATCAGCAAGCAGGAAACTTTTCCGAGCTAAAAGGGCACCGCTGCGCGTCAGTGCAAATATGCATCGCTAAAAGAAATGGACTATAGATTGTTTATTTTTGGAAAAATAACATTCGTTTGCTTTGAGAGTAAAACGTTATATTTTGGAACTTTTTTCCTCATTACCTACTGTCTATCTATTTATCTATCCCTCTCTGAGTGGGGATACCTTTAACGTGGTGAAAGGTTATGCGTATTAGGTTGGTTTGTTGGGAGCGATCAGACAAAATTCTCCCACCATCACCAATCCGCACTAGCCAGCGTGGTGATAAAACTGGTCAAATCCCAGACATAATTTGACATTTCTTAGTCCTTTTCGTACACTGGACTAGAATCTGATGTATTTGTTGTACACACACACACCCATATAATATATATATATATATATATATGTGTGTGTGTGTGTGTATGTGTATATATATATATATATATGTGTGTGTGTGTGTGTGTGCGTGTGTTATATTTATATATATGATAATCAAATGTTTCACATGGGATGAAGGTAAATTGAAATGAATTATTCGTAAGAGAGAGAGAGAGAGAGAGAGAGAGAGAGAGAGAGAGACTGGACAATTTTATTAATTCGTCCATGCATTCTCGTCGCTAGATGGTGGATCTTCACTGAATGTTTATCGAAAGAACAATAATGGAATAAAAAGTCACAAGAGAGATATTGAATAATTAAGATTAAACGTTATAAGAACAGTAACAGCATTAAAATAGATCTTTCACATATAAACTATAAAAAAACTTAAAAAAAAAAAAAAATGAAGAGAATTAAGATAAAGCAGTGCGCCCGAGTTACGGATCGAGCTAAATTCATTCTAATCTATCATGTTACAATCGTTATCAGACTTTTATTAAGATATTTGACTGAAAGCCTTTCGTCTTAAGGAGAACCGTAAAGTTTTAGCTACGTTATAAATTACCTTATTTTTTTCTTTTACGTGATGCTCAATGAGACTTTTAGTTCATTAACCCTTTAACCCCCAGGCTATTTGGAAATTTCCAAAACCCCCAAGGGGTTATTTTTTTCACAGCACATTTTGCTGTATATTTTTTTTTAAATTGCTCTAACAGCCTTAATTTTTGTCATAGAGAGGTCAGGTTGGTCTCATTCTCTTGGAAAATGCCTGAATTTTTTCAAAAAATTATCAAAAATATGAAAATAATAATTTTTATAGCATTTTTTTGCGAGGACGTACCGGTACGTGTGGGTAAAGGGATGGCTTTTGTGAAACGTACCAGTACGTCCTTTGGGGGTAAAAGGGGTAATAGCGAAGGGGAAGAGTAGATTACTTATATTGACGGGATTATACTTGGCTGGGGGAAATGGTATGGGGAAAATAATATAGTTTGGAAGAATAGGAAGGGAAATCAGTGTGCTTGTTTCCACTCAACTGTTAGGTATTTATAGGAATGCTTGTAATTTCTGATTTGCTATTTAGTTAAATCTCATCTGGACTTCCTAAATAAGTGGAGAGAATCTCTTTTGTTTCAGCCGTATGATATCTCAGAAGTCCTCTCTCTCTCTCTCTCTCTCTCTCTCTCTCTCTCTCTCTCTTTAATTTCTGATTCGTTATTTAGTTAAATCTCATCTGGACTTCCTAAATAAGTGGAGAGAATCTCTTTTGTTTCAGCCGTATGATATCTCAGAAGTCCACTCTCTCTCTCTCTCTCTCTCTCTCTCTCTCTCTCTCTCTCTCGCAGCCTTGTCAACCCCTAGCTCCAAGGGCTGTTGATATATGCTTGTAATTTCTGATTCGCTATTTAGTTAAATCTCATCTGGACTTCATAAAAGTGGAGAGAATCTCTTTTGTTTCAGCCGTATGATTTCTCAGAAGTCCACTCTCTCTCTCTCTCTCTCTCTCTCTCTCTCTCTCTCTCTCTCTCTCTTTTTTGCAGCTTTGTCAACTTCTAGCTCCAAGGGCTGTTGACATATGCTTGTAATTTCTGATTCGCTATTTAGTTAAATCTCATCTGGACTTCCTAAATAAGTGGAGAGAATCTCTTTTGTTTCAGCCGTATGATATCTCAGAAGTCCACTCTCTATCTCTCTCTCTCTCTCTCTCTCTCTCTCTCTCTCTCTCTCTTTTGCAGCTTTGTCAACTTCTAGCTCCAAGGGCTGTTGACATATGCTTGTAATTTCTGATTCGCTATTTAGTTAAATCTCATCTGGACTTCCTAAATAAGTGGAGAGAATCTCTTTTGTTTCAGCCGTATGATATCTCAGAAGTCCACTCTCTCTCTCTCTCTCTCTCTCTCTCTCTCTCTCTCTCTCTTAATTTCTGATTCGTTCTTTAGTTAAATCTCATCTGGACTTCCTAAATAAGTGGAGAGAATCTCTCTTGTTTCAGCCGTATGATATCTCAGAAGTCCACTCTCTCTCTCTCTCTCTCTCTCTCTCTCTCTCTCTCTCTCAGCCTTGTCAACCCCTAGCTCCAAGGGCTGTTGATATATGCTTGTTATTTCGCTAATTTCGAAGCTGAGGAGTTTGAGAGATCCTCGTACTCAAAAGTTTACTTAAATCATGACTATATCTATAAAGAAAGAATGAATAAAATGTTCACCAAAAAGTATATGAATTATTGTTTTTGAGTGACTAAAAATTAAAATCAAGATGTGTGATGTTGTAAATTTGATAAATTAGATGGATTTGTTTATAGAATAATGCAATTAAATGTGATTATACAGTAAATATTGTGATTGTAAAGAATATGTAATTTAACTTTTTAATAAAAAGATAAAAAAAAATAAATCATGACTTGCTATACATTTTGTTGAAGTGGGAATAAATGCCTCTTCACCAATGATTAAATTCTGTAATCAAAATGACGTAGAGAATGGCATTTGTTCTTTGAAATAAATGTATTATGTATATGTTTAGTTTCTAATGTTCACAATATCAATAAGTGGTTCATTTGAAGAGTGAATATCCATTTCTTCCCCCGTACTATTAAGTATAACTATTGCTATATTTAGGGGAGAGAAAATGGAAGCTTCTATGAAAACAAAGGTAATAGATGGGAAGCTACAGCACAATAACAGTATCTTTGATAAAAAAAATATATTTGAAAAAATAACTGGATATACATGAAAAGGGAGATGGTAAAAACAAAGAACAAAGTATCCACAGGAGTTGAATTTAGATATAAGAAAAAAAAACGCTAGGAATGATATTCCAAATCAGACAATGAGATACTAGTAGATGGAAATAGGATTTAGAAAATAAAGAATGAAAATATAGAAAAAATGGAAGGCAAAATAAAGAACAAGTATCGGGATATATTGAAAAAAGTACAAATAGACGCTTAAGGGGATGTATAAAATGCAATTTTTGTGATAATATAGATTTGACCCAATTTTTAAATTTAGTCAAGCTATAGAAGAGAAATAATTGAATCAATAGAGGTCCAATAACCACATGAAGAGGACAAAAAAGGATTAGTGAGAAGGAAGATATAGTTGATCATATGTGAAGAAAAGAACAAAATAAAGAATAAAGTTTAAGACATTAAAAATGGGCTAAAACTAAATCTGAACTTGAACAAGAGGTGGTCATCGCTTTAAGTAACACCTTGACTAAAGTGCTGGCCTTTTAGAGACGTTGTCATCGCTTCAAGTAACACCTTCACTAAAGTGCTGGCCTTTTAGAGGCGTGGTCATCGCTTCGACTAAAGTGCTGGCCTTTTAGAGGCGTGGTCATCGCTTCAAGTAACACCTTCACTAAAGTGCTGGCCTTTTAGAGGCGTGGTCATCGCTTCGACTAAAGTGCTGGCCTTTTAGAGACGTTGTCATCGCTTCAAGTAACACCTTCACTAAAGTGCTGGCCTTTTAGAGGCGTGGTCATCGCTTCGACTAAAGTGCTGGCCTTTTAGAGGCGTGGTCATCGCTTCAAGTAACACCTTGACTAAAGTGCTGGCCTTCTAGAGGCGTGGTCATCGCTTCAAGTAACACCTTGACTAAAGTGCTGGCCTTTTAGAGGCGTGGTCATCGCTTCAAGTAACACCTTGACTAAAGTGCTGGCCTTTTAGAGACTTGGTCATCGCTTCAAGTAACACCTTGACTAAAGTGCTGGCCTTTTAGAGACTTGGTCATCGCTTCAAGTAACACCTTGACTAAAGTGCTGGCCTTTTAGAGACTTGGTCATCGCTTCAAGTAACACCTTGACTAAAGTGCTGGCCTTTTAGAGACGTGGTCATCGCTTCAAGTAACACCTTGCTTAAAGTGCTGGCCTTTTAGAGACGTGTCAATCGGTTGGTTGGACGGGAGTTAAAGACCCGTTCTTGCTCGGTAGTATCTGTAACCTCACCATCCCTGTGGGCTAGGGATGGGGTATTTTGTCGAGCCTATAGATCTACCTGCTGAGTCATCAGCAGACATTACCTGGCCCTCCCTAGTCCTAGCTTGATTGAGAGGGGCTAAAGTGTAGATCATATGTGTATATGAGTAGTCTCTTGGACACTATCCTGTCCTTTGCCTCTCCCATTCACGAGTGACGTTTAAACATGCGTACTGTCGTTTTTGTCAATTCAACAATTGTGTTAGTGCAGTTAGCGCACCTCTGGTGGTGCACTGTAGGCATTATTCAAGGGTCTTATCTTCTTAAGTTAAAGTAGCAATTAAATTAAAATGTAAAAACAGAAGAAAAACAGAAATGACAAATTTGAGGTTTGTAATTTTGAATGGTAGAAGAGATTACACAGAGGAACTCAACTCAAAGGAACTTACTGTACTGTAGAGAAGGTTGAACATGGCAGATATATAAGAAAAGCATAAAAATAGGAATGCAAATGACAGGCTAAGTGAGTTTTCCATTAAGGCAGATGATATAAAGAAATAAGAATCGCTAACCAAAGAAATTGCCTGGTATGTTAGACAGGCTAAGGAATTAAGAAATGACCTTAAGATCTTGCTTGAGGGTACACTCGGGCACACTATTCTATCTTGTTTCTCTTTCTCTTGTTGTTTGGAAGTTTTTATCCTCTTCTTATTTCCAAGTTTATTATCGTTTGTGTAAAATATTTATTTTAATGTTCTTAAACTTTTCTCGTAGTTTGTCTTTATTTCCTTTCCTCACTGGGCTATTTTCTCTTGGAGCCCTGGGGCTTGTAGCATCTTGCTTTTCCAATTAGTGTTGTAGCTTAGCAAGTAATAATAATAATAATAATAATAATAATAATAATAATAATAATAACAGCTCTCTAGTTATGCATAGCCAAACACTCTTATACGATAATAACTAATTATGATAATGATAATCAGCATTATTATTGCATTATTCTAATAATAATAATAATAATAATAATAATAATAATAATAATAATAATAATAATAATAATAAATTACACAGTCTGTGTACCGGGAAACTAATGACAATTTTTATTCCTTAGTGCTGTAGGGTGGAACATGAATCCGAGTCGAGCAAAGGCACCGAAAAAGAAGGGGTAAGTGTTCCATCATAAACTTTCATTGTGTGATTAGGGTAATAACGTGGGTATTTTATTAACTCTTTGGTGGTTCATGCAATTGGCATTTTTTTTTTTTTTTTGGTTACAGCTTGAATGTAATATCCAAGGTCTATAGAATACATGGACCTTGGTAATATCGTTATTGCCCAGAAGGGTAGTTTCATAAACACACACACACACACACACACTATATATATATATATATATATATATGTGTGTGTGTGTGTGTGTGTATGTATGTATGTATGTATTATGAATGGATTACTGCACATAGAATAGACCTACTTTTTCATAATAAATTTTTTACATTAATTGTAGAATATGTATCCGTATCAATTAAAAGTCGACTATATATATATATATATATATATATAGAGTTCAAGGCAGCATTTCTAATGGTTTTTAATTTTAGAAAGAAGCTACTCTCATTTCCCCCCCGCAATTTGAGAGAGTTTAACTTTAATTGAGAGACATGACCAAGTCTCACTGGGTAGTTATCGTGTACAGTACGAGTATGGGATCGCGTTGGAGTATCGTACTGCTGTGATTCCAGTTTGCTTAAACGGGTTTTCATATTTTTTTTTTTAATTCATTCCATATTTTATTATTATTCTTTTTCAAGTCTTTTCTTATAATCTGTCTCTGGAATATGGCGTCAAGTACAGTCAAGTTCAAAATTAACCGTAGGTCTATAGAGATTCATTCTACAGACCTTGGCTGTGTTTACCGCCATCTACATTACGAAAGGATTGGCCCGTGAGGACTGGAGTAATTATATAAAACTAATGAAGACTATCGAATTTGACTGTACATCATTTAAGATTTCAGAGTATAAATACCATCAAGCCATTTGGGATTTATCGAACGCTTTTTAAGCAACCGGAAAATATCTAAACACGGAATTGTAATTCAGAGCCCATGAATTATTCTACGCCTAGAAAAGCTTCAATAAAATTGCAGTCTTAAATAAATGAATCCAACGTTGTATGGCCTATTTTTGGATGGGTGTCAGATGAATGAAATTGGGTAAAATTTGGTCTGGTCAGTACTTGGGTGGGTATAAAGTCAATTGGCAAGCATTTGTTTGTGTGCATGTATCACTAGGTGCGTGTCCGAAGAGATTATTTAAATACTGTTCAGCATAATTCGCCACTTTGGTACTTGCAAGAATTACATTCCTCGAATAGCACGCAATATGCTGTGTCGATGATTAGGCTTTGTGCGGAGTGTGTGAAGGGTGCTGGAGCGTAGAGAGAACTTCGAAATTTTAATAAATGTGATACATAAATGTCTTGTTCGAACAATGTATGTTAATACTTAACAGCAAAAAAAAAAAAAAAAAAAAAAAATACAGCCGTTTCTAGTCCACTAAGACAAAGGCCTCAGATGTGTGTACTCATGTCTGGAGTTTGGTCAGTTTTCATTACTAAACTGGTCAATTGCGGATTGGTGAATGGGGGGGGGGGGAGATTTTTGTCTGATCGCTCACAGCAAACCAAGCTAGTATGGGTGGCTCTGAAATCCACAGCTTTGCTGATCGTGGGTCTACGCAGACCCCTTCACTAGGTTTAAGGTATTCCCACTACGAAATGGTAAAAACTATGCTTAACAAGTAGTGGTATTTCTTGTGTAGACAAGGCATACCTTACGCATGTGCGTACAGTGCACGAACAGGCATAACTTTTGCATGTACGTACAGTGCACGAACAGGCCATAACTTATGCATGCACGAACAGGTCATAACTTATGCATGTACTTACAGTGCTCGAACAGGTCAAAACCTAAGCATGTACGTATAGTGCACGAACAGGTCATAAATTATGCATGTACGTATAGTACACGAACAAGTCATAACTTATGTATGTACTTACAGTGCACGAACAGGTCAAAACTTAAGCATGTACGTAAAGTGCACGAACCGGCCATAACTTAAGCATGTGCGTACAGTGCACGAACAGGTCACAGACAATACTTCACGTTGTGAACCACCGGAATGGTACCGTTTTACTGGGAAAAAATTATATAAGTGTCAAGGTAAGACTAGGGAACGTTTGGGTCGGATTACTGATGTTAGAAATTAATCTAGAATGATCAGCAATGTAGGATTTGGTCAGTAATTGAATGCTCAATAAGGAATCGCTCCGGGACTGTTGAAGTTAGTCGTCGGTCATAAAGTACTGTATTGACTTCGCGAAGCTTTTTTTTTTTTTTTTTTTTCTTCTTTTTTTTACGATAGAGATCCAGTGTAATAGTGCTAATGGCTCATGATATTTATGTCATATATGTGAAAATCTTTTGATGAGAGTACACTCGTTTGTACTATATATATATATATATATATATATTGTGTATACACACACACACACACACACACATATATATATATATATATATATAAAAGAACTACAGTGAAAATGAAAATAGATAATATCCTATTTTAATTTGCTCGGTGGTTCTCTACCAGCAACAGGTAGTTGTTGGTGGAAAGAAGCTAAGGTGGGGCATGACGTTGAGGGAGGGAGAGAGAGAGAGAGAGAGAGAGAGAGAGTCGCAGCAATTCGTAACATGGTGTAATACTGGGGAACTTTGGTTACTAAGACCTTAGAATACGACAATGACCAATGGCCGCAAATCTCTCTCTCTCTCTCATTGGTCATTGTCGTATTCTAAGGTCTTAGTAACCAAAGTTCCCCAGTATTACACCATGTTACGAATTACTGCGTCTCTCTCTCTCTCTCTCTCTCTCCAAACGTCATCACCTCACCTTAGCTATTTTCCACCAACGACTAACTTGCTGGATATTTTTCCAAGGTAACAGGACGCGGAGTTGGTCTTCTTGGCATCGTTCCCAAAGCTATGTGCTGTGATGAACATGGCGAAAGGGTTTTGGAATTTCGTAACTAATTTCAAGTAAATGACATGTTTGTTCGTGAAAATCTATGAGGGAGTAGGAATGATAACACACACACGCACACACTTATGTACAGTATACATATGTAGATAGACGGATAAATATATATATATATATATATATATACTGTATATATATATATATATATATGTGTGTGTGTGTGTGTGTGTGTTTGTGTATTGCGTGAGTGTGTGTAAATAGAAACTAGGGATTTTCATATAGTACTGTATATATATATATATATATATGTGTGTGTGTGTGTTTATTGTATGTACTTTCATATATACACACACCCACAACAACAAGTGCAGCTGTTTCTGATCCACTGGAGGACAAAGGCCAGTTTTTATCACTATGCTGACTAGTGCGGATTGATGATGGGGGGAGATTTGTCGCCTCATCGCTCACGGCAAACCAACCTAGTATGAGTGACCTTGACTAGTACAGCTTTGCCGATCATGGTGATATGCAAACACTTTCACCACGTTAAGGTATCCCGATCAGAAAGGATATACAGTATATATATACATTATATATATATCTATATATATATATATATATATATATGTGTGTGTGTGTGTGTGTATGTACTCCGTAGGCGTAGTGGGTAGTGTCACCAATGCACCAATTTACTTTGCATTCCGTTGGCTCTAGAGCTCCACAGTTTTAGTCCCTTTAGTCGTCTACTACAAATCCGTTCTTGATTCCCTGTCCAGAGAGAAGCTCCGGGAAATTTAAAGCAAGCAAGTAAGCATCTCGGTATTCAACGCCTTACTTTTCCTACTCAGTGCGGCAAGAGGGCTTTCCCCCCTGTTGCATCTGTGCGTTGAATAGGCCTTCAGGTCTCATCGCTTGGCCTTTTGGCTCAAATTCATAACATTAATCCAGTCACACACATACATGTTTTGTATATATATATATATATATATATGTGTGTGTGTGTGTGTGTGTGTGTGTGTGTGTGTTAGATATCATAGTTCCTAAATATTTAAATGATTCCACCTCATTAATCCTTTTTTCCTTCCAATTATATTTAATTTCCCATTGCATATTCCGCTCTCATCATTTCTGTCTTTCTTCTATTTATCTTGAACACAATCTCATGGGATATTTCATGCATTCTGGTAAGCAAGCTTTGCAAGGCCTGTGGCATTTTGCTAATATGGATGGCGTCAACAGCATACTCTATGTCCGCTAATATCCTGTTACCGATCTAGTCCAGTCCTTCTCCGCCATCCCCAACTGCTCTATGCATTACAAAATCCATGAGTTGGATAAACAACATAGGTGATAGTACATTCCCTTGAAGTTCTCTACTGTTCACTGGAATTTCATTTGATAGGACTCCATTAACATTTTCTTTGCACTTGCTATCCTTGTGAACAGATTAAATCCAATTTACATATTTAAGAGGTACTCCATAATATCGTAAGACTCTTCACAAAATTGGCCGGTGTACACTATCAAAGGCTTTTTCATAGTTCATAAGTGCCACCAAAAGTTGACTGCTATATTCTACACATTGTCTTATAATGAAAATTTAGTCAGTACAACTTCTACCTTTTCCAAACCCTGCCTGTTTATCCCTCAGCTTTTCATCATCTTTCTCTCTAGTTTCTTATTACATAATTTATATATAAATATATATGTATACACACACACACACACACACACACATATATATATATATATATATATAAATTACGTAATAATGCTTGTTTTCTCCGTAGGGTTTAACTTCTGCAATGTATTGTTCAGTGGCTATTTTCCTCTTGGTAGAGATAACAGAAACTCTAGCTATGCTAAGCAGTTCTTCTACGAGGACACTCCAAAATCAAACCATTGTTCTCTATTCTTAGGCAGTGCCATAGCCTCTGTACCACGGTCTTCCATAGCCTTAGATTAGAGTTCTCCGGTCTGATGGTACACTTAGATACGCTAATTTATCTATTTCATTATTTCCTTTCCTCACTGGGCTATTTTCCCTACTGGGGGCCCTTGGAATTAATAGCTTAGCGAGTAATAATAACAATCATAGGTGTTGCTGTCATCATTGCAGCTCACGCGGTGTACTGTAAGCTTTATTCAAGGGTTCTTGCAGTGTCCTATGGCCACTAGCTGTACTTGCTTTCTATCCTTCTAGTGTATTTCCACTTCCTTTTCCGTTTTTACATTTTACTGTCCAACATTTTTAATTCTTATATTGATAGCAGTGTCTTCCCCAGCAGTTGCTGAATAGCCTCAAAGGCCCCAGTGCTTGGCTATATAGCCCAACATACATCTAATTTAATCCACGTTTCATGAGAAAACGTGATTTGACAATATTATTAGTATTAAGCTTGGATTAAGTGAGTTCGATTGATTTAAGCAACAGAAAATTATGAAAGTTCATAAACCTTAGTCTTCTTCTTCCTCTTCTCTGTCTGCATCTTTTCCTACTTCCATGTGGGGTCGATGTTTGGAAGTGGGAAAAGATGCAGACAAAGAAGAGGAAGAAGAAGACTAAGGTTTATGAACTTTCATAATTTTCTGTTGCTTAAATCAATCGAACTCAATTAATTATCAATTATGCTCAAGGTCACTTAATACTGATGATATTTGCCAAATCATGTTTTCTCATGAAACATGGATTAAATTAGATGTATGTTGTGGTATATAGCCAAGCACTGGGGCCTTGGAGGCTATTCAGCAACTGCTGGGGAACACACTGCTATCAATTTAAGAATTAAATTAAAAAATTTTAAAAGCTCATAAACCTGTCTGTTGACAGAAAGTTTTTCTTTAAAGCTCATAAACCTAGGTGTATGGACATCAGTTTTGAAAGCTTATAAATCGTAGTCTATGGACAATATAAAGTTTTGAAAGCTCATAAACTTAAGTCTATAGACATCAGAAAATTTCGAAAACTAATAATCCATAGTTTATGGTGATTAGAGAGTCTTGAAAGCTCACAAATCTCAGTCTATGTACATCAGAAAGTTTGGTTGACAATTAGTCTGAGTTCGTCCACAATAAAAGTTGTAATGAAAACAAAAATAAAATTTCGACTTTGAATGGGAAAGTTGGAATAGGAAATGCAGATTTTATAAAATTTTTTGGAGCCTAGAGAGTTCGTACATAACCCAAGACCGGAAAAGGTGGGGTTAGAGCGTACGAGTTGACCCGGATTTATTTTCTCTAACTGAGACGAAGTGATAGAAAAAACACTAAATGAATCATCAATATCATATTTCGTTTTCTTTGCGAGTCAAATAAGTTCCCGCCGGAAATTACCGTATTGTAACATAAGATCTTTATTATGTTTGTTGCTGGAAACCGATGTAACGCGGCAAAGGAAGTAGTGGGACAGAAAACGAGTTTAAACTAACTTGGAGCAAAGCTTCCTGTTGTTTTGATGACGCATCTTGCAATGTCGCAGTCCGGACATTCCGATATTAAGGTTTTCACTTAGATGACTTCATCTCTCGTATGTTCTTGTTTGTTTCCGCCTTATTTCTTTCGCGATGCTACCCAGCCTCTGAATTTTACATCTCATTAACCATTCAAATCTGTATCTTATTAAAAACCAACCGACTTCTTTTCGTTACTTGTCTGGATCAAGTTCTGGATAGTCTAGTGGTCCAGTTTTCGTCTCGTAAAACCAATGTTACATAATGCTGAACCGGTCCTTCAATAGGCCATGAGTTTGCGGGGGGGGGGGGGGGTGAAGTGAGTCGCTGTGGGTAAGGTTAATACACTTTCGTTTGGAGTTTGAGATTGAGGGTTAGCCCTTTTTTTTTTTTTTTTTTTTTTTTTTTTGCTACTTTGTAAAATGTGTCTACTATGTTAGTTTACTGTTTCACTAAATTATTGATTACACCGTTAACATAACCGTCTTTTCTTCTTTTTTTTTATTTTTTTATTTTTTATTTTTTTTTTTTTTTTGCCAATTCGTAAGACCTATTTGTGTTTTGAAACTTGTTTTTCCAGTTTGTAAGGTGTATTCGACGTAGGCATACTACTTTCTTAGTTAAAAGACCTATCTTTGATCATTCAGAAGTTTTATCATTGTCAAATTCTGAATAAGAACAAGAAATCAACAGACTTTGCAGAAACCCAGTTCATCTTAAGAGAGAGTGACATATAACTTTTTTCTTATCCTTTATTATGAAATACACATTTACAATCTTACAATTTATATCATATACATCATAGTATATTTACATAAATTGTTTTTTTATTTTACATATTGTATTTACAATTGAAATTTTTACTATTTATATATAATGTTTTTAAATGAAAAATATATCTAGTTGTGAATACCCCTTTTAATAGAAATTTTAAATCCTATTTTATGTACATTAAACGTATTTATCGTTCTGTTTTTTTTATCTTTTATGAATTTTTTATATATTAAAGTAATTGCGATTCCGCTCACAGATTTACTTCCTGTATCAAATCAGATTTCAGAACACCTCGTCAGTTAGAAAATCAATGAGAGGAAGTGAGGTAACAGAACACGAGATAAAAATATCCTCGTAACGCCAGAGGACTTCATGAATGTAAACATCCTGCCAACGTAAATAAAAGAAATCATGAATGAAACCAGACCGGATGTTATCATGAAAGTCGTAACCTAGCAACAGGACTGCCAAGAATTTTTTTTTTTCTTTTTTTTTTTTTTTTTTAATGTTATTACTCTCGCTGTTGGTCGTTGTGCCGTGAATGTGGCATTACATAATGCACTTTGAAATATTTTCATTTTTGGTATGATATTCATATTCATGGGTTAGAGTTCTCTTGCTTGAGGGTACACTCGGGCGCACCATTCTATCTAATTTCTCTTCCTCTTGTTTTGTTAAAGTTTTTAGAGTTTATATGGGAAATATTTCTTTTAATGTTGTTACTGTTCTAAAAAACATTCTATTTTTCCTTGTTTCCTTTCTTCACTGGGCTATTTTCCCTGTTGGGGCCCCTGGGGTTATAGCATCTTGCTTTTCCAACTAGGATTGTAGCTTAGCATTTAATAATAATAATAATAATAATAATATGATGATGATGATGATGATGATGATAGACTAGATAGCTTTCAACATCTCCGTGCAACTATTCATATTTTAGTAACTGGCAACTAGAATTATATAATTTAACTTGAGGGTACACTCGGGCACACTATTCTATTCTATTTCTCTTGCTCTTGTTTTGTTAGTTTTTATTGTTTTTATGGAGAGTAGAAAGTTTTGTTGATAATTAGTCTGAGTTCGTCTACAATAAAAGTTGTAATTAATGAAAAAAATAATAAAATTTCGACATTGAATGGGAAAGTTGGAATAGAAAAAGCAGATTTTATCATTTTTTTTGGAGCCTACAGGGTTCCTACATAACCCAAGACCGGAAAAGGTGGGGTTAGATCGTACGAGTCGACCCGGATTTACTTTCTCTAACTGAGACAAAGTGATAGAAAAAAACTAAATGAATCACCAATATCATATTTCGTTTTCTTCTCGAGTCAGTTAAGTTCCCACCGGAAATTACCGCATTGTTACATAGGATCTTTATTATTTTTGTTATTGGAAACTGATATAACGCGGCAAAAGGAAGTAGTGGGACAAAACGTTTTTAAACTAACTTGGAGCAAAGCTTGGTCGTGTTGTTTTGATGACGCATCTTACAATGTCGCAATCCGGACATTCCATTATTAAGGTTCTCACTTAGATGATTTCATCTCTCGTATGTCCTTGTTTGTTTCCGCCTTATTTCTTTCATAATGCTATCCAGCCTCTCTGATTTTTACATCTCATTAACCATTCAAATCTGTATCTTATTACTTGTCTGGATCAAGTTCTGGATAGTCTAGTGGTCCAGTTTTCGTCTCGTTAAACCAATGTTACGCGAGGCTGAACCGGTCCTCCAATAGCCATGAGTTTGCCGGGGGGGGGGGGGGGGCGTTGAAGTGAGTCGCTGTGGGTAAGGTCAGTTAATACATTTCCGTTTGGAGTTTGAGGTTTAGCCTTTTTTTTTTTCCTGCTACTTTGTAAAATGTGTCTTCTATGTTAGTTTTCTGTTTCACCAAATTATTAATTACACCGTTAACATAATCCTTTTTTTTTTTTTTTTTTTTTTTGCCAATTAGTAAGGCCTATTTGTGTTTTGAAACTTGTTTTTCCAATTTGTAAGGTGTATTCGACGTAGGCATACTACTTTCTTAGTTAAATGACCTATCCTTGATTATTCGGAAGTTTTATCATTGTCAAATTCTGAATAAGAACTAGAAATCAACAGACTTTGCAGAAACCCAGTTCACCTTAAGAGAGAGTGACATATAACTTTTTCCTTATCTTTTATCATGAAATACACATTTACAATCTTACAATTTATATCATATACATCATAGTATTGTGGAGGATTTATTTTTGCTTTATTTTAATTTTTGTTTTTGCCAAATCCTGTGTGTGTGTGTGTGTGTGAGAGAGAGAGAGAGAGAGAGAGAGAGAGAGAGAGAGAGAGAGATTGTGTTAGCGAGCGAAAGTAGGTAGGTTAGCGATCGTTTGTGGTGAGAAAGACTATTGGTATAAATGAGATTGTTTGTTTATGTTTTAGTTAGGTTACGACAGCGGCGAATGTCTTTGGGTGAATGCTTATTTTGATTTCGACTGCAGCTAGAGGCTGTTGTGAATGCTGGATTATTATTTTTTTGACCAGCGTGGAAGTGATTTTTATATTCTGAGTAAGTACATTTTTGTTTATCTTTGCTTGTCGTGATTGTGAATGATAGGAACAATTTATTATTTATCTTTGATTATAGTGCGATAGTTCAGTTAGTTAGGAGTGTTCATAAGTGTTTTTCTTTTTTATTTTTGGCAGGCCGTGATTCCTCCTTGGATGAACTTACTCCATTGGAGAGATTTATCTGATGTGTTATAGATTGTTGACGACTAGGCCTGTAACAGAACTTGATACGACTGCTCGGATTTATTTAATTGTCAATGACCAGGACCGAATGAACTTGCGATTGATGATGATGATGATGACGATGATGACGATGATGATGATCTCGACACCCGTGACCCAAGGAGTTACGGCTGTTATGGCAAATTAAGAGATTCTCTTGTTTATCATATAGTGGTGTTGTGCCAATAAAGACAGTTTGGCTTGGTGAATGATTACCAAAGTGTTTATTTTTTGTTGTGACTGTTATCTTGCAAA
>NC_090751.1:28162368-28167368 GCF_036898095.1 Palaemon carinicauda | reverse complement strand
TGTACTTTTGTTATTGCCACCTTTATTCAACCCCGTCTCTCTCTCTCTCTCTCTCTCTCTCTCTCTCTCCTAACATCATTGTACATTTGTTATTGCCACCTTTATTCAACCCCGTCTCTCTCTCTCTCTCTCTCCTCTCTCTCTCTCTCCTAACATCATTGTACATTTGTTATTGCCACCTTTATTCAACCCCGTCTCTCTCTCTCTCTCTCTCTCTCTCTCTCTCTTAACATCATTTTACTTTTGCTTTTGCCACTTTCATTCAACCCCGTCTCTCTCTCTCTCTCTCTCTCTCTCTCTCTCTCCTAACATCATTGTACTTTTGTTATTGCCACCTTTATTCAACCCCGTCTCTCTCTCTCTCTCTCTCTCTCTCTCTCCTAACATCATTGTACTTTTGTTATTGCCACCTTTATTCAACCCCGTCTCTCTCTCTCTCTCTCTCTCTCTCTCAATCTCTCTCTCTCTCTCTCTCTCTCTCCTAACATCATTGTACATTTGTTATTGCCACCTTTATTCAACCCCGTCTCTCTCTCTCTCTCTCTCTCTCTCTCTCTCTCTCCTAACATCATTTTACTTTTGTTATTGCCACCTTTATTCAACCCCGTCTCTCTCTCTCTCTCTCTCTCTCTCTCTCCTAACATCATTGTACATTTGTTATTGCCACCTTTATTCAACCCCGTCTCTCTCTCTCTCTCTCTCTCTCTCTCTCTCTCCTAACATCATTGTACATTTGTTATTGCCACCTTTATTCAACCCCGTCTCTCTCTCTCTCTCTCTCTCTCTCTCTCTCCTAACATCATTGTACATTTGTTATTGCCACCTTTATTCAACCCCGTCTCTCTCTCTCTCTCTCTCTCTCTCTCTCTTAACATCATTTTACTTTTGCTTTTGCCACTTTCATTCAACCCCGTCTCTCTCTCTCTCTCTCTCTCTCTCTCTCTCCTAACATCATTGTACATTTGTTATTGCTACCTTTATTCAACCCCGTCTCTCTCTCTCTCTCTCTCTCTCTCTCTCTCTCTTAACATCATTTTACTTTTGCTTTTGCCACTTTCCTTCAACCCCGTCTCTCTCTCTCTCTCTCTCTCTCTCTCTCTCTCCTAACATCATTGTACTTTTGCTTTAGCCACTTTCATTCAACCCCGTCTCTCTCTCTCTCTCTCTCTCTCTCTCTCTCCTAACATCATTGTACATTTGTCATTGCCACCTATATTCAACCCCGTCTCTCTCTCTCTCTCTCTCTCCTAACATCATTGTACATTTGTTATTGCCACCTTTATTCAACCCCGTCTCTCTCTCTCTCTCTCTCTCTCTCTCTCTCTTAACATCATTTTACTTTTGCTTTTGCCACTTTCATTCAACCCCGTCTCTCTCTCTCTCTCTCTCTCTCTCTCTCTCCTAACATCATTGTACTTTTGTTATTGCCACCTTTATTCAACCCCGTCTCTCTCTCTCTCTCTCTCTCTCTCTCTCTCTCTCCTAACATCATTGTACATTTGTTATTGCCACCTTTATTCAACCCCGTCTCTCTCTCTCTCTCTCTCTCTCTCTCTCTCCTAACATCATTGTACATTTGTTATTGCCACCTTTATTCAACCCCGTCTCTCTCTCTCTCTCTCTCTCTCTCTCTCTCTCTTAACATCATTTTACTTTTTCTTTTGCCACTTTCATTCAACCCCGTCTCTCTCTCTCTCTCTCTCTCTCTCTCTCTCCTAACATCATTGTACTTTTGTTATTGCCACTTTTATTCAACCCCGTCTCTCTCTCTCTCTCTCTCTCTCTCTCTCCTAACATTGTACTTTTGTTATTGCCACCTTTATTCAAACCCCGTCTCTCTCTCTCTCTCTCTCTCTCTCTCTCTTAACATAATTTTAATTTTGCTTTTGCCACTTTCATTCAACCCCGTCTCTCTCTCTCTCTCTCTCTCTCTCTCTCTCTCCTACCATCATTCTACTTTTGCTTTTGCCACTTTCATTTAACCCCGTCTCTCTCTCTCTCTCTCTCTCTCTCTCTCTCTCTCTCACAGAAACTGGAAATCACTAACCAAAGGAACTGTTAAAGAAAGAAAAATTAATCCCACTCTAGGAAAAAAAAATCACAAAAGAATCCGGGATCTCAAGGCTGTAGTTATCCACTCTGTTCCTTGGCCTCAAAATGGTAGATTTTAAATTTCTCTTGTATCCATTTCCTAGCTTTAAGTAAGAAAGATTGCGTCTTCTGTATATTCTGGACTTCCCCAAAACGGTCGCCTGAGAAAAGCTTTACAGAAGAACCACTTCAATGTGGCCAAGTTAATCTAGTTCCTTAGAACCATCTGCTTTTATCTCCACTTAATGTTATGCTTTGGATCGCTGCCTGCATTTTGCCTGTTAGGAGGTTATACTTACGAGAGTTTTTCTTGTGATTCTCTTGCTCGCAATGGCTCTCAAGTGTTAATTTTGAAGGTTGTCATATTGCCTTCCATTGCTTCAAGCAGATTCTACAGGGTTTTTTCCAGCTCGTGACAGTATGTGCCTGGGTGTTGAAATGAAGGAATGTTGCGAACCCTTTTTTGTGTGTGTATATATATGTGTGTTTGTGTGTGTGTTTGTATGTATGTAGTAAACTGCAGGGCAAATAAAAATATTAAGTAAATCCTGATTAGTTTTTGTATCTATGACACTAAGGAGATTCACCTCAATATTTTTTTTTTTTTCTTTGGTTTAATACATCTGAGCATCATATATTCCTCTGGGTTTTACACACACACACACACACACACACATATATATATATATATATACATATATATATATATATATATACATATATATATATATACATATATATATATACATATATATATATATATACATATATATATATATATATATATTTATATATATAGTGAATATATATAAACTGTATCTATATACATTTACACACAGACACATATATATATATATATATATTATATATATATATATATATATATATATTTATATATATAGTGAATATATATAAACTGTATCTATATACATTTACATATATATATATATACATATATATATATATATATATAATGGTGAAAAGGAAAGCAAGATGACTTCGAATCATCTTTAATCATTATTCTATCAGCCAAAGTTTAGGAATCCATTCTCATCGTCAGGGCTACATAAATCACGAAATTATGTTTACATTAGTAATTAATTTGATCTAACAATTTTGCTTAAAATGCCCCAGTAGTATCGACACACACACACACACACATACACACACACACACACACATACACACACTCACACACACACACACACACACATATATATATATATATATATTTATATATATAAATATATATATATATATATGTATATATATATATATATATATATTGCGGTAAGATATATATTTATTTATATATATAAATATAAATATATATATATATATATATATATATTGCGGTAAGATTTTTCTCTCGCATTTGGTCATTAATATTTTTCTGAGTTATCTATTTCTCATTGAGGTTTTCTTTTATCTACCATTGTTGCTCTAGCAACTATGGATATTGTGAAATACACCGTCCTTAGGTCAGGCTGCAAGTAAATAAAGAGAGGTCTGTTGGTATATATTGAACCTCTCCTAGTTCCTGCACGGGCTCTTGTCCGAAGATAGTAACGGTAGTAATGCGTTGAATGTATTTAGAAAATGAAAATGTTATAGACCAGTTATACTCAGTCTAACTGATCATAACGGGTTCAGAAAAAAATTTATTTTCCTTTGCATATCGAACAGATGACCTGGTACGTTGCCTTCCTGTTTACTAAGCACAGGTCAGATTAGAATGGGGTCATGCGTTGTCTGTGTTTCCTCTCACCACACCGGGCGATACCTGCATGTCCAAGGCCAGCTACATCCTGGTTTAAAGGTTTAAAGGGCACTCATGAATGGCAGAGGCAATGGGCAGCGACATTGCCCTAGCAAGCAGGACAATGCCCGAGACTCCTAGAGGACTGACCATATATACATATGATCAGCGCACAAGCCCCCTCTCCACCCAAGCTAGGCCCAAGGAGGGCCAGGCAATGGCTGCTGATGACTCAGCAGATAGACCTATAGGCTCCCCCTAACCCCCCATCCTTAGCTCACAAGGATGGTGAGGTTGCAGTGACCAAAGGAACTAACGAGTTTGAGGGGGAGGAGAAATGTATTTTGCCGTTGTTTGGATACAGCAGGGGCATATATATATATATATATATAATTTCTTCATAATTCTTTTTAAATATGTATACTTTTATATAATTTCAGAGCTTATGAAGTATTAATTATACATTATTCATACACTTTTAATATGTATATATTCAGGTTTCAGGCATGACCTTCAATTATGTATGTTTATATTACAAATAAGCTTGTTCTTAATTTTGCTTACTTGCAATTATTCTCTCTCTCTCTCTCTCTCTCTCTCTCTCTATATATATATATATATATATATATCTATTTACATATATATATGTGTATATATATATGTGTGTGTGTGTATATATATATTATATATATAGGCCTATTGGTATTTTATGATTGCTATTGTGTAAAAATTGGAATTGGTCACATAAAAATTTTCCAAAAATATGATTTTGTTTTTTATACAATATGCTGTCAGATGACAGAAAATCGCATCTGAGGGTGTTTCCTCATAAAATTTTCTGGGGGGAGACCTTCAGACAACCCCCCCCCCGCCTCCATGCCTTTGACCACGCGGCTCCGCCTTCAGCGTCATTTTGAACTTTAGCCCCCCCCCCCCCAAACAGGAAAACACTCCTATGCCCCTACATAGACTTTGCTTTTGCAGTTTCATCGATAATGTTTCTGTGATCATTAGCCATTGGGTGGATTCTTCTGCCATTATTAAACATGAATTCGTACGCAATGCACCTAGTAAATCCACCTTTTAATCCGGACTGGTCGTCTTGAAAGATCGCGAAATACATTGTTAAAAAAAAATCCGTAAGTTCAAT
>NC_090751.1:28144441-28161868 GCF_036898095.1 Palaemon carinicauda | reverse complement strand
AAGGCCTATTCGAAGCCCCTCGTGGTACATCCGGCTCTGAAGGAGAAATTCTATTATCCCCGTCTACGTATGCCCTTAAATACAATACAGTAGTCTCTGTATGAGTTGGGTTAGACCGCTGGAACAGAGTTTAAACTTCCAAGGTAATCACCTTATTTTGAGGTAATTTGCATGGTTTCAAGGTAATTTTTATAGAGCTAACGGTGTTTTACTAGCTTCAAATTTAAGGAAATCTGAAAAGTTTTAAGGTAATCTAAGTTAAAAACCAGCAACATCTAAGGTAATGGCCACATGCTCAAGTTTAAACCCTGCCAGGGAAAGGCCCGACAAAGATGCCATTTAAGGTATGTTGATGCTTCGTTCCAAATTGCTTTTAAACCCAAAAGTCTGTGATTCATCCTCTTTCAACCTTTTACTTGTTGCGATTCCCGCTCTCGGAACCGGATCATATTGCCCTGATGAATGATGAATAAATCCAGACCTCATTCTGATCTATTCTGTCCTGTTCTGTTAAAGGGAACACGGACTTTGGCCGTTGGCTGGTCGTAGAATCCATCGTATCTGTTTATGGTAAGACTGGAGGACCTGAATACCGTGCGAGGTGGAATTTTAATAATTTCCAGAGCATGCGTGTAAGGACGGTTTTGTGAATCCTATCTCCTTTGATATCTTTTTTTTTTCTTTTTTTTTAATTCCTACTAGACGAGCACTACGATTTCTGTTATTATTATTATTATATTATTATTATTATTATTTGCTAAGTGGTGTCTATTAATGAACAAAAGGATGGAAAGGGTATATCGATAATATACAAAAGCAAGAAAAGAAAAAAAAAAAAACTCTATCAATCAAGTTAGAGTTGGAGAATTTAGCTCAAATTTTTCATAATTTGAGACAGATTTAATGGTAAAAGTATGGTTATCATTCAGTTAATCCTGACACTCAATAAAGGCTGCTGAATTATCATTGGGGCATGTCTGAGGCCTTTGTCCTGCAGTAACTAGAAAACGGCTGCACTTGTTGTTATTGTAAATACATAGCCTACACTGTTAAAAAAAAGAAAAATATTTTTATACGGAAATTCTCCGAAAAGATATTACTGTTCTCAGCCGTATTTCAGTAAATACAGACGACCGTAATTTTTACCCTACTTTTGTTATTATCTTTTACGGGTTGGTGACTGTAATATCACTCCTTAACGTCAATATATCCGCTTTTTAAAACGGTAAATGCTTGGCAACATTAATTACAGGATTTTTACGGTTTTTTTACGGCAAAATTTTTAACAGTGTATATGCACATGCATATATATATATATATAATATATATATATTATATATATATATATATATATATATATATATATATATATATATATATATCTCGATCGTTATATAAAAGAAGTGTTGCATTTTTTAGGGACACTACTTCGTGAAAAAGGAGAAACCCATGGGTTGATGGAACATTTTTACAGCAAAAATTCTAATTTATAATTACTGTACATAACTTTGTATTAATTCACTTGTACATTCCCAATATCGATAGCTTTTATTATAAGTCTACAAATGGCGTGCTAAGAGAATTCCTATGTAAAGTATCTTTTTCCATGAGAATAGATAAAAAGATTATTAGGAATATATCATAAATTATTTTAATATTTGACCACTGCAGAATTTCTCAATGCTGATATTTTTATCGGGCAAGTGAATATAAAGACATTGATTGAAACCAGAATCTAGAACATACAGTACAGCTGACCTTGAGAAAAACAAAAAATCTACACGAACGACTTTCACGGCCTTTGTTAGTTTTATATATTCGGAAATTAAAGACGTTTACAATAAAAAAAGGGATAATACGAATAAACACATTTTCTTCATGTAATATACTATTCATTAAAAGGTTTCTTCTGGTTGATACATTACAATTTGTGAACAATGCGAATTGAAAACGATATGCAAGGTTGTCAAAGCAGAATATTTCCTACTTCCCTACAAAATTTTAACGGACAATACGTATCGTCACTATGTCGTTTATAGTGCGGAATTCAATGCAGAAAATCGAACTAGTAAAGCCATCTTTGACGTAAGTTGTTGGTCTTACAAAATACTTGAAAGGAACAACAATGATCTTTTGAATGGTGTTATCTGTAACTATAATCCATTTTCTTTTAGCGAGGCAGATTTGCACCGACTCGCTGCGGTGCCCTTTTAGCTCGGAAAAGTTTCCTGATCGCTGATTGGTTGGAGTTATCTTGTCCAACCAATCAGCGAATCAGGAAACTTTTCCGAGCTAAAAGGGCACCGCTGCGAGTCGGTGCAAATCTGCCCTCGCTAAAAGAAATGGACTATAGATTTGTCCACATATATAATAGTCTCAATCACTTGCCTATTTTCAGTTTACTAAACTTGAACGCCAAGTCATGGTTGTGATTTTATAAAGTCCTTAGGGTAGGTTAAGGTAGTAGCTTGGCTGGGACACTAGCCACCCGTTGAGATACTACCACTAGAGAGTTTTGGGGTCCTTTGACTGGCCAGACAGTACTACTTTGGATCCTTCTCTCTGGTTACGGTTCATTTTCCTTTTGCCTACACATACACCGAATAGTCTGGCCTATTCTTTACACATTCTTTTCTTTCCCCATACACCTGACACCACTGAGATTACCAAACAATTCTTCGCTCAAGGGGTTAACTACTGCACTTTATTAGTTCAGTGATTTACTTTCCTTGTGAGAAGGGTAGAGGAGACTCTTTAGCTATGGTAAGCAGCTTTTCGAGAGAAGGACACTCCAAAATCAAACCATTGTTCTCTAGTCTTGGATAGTGCCTTAGCCTCTGTACCATGGTCTTCCACTGTCTTGGGTTAGAGTTCTCTTGCTTGAGGGTACGCTTAGGCACACTATTCTATATTGTTTCTCTTCCTCTTGTTATTTTGAAGATTTTATAGTTTATATATGAAAGATTTATTTTAATGTTAATATTGTTCTTAAACTTCTCTTGTAGCTTATTCCCTTTCCTCACTGGGCTATTTACCCTGTTGGAGCCCTTGGGCTTGTAGCATCCTGCTTTTCCAATTAGGGTTGTAGCTTAGCAAGCTGCAAGATTGGAAGATTGCACCTTCCGAAGATGGGTGGTCGAAATCCTCCAGTCACCCGGCCACCCATCTTGGGAGAATGCAGTCAGCTATTCTTGCAACGTGGTTTGTGTGCATAAAATAATGGAGGAGATGAAAGCATTGGTGATTAGATAAGGCAATGTAAGCGCAAGAGGTAAACCGGGAAAAAATATGTAAATTAAGTTATTTGCAATTTTGTCCTTGCTTCTCTTGCGCTGTTCTTCGGCCTTAACTCCTGAGTCCTGACTCCATATTTAGATAGACGTTTTTACGAAGAATGGTTGGGATGAATTGATAAGATAAGAGATATGCATGTGCTTCTTTTTCTAAGTGAGAGAGAGAGAGAGAGAGAGAGAGGAGAGAGAGAGAGAGAGAGAGAGGAGAGAGAGAGAGAGAGAGAGAGTCAACGGAAGATTACATGGAGATCAGTTCTACCTCTCAGGGTAGAACTCAGATTCGAGCTTAGGTATCAATCATTGTAGCTGTAGAAAGTAATGGAGATATATTCTATTACAAAATGGAGTACTCGATGCCAAATCGATTTGGAATGGTGCACTACTATGCCCTTATCCAAGAACTATAATAGTGATGTCTGTTCGGTAGCGTTGTTAACGACTCCATGTCCACCGCCGTGAGAGCAGTGCTGATGTTGAATTGAAGTAGTCAGCTTCGGAAACAAGTTTTAGGAAACATGGATCAATGTGGATAAAAATGATCCAACTTGGAGTTATCAGTTTAATGCCGGTCTTTATAACAGAATTGATCTTTTAACAGGGCTGGTTTGGACAATTAGAAAATTTTGTATGCAAGTTCATGCAGGTCAAACATACGAATGTTTTTGTTTCGTTTTAGCTTATTGCACAACATATCAGTGTTGTTAAGCCTTTGCAAAGTCTGGATAGTGATACTAATCTTTGATACAGGTCTTCAACTTACAGCAACTTAGTAGGTTCCAAGAATCTGTTTGTAAGTTGAATTTTTAACCTTTGGTCAAGGGTAGGCCTAACCTGAATCTCATGCCTACGATTCCCAGCTACAAAAGTAAGAAATAGTCAGGTTCCATATGACATAGATATCAGGTTATGACAAATGTTGTTTTTCTCAGTGTATTAAATGATATAATATGGTTTCATTACAGTATTTCTTTATCTTATCTTGGTTATTTTCAGTTGAATTTGTGATAGTATATGCAAAAGTATGTAAGTTGGGGACCTGTAATGCAATCTTCCCTTATAAGAGGTACATTACAAGGAAAATGTAGGTTGTTAACGATATTGGGTCTTATGGCCTCAAGCTTTCCCAGTTGGATCTCAGTACTAGGTTTGTAATGGTGTACTTGACAAGTTTTACGGTGTCGTAGATTGGTTATTCTCGCTAGAGGAGACCTATTGGGTTTCTTATTAATTTTGAATCATTTCAAAAGCATTATAAAGGATGATCAAGTTCCCTTTCAATTGTTTCTTGTGTGATTATTATTATTATTATTATTATTATTATTATTATTATTATTATTATTATTATTATTATTATTACTTGTTAAGCTATAACCTTAATTGGAAAAGCAGGATGTTATAAGTCCGAGGGAAAGTAGCGCAGATAGGAAAGGAAAAAATGGAAATAAATAAGCTATATATATATATATATATATATATATATATATATATATATATATATATATATATATATATACATATATATATATATATATATGTATATATATATATATATATATATATATATATATATATATATATATATATATATATACATATATATATATATATATATGTATATATATATATATATACATATATATGTGTGTATATATATATATATACATATATATATGTGTATATATATATATATATATATATATATATAGAGAGAGAGAGAGAGAGAGAGAGAGAGAGAGAGAGAGAGAGAGAGAGAGAGAGAGAGAGAGAGAGAGGATATAAGAAGTAACGAATAACAATATGAATTATCTTAAGATTATATCTGGGGTTATTATTATTTTTTTTTTGTTAGACAAATACAAAAAATGGGAAAGATTTTAGAATTGGATTTCTAACTTGGTAAATCATCTTCATCGTCTAGCAATGAAGAACTCTTGATTTCCACCGAGTTTTTATCATCGAGATTCTTGCTACCCACGTGGTTGGATTTTAGTTTGGTTCACATGGTGATCATGCATTGCATATGCAGTGTGTCATGTTATCAAGCAACGATAAGAGAATTATGAGTATTGCTTTGACATGAAGATATTGCTATTTTTTCATGTTTGATAGAGAGAGAGAGAGAGAGAGAGAGAGAGAGAGAGAGAGAGAGAGAGAGAGAGAGAGGAGAGAGAGAGAGAGGAGAGAGAGAGAGAGAGAGAGAGAGAGAGAGAGCAGTCAGGGTGTACATAGTCAGGATTCAAGGTATTGAGAAGGAATTCATATGTTTGTATCTGTTTACGAATTTAAAACGTGATTTTTCAACCCTACAAGAATAAATGTTATGATACTGTATTGACATTATATATTTTTGTTGTATGAAGGCCTTAACTAAGCATATATCATCATCATCATTATCAGCCATTACTAGTCGACTACAGAACAAAGGCCTCAGACTTCTATATCCACTTACGTCTGTTTATGATCTTTCTATGCCAGTCCACACCCGCAAACTTTCTCAGTTCATCAATCCACCGTCTTCTCTTCCATCCCCTGCTTCTTTTGCAGTCTCTAGGGACCCATTCTGTCATTCTTAGTGGCCATGTGTTATTTATCATCCTCATCATATGTCCTGCGCATGTTCATTTATTTTTCTTACAAGTTGCTAGAACATCCTCTACTTTGGTTTGCTCCTTTTCTGTCTCTTAGTTTTATTCCCATCATTATTCTTTACATAGCTCACTGAGTTGTAACTAACTCTAAGTTTCTAGCATGCTGTTTTTCCAACTAGGGTTGTAGCTCAGCAAGTAATAATGATAATGATATATGTATATATATGTATATATATTGTATATATATGTATATATATATATATATATATATATATATATATATATATAAGAGAGAGAGAGAGAGAGAGGAGAGAGAGAGAGAGAGAGAGAGAGAGAGAGAGAGAGAGAGAGAGAGAGAGAGAGAGAGAGAGAACAGAACGTAGGATCGAAAATGAATATGAGTAAAACTAAGATAATGGTCGATGAAAATACAAAGACAACAAATAAGGGTCATAGAACAGACAGTAAGTGTTATTCCCCAGTACATAAGACGGAAATTAAAAGAAGGATAAGAATGGGATGGAGAGGTTTTGATAAACAAAATGAGATTATGAAAAGCAAAATGCCATTTTCTCTAAAAGGAAAAGTATTTAATCGAATGGTTCTACCAGTGTTAGGACCTTCTGATTAATATTTCAGCTTACTGGGTTTAACATATTATTGAATAATTCATCTTACTAAGTTATTTGTATATGTATCGGTTATTTGAGCTGTCAGCTTTCTTAATTCTCAGCTTACTAAGCTGTCATGAAAACGCTAGCTTAATTTGATATACGGCTGATGAAATAGAAGTAATCTCAAGTTTTTTTAAGTATACGTTCATAATTCGTGTTTTGTAGTTTTTGTTAGTTTTTATTAGATAAAAATCTGCAGAGAAAATCGTTTGTTAATGTTGTAATCTTAATTACGATATTCTATCCTATTTCTCTTTCTCTAGTTTTTTTTTAAGTTTGTATAGTTTACATATGAAATATTTATTATAATGTTGTAACCGTTCTTAAAATATTTTATTTTAATTGAACATTACTGCTCTTGTAGTTTATTTCCTTTCCTCATTGGGCTATTTTTCCTGTTGGAACCCTCGGGCTTATAGCATCCTGTCTTTTCAACTAGGGTTGTAGCTTATCTGGTAATAATAATAATAATAATAATAATGATAATAACTATAGGGGCATTCATTAGAGCGCAGACCTCCGCCGCGGCAGCTTATTTCTCAACCTTTCGCTTGACCTTGACCTTGACTTTTGACCTTAACATGCATTAATTGGCGTGTATTTTCATACACTCATGTATGTACTAAGTTTGAAGTCTGTGACATCGATGCCCGAACTTATGGCTGATCACGTGAATTGGACATTTTGCTTGATCTTGTCCAACCAATCAGCAATCAGGAATTTTTTCCGAGCTAAAAGGGCACCGCTGCAAGTCAGTGCAAATCTGCCTAGCTAAAAAAAAATTGACTATAATAATAATAATGATAATAATGATAATAATAATAATAATAATAATAATATAACTGTAGATTTTAATACCTAAGACTCATAGAAACGCAATGGTGTTTTCTTCGAGATATACTGTAGTGTTAATGTATTTTAAAGGAAGGGCCTAGATACATGTAAATTGGGAGCGATTAATAACCATTCTGGCGAAAGGTATGACACACCTAATTTCTTAGACCTTTCCTACCAAGGGGATATGATATGTT
The DNA here is from genome assembly GCF_036898095.1 of Palaemon carinicauda. Taxonomy (NCBI): domain Eukaryota; kingdom Metazoa; phylum Arthropoda; class Malacostraca; order Decapoda; family Palaemonidae; genus Palaemon; species Palaemon carinicauda. The sequence goes on along the minus strand of NC_090751.1, from coordinate 28,154,282 downwards.
AATGAACCTCCTTGGTTTCCTCCGCAGGGGATCCCCCTCAGTGGGGGGGGGGGGGGGGATACCGTTTGTACGTTGCATTGCCAATTGCCACATTTTTCGTAGTCACAGCCCATTCGAAAGTTTAGCTTATAAAAGAAGGAAAAAAAAAAAAACGATTTAAAGACTAAACCATGAGTCAGGTTATTCAGAAATACAAATGAAGCCGCAGTGCTTCACAGAAGTAGTTCACGTTGCTGTTAATTAGAATACATTATTTAATCCGATTGGGAAAAGAGATTACTGTTAATTTGAATTCATCATATAATTAAATTGGGATAAAGAGATTACTGTTAATTTAAATTCATCATATAATTAGATTGGGATAAGAGATTACTGTTAATTAGAATACATTATATAATCCGATTGGGAAAAGAGATTACTGTTAAATTGAATTCATCATATAATTAAATTGGGATAAAGAGATTACTGTTAATTAGAATACATTATATAATACGATTGGGAAAAGAGATTACTGTTGATTTAAATTCATCATATAATTACATTGGGATAAAGAGATTACTGTTAATTAGAATACATTATATAATCAGATTGGAAAGAGAGTTTTTAGATTCCTTCGAAATTTCGTCAAACAGAATAACTATTCTTAATGGAAAAGCCAAAAAAATAACGAATTTATCTCAGACAAAAGCATCAAATACAAAGAAAAAAACAACAGCAGAATGAAAAAGGAAAGAAAACAACTGAATGACTAAAAAAGAAAAAAACAACTGAATGACAAAGAAAGAAAAAAACTGAATGACAAATAAAGAAAAAACCACTATATGACAAAGAAAGAATAAACAACTGAACGGCAAAGAAAGAAAAACCAACTGAATGACAAATAAAAAAACAGCTGAATGACAAAGTAAAAAAAACAACAACAGAATGAATAGTGCTTAGTAATGCCTGACTCATGTGGCTGCATTCCCCCATCCTTGTAAGGATGTAACTAATAAGTATTCTATGTGTGGCTGCTCGGTATTTCTTATGAATGAACGTAGGAAAAGAAAGCTGGTGCCCTTACTCAGTCTATTGGTTAAGGATACCGGAAGTATCAACCGGTTCAAGAGTCCCTTTATTATTATTATTATTATTATTATTATTATTATTATTATTATTATTATTATTATTATTATTATTATTACTTGCTAAGCTACAACCCTAATTGGAAAAGCAGGATGCTATAAGCCCAGGGGCCACAACAGGGAAAGCAGCCCAGTGAGGAAAGGAAACGAGGAAAAATTAAATATTTAAAGAACGGTAACCATATTGAAATATATATTTCCTATATAAACTATAAAAAACTATTTTTCCTGAGGAAGCCCTTGGGCCTATAGCATCCTGCTTTTTCAACTAGGGTTGTAGCTTAGCTAGTAATAGTAATAATGATAATAATAATAATGATAACAACAACAACAACAACAACTAAAGGGGCACTCAGTAGAACGCAGACCTCCTCCGCGTTAGCTTATTTCTCAACCCTTTGTTCGACCTTGACCTTGACCTTGACATGCATTAATTGGCGTGGATTTTCATACACTCATATATGTACCAAGTTTGAAGTCTCTGTGACAACGATGCCCAAACTTATTGCTGATCACGTGAATTGGACATTTTCCTTAACCGTGACCTTGACCTTTGACTTTGACCTTCCAAATTTAATCATTTTCAGCTGTTTACATAACAGTTAATCCCTGCAAGTTTCATTACGATTAAAATTGTAGCCAGTAATCTGTTCACAAACAAGCAAACGCGCACACACAGAGAGAGGGGTGAAAACATAACCTCCTTCCAGCCTCTTTGGCGGAGGTAATAATATTGAAGTAGGATAATGGAAGTAACAATAGTAAACTCGATTATTGCGAAGACGATAATTAAGATAAGGATATCTTTGCCTGCACGATGATAAGGAAATCGTTATCTACACTTTTGCGCTGATTTGGTTCAATTTCATTTCATTGAGAGAAACGTAGTTATTGCAAAATTATTTCTCCTCAATTTGTCCTTATGAATATTTGCGTAATGACGCCCATGTTTTAAAATTTTCGGTCGTGAGAGTAAGGAAACACCAATGCCATGTCAATTTAATCAGCACAGTTTATACCAATTACCTTGTTTCTAATGGTGGTAGTTACCCGTGAAATTGTGACGCCAGATCACATAAAAGATAAATAATTCTTTATCTACGTCAGGTGATTTTTTTTTCAACCTTTACCTTCACTTATTTGTATGCTCATCCTTCAAGGAGTTTATATTATTATTATTATTATTATTATTATTATTATTATTATTATTATTATTATTATTATTAATAATAATAATAATAATAATAATATTATTATTATTATTATTATTATTATTATTATTATTATTATTATTATCATTATTAATATTGTTGTTTTTGTTGTTGTTGTTGTTGTTATTATTATTACGAGCTAAGCCACAACCTTTTGGGAATGCAAGGTGCTAAATCCAAGGTCTCCAACAGGGGAAAATAGCCCAGTAAGTAACATGAAATACATAAACTACATTAGAAGTAATAAACAATTAAACTCAAATATTTTAAAAATCCACATATTGAAAGGGCAAGGTTTATTTGTTTGTTTATATGTTTGTTTGAAGAATTACGAATAAATCTATGTGGATTTGTATGAAAATCTCGTCGAAGTTGGTTTACGTTTATATCAGCGAGTGATTAGATTTTGGGAGAGATCGGAATGTAGTTTTTTTTTTTAAAGATGGAACCTTTAGCTTAGCATTGGTGGATGTTTATTCAATGTAAATACTTTTCCTCGGTGAAAGGTTGCTTTGCAAGGTTTTGGACAATTAGATTTGTACCATATGTATGAATGACAATCCTTATCAATAAATAATAAATATTATGATAATAGTAATGATGATATAAATGATAATTATAATAGATAAAATGATAGTGAAAGAATTGCACTGTTTTAGAAATGCTTTTAGAAATTATGGAAAGACTTTAGAAAGTTTTGGAATATATATAGTAAATGAATATTGAAATTCCACAGTTAGGCTATATATCGTTGTATAATTCAAAAGCTGAAGTGGCACTTTGAAAAAAAAAGTGTGAAAGCTCCTTTGTTTTAGGCATTGTTAATAGTTTATATATGACATATCAATTTTGATGTTATTACTGTTTTTAAAATGATTTATTGTTAATTTGTTCTCAACATTTATCCTTATTTCCTTTCCTCACTGGGCTATTTTTCCCTATTGGAGCCCTTGGGCTTATAGCATCTTGCTTTTCCAACTAGGGTTGTAGCTTGACTAGTAATAATAATAATAATAATAATAATAATAATAATAATAATAATAATAATAATAATAATAATAACTGTAGATTTTAATACCTAAGACTCATAGACACGCAAAGGTGTAATCTTCAAGTGTTAATGTACTGGAAAGGAAGGGCCTAGATACATGTAAATTAGGAGCGGTTAATAACCATTCTAGCGAAAGGTATGACACACCTAATTTCTTAGACCTTTCCTACCAAGGGGATTTACTACGTCAGTGAACCTCCTTGGTTTCCTCCGCAGGGGATCACCCTTGGGGGGGGGGGGGGGAAATCACCGTTTGTACGTTGCATTGCCAATTGCCACATTTTCGTAGTCACTGCCCATTCGAAAGTTTAGCTTATAAAAGAAGGAAAAAAACGATTTAAAGACTAAACCATGAGTCAGGTTATTCAGAAATACAAATGAAGCCGGAGTGCTTCACAGAAGTAGTTCACGTTGCTGTTAATTAGAATACATTATATAATACGATTGGGAAAAGAGATTACTGTTAATTTAAATTCATCATATAATTACATTGGGATAAAGAGATTACTGTTAATTAGAATACATTATATAATCAGATTGGAAAGAGAGTTTTTAGATTCCTTCGAAATTTCGTCAAACAGAATAACTATTCTTAATGGAAAAGCCAAAAAAAATAACGAATTTATCTCAGACAAATGCATCAAATACAAAGAAAAAAACAACAGCAGAATGAAAAAGGAAAGAAAACAACTGAATGACTAAAAAAGAAAAAAACAACTGAATGACAAAGAAAGAAAAAAACTGAATGACAAATAAAGAAAAAAACCACTATATGACAAAGAAAGAATAAACAACTGAACGGCAAAGAAAGAAAAACCAACTGAATGACAAATAAAAAAACAGCTGAATGACAAAGTAAAAAAAAACAACAACAACAGAATGAATAGTGCTTAGTAATGCCTGACTCATGTGGCTGCATTCCCCCATCCTTGTAAGGATGTAACTAATAAGTATTCTATGTGTGGCTGCTCGGTATTTCTTATGAATGAACGTAGGAAAAGAAAGCTGGTGCCCTTACTCAGTCTATTGGTTAAGGATACCGGAAGTATCAACCGGTTCAAGAGTCCCTTTATTATTATTATTATTATTATTATTACTTGCTAAGCTACAACCCTAATTGGAAAAGCAGGATGCTATAAGCCCAGGGGTCACAACAGGGAAAGCAGCCCAGTGAGGAAAGGAAACGAGGAAAAATTAAATATTTAAAGAACGGTAACCATATTGAAATATATATTTCCTATATAAACTATAAAAAACTATTTTTCCTGAGGAAGCCCTTGGGCCTATAGCATCCTGCTTTTTCAACTAGGGTTGTAGCTTAGCTAGTAATAGTAATAATGATAATAATAATAATAATAACAATAACAACAACAACAACAACAACAACTAAAGGGGCACTCAGTAGAACGCAGACCTCCTCCGCGGCAGCTTATTTCTCAACCCTTTGTTCGACCTTGACCTTGACCTTGACATGCATTAATTGGAGTGGATTTTCATACACTCATATATGTACCAAGTTTGAAGTCTCTGTGACATCGATGCCCGAACTTATGGCTGATCACGTGAATTGGACATTTTGCTTGACCTTGACCTTGACCTTTGACCTAGACCTTCCAAATATAATAATTTCCAGCTGTTTATATAACAGTTAATCCCTGCAAGTTTCATTACGATTAAAATTGTAGCCAGTAATCTGTTCACAAACAAGCAAACGCGCACACACAGAGAGAGGGGTGAAAACATAACCTCCTTCCAGCCTCTTTGGCGGAGGGTAATAATATTGAAGTAGGATAATGGAAGTAACAATAGTAAACTCGATTATTGCGAAGACGATAATTAAGATAAGGATATCTTTGCCTGCACGATGATAAGGAAATCGTTATCTACACTTTTGCGCTGATTTGGTTCAATTTCATTTCATTGAGAGAAACGTAGTTATTTGCAAAATCATTTCTCCTCAATTTGTCCTTATGAATATTTGCGTAATGACGCCCATGTTTTAAAATTTTCGGTCGTGAGAGTAAGGAAACACCAATGCCATGTCAATTTAATCAGCACAGTTTATACCAATTACCTTGTTTCTAATGGTGGTAGTTACCCGTGAAATTGTGACGCCAGATCACATAAAAGTCAATTAATTCTTTATCTACGTCAGGTGAATTTTTTCAACCTTTACATTCACTTATTTGTATTCTCATCCTTCAAGGAGTTTAATATAATTATTATTATTATTATTATTATTATTATTGTTGTTGTTGTTGTTGTTGTTGTTGTTACGAGCTAAGCTACAACCTGTTGGGAATGCAAGGTGCTAAATCCAGGTCTCCAACAGGGGAAAATAGCCCAGTAAGGACAGAAATAACATGAAATAGATAAACTACAATAGAAGTAATAAACAATTAAACTAAAATATTTTGAAAATCCACATATTGAAATGGCAAGATTTATTTGTTTGTTTATATGTTTGTTTATAGAATTACGAATAAATCTATGTGGATTTGTATGAAAATCTCGTCGAAGTTGGTTTACGTTTATATCAGCGAGTGATTAGATTTTGGGAGAGATCGGAATATAGTTTTTTTTTTTTAAAGATGGAACCTTTAGCTTAGCATTGGTGGATGTTTATTCAATGTAAATACTTTTCCTCGGTGAAAGGTTGCTTTGCAAGGTTTTGGACAATTAGATTTGTACCATATGTATGAATGACAATCCTTATCAATAAATAATAAATATTATGATAATAGTAATGATGATATAAATGATAATTATAATAGATAAAATGATAGTGAAAGAATTGCACTGTTTTAGAAATGCTTTTAGAAATTATGGAAAGACTTTAGAAAGTTTTGGAATATATATAGTAAATTATTATTTAAAATCAACAGTTATAAATCGTTGTATATTTTAAAAGCTGAAGAGGTACTTTGAAAAAAAAAAAGTTTGAAAGCTCCTGTGTTTTTGGCATTGCTAATAGTTTATATATGACATATCAATTTTGATGTTATTACTGTTTTTAGAATGATTTATTGTTAATTTGTTCTCATCATTTATTTATTTCCTTATTTCCTTTCCTCACTGGGCTATTTTTCCCTAATGGAGCCCTTGGGCTTATAGCATCTTGCTTTTCCAACTAGGGTTGTAGCTTGACTATAGTCAATTTCTTTTAATGAGGCAGATTTGCACCGACTCTCAGTGGTGCCCTTTTAGCTCCGAAGAGTTTCATGATCACTGATTGGTTAGAATTATCTTGTCCAACCAATCAGCGATCAGGAATTTTTTCCGAGCTAAAAGGGCACCGCTGCAAGTCGGTGCAAATCTGCCTCGCTAAAAAAAATTGACTATAGTAATAATAATAATAATAATAATAATAATAATAATAATAATAATAATAATAATAATAATAATAATAATAATAATATAACTGTAGATTTTAATACCCAAGACTCATAGAAACGCAATGGTGTTTTCTTCGAGATATACTGTAGTGTTAATGTATTTTAAAGGAAGGGCCTAGATGCATGTAAATTAGGAGCGATTAATAACCATTCTGGCGAAGGGTATGACACACCTAATTTCTTAGACCTTTCCTACCAAGGGGATTTTCTATGTTAGTGAACCTCCTTGGTTTCCTCCGCAGGGGATCACCCTCTTAGGGAGAATTACCGTTTGTACGTTGCATTGCCAATTGCCACATTTTTCGTAGTCACTGCCCATAAGCGAATTCAGCTTATAAAAGAAGGAAAAAAACGATTTAAAGACTAAATCATGAGTCAGGTTATTCAGAAATACAATTGAAGCCGGAGTGCTTCACAGAAGTAGTTCATGTTGCTGTTAATTAGAATACATTATATAATACGATTGGGATAAGAGATTACTGTTAATCTAAATTCATCATATAATTAAATTGGGATAAGAGATTACTGTTAGTTGGAATACATTATATAATCAGATTAGAAAGAGAGTTTTAACTTTTAGATTCCTTCGAAATTTCGTCAAACAGAATAACTATTCTCAATGAAAAAGCCAAAAAAATAACGAATTTATCTCAGACGAATGCATCAAATACAAAGAAAAAAACAACAACAGCAGAATGAAAAAAGAAAGAAAACAACTGATTGACTAAAAAAGTAATAACAACTGAATGACTGAAAAAGTAAAAACAACAGAATGACAAAGAAAGAAAAACCAACTGAATGACAAAGAAAGAAAAAAAACTGAATGACAAATAAAGAAAAAACCACTATATGACAAAGAAAGAATAAACAATTGAACGGCAAAGAAAGAAAAACCAACTGAATGACAAAGAAAAAAACAGCTGTATGACAAAGTAAAAAAAAAAAAACAACAACAGAATGAATAGTGCTTAGTAATGCCTGACTCATGTGGCTGCATTCCCCCATCCTTGTAAGGATGTTACTAATAAGTATCCTATGTGTGGCTGCTCGGTATTTCTTATGAATGAACGTAGGAAAAGAAAGCTGGTGCCCTTACTCAGTCTATTGGTTAAGGATACCGGAAGTATCAACCGGTTCAAGAGTCCCTTTATTATTATTATTATTATTATTATTATTATTATTATTATTATTATTATTATTATTATTATTATTATTACTTGCTAAGCTACAACCCTAATTGGAAAAGCAGGATGCTATAAGCCCAGGGGCCACAAAAGGGAAAGCAGCCCGGTGAGGAAAGGAAACGAGGAAAAATTTAATATTTAAAGAACGGTAACCATATTGAAATATATATTTCCTATATAAACTATAAAAAACTTCAACAAAAGAAAAAGAAGAGATATTAGTGTGCCCGAGTGTACCCTCAAGCAAGAAACTATAGATTAATCATATACGCCTCCAGACACACACTTTTTATTTTTATAATGTAACCAATTAAGCATTTATTGGGTTAGGTCAGCAACTGTGTAAGCAGTAACTTCCTTTCCGAGTCTGTGAGGCTGACGAAGATTCGGTAAATAATACCCCCAAGTACCCTGAAGGACCCTGGTACCCATACCAAGGACAGGGGACTATACCCAGGCATCAAGTGACCCTAGTAGAGACAGTGTTGGTTCTAGTATGACTTGGAGTGTGTGGGTGAATTGAATGAGCTAGATTCAGTAGCGATTCATCCTGACGTGATATGAGGATGAATCATCTCTGTCTCATATTTTTTCTTGATATTTATAGTCAAGTGTTTAATTCTGAATGGGGAGTTTTACTATCTACGCAAGCAAATTATGATGATAGAAATGTTTGCAATTGCGACCAAAAGTTTAGTTCTTACCTCGAGTGTTTATTGATTGGAAACTGACAGTCGCCGATAAGAACATCTGGATTACGTTGATGCTGACAGTTTAGTTATATCAATCATTCTGTACAGGGATTTATTAAGCTCTCAAAGAACAATAGGTTACGTAGGTATTTCTTTATTACTTCAAGCCAATGTCAAATGCAGTTTCACAGGTGTCTACCCGATATTTCTTGTTGTTATCAACTTGATCTTATTATTCGCCACTGCACTTGAACTGAGCTTATCATATCCTTTATACAAAGTTCTAATACTGAAGCAAGGCTCGATTAAACCAAAACAACTACAACAACAACAATAACAGCGAAAATAAGAACTTGATGATATAGCAAGGCTCTAATAAACCAAAGCAACAACAACAACAACAACAACAACAATAATAACAGCGAAAATAAGAACTTGATGATATAGCAAGGCTCTAATAAACCAAAGCAACAACATCAACAACAACAGCGAAAATAAGAACTTGATGATATAGCAAGGCTCTAATAAACCAAAGCAACAACAACAACAACAATAACAGCGAAAATAAGAACTTGATGATATAGCAAGGCTCTATTAAATCAAAGCAACAACAACAACAACAACAATAACAGCGAAAATAGATCTTGATGATATATCTCATTTTTATTAGGAACTTTCCAGAGGAAATCTACAATGAAAGCTAATGTCTGGAGAAAGGGAGATTTATTAATATTATTATTGTTATTTAGTTCATTAGTTAGTCAACTAATGAAGACCATAGAAAGAAATAATAATAGCTGAGGAAAAATCACGGCCATTCTCGCCTTAGGTGATAAGAAACACCCCAAAACATGGTTGGAGTTATACACGAGTTAAAAGTTCCACATTTTTAGTTTTTTATTACTGAGAATTTTTATTAGTGCCAGAGCGACCTTAATCCCCCAGCAATGTGATTATGTAATTCAAGTAAGGGTAAATCGTGAAATAGGAATCATCCGGGAATACGTTGTCACAATTCCAACGCGAGCTGCATAAACACTGATTCCTTCCTGTGTCATTTATCATTGTTCATGGAATAACAAATGTAATTTATAATACGATAAAATTCCATGATATATTTATTTTATTGAATATGAATGTATGTATTTAATTTATCTGTCAGTGGTATAGAATGAGCGCCAATA
>NC_090751.1:28106941-28136941 GCF_036898095.1 Palaemon carinicauda | reverse complement strand
AAGGCCGCTCATGAATGGCAAGGGCAAGGGACAGTGACATTGCCCTATCGAGCAGTACAACGCCTTATAGACTGACCATATACTCATACTTTGAGACGGTTTAAAGGCCGCTCATGAATGGCAAGGGCAAAGGACAGTGACATTGCCCTATCGAGCAGTACAACGCCTTATAGACTGACCATATACTCATACTTTGAGACGGTTTAAAGGCCGCTCATGAATGGCAAGGGCAAAGGACAGTGACATTGCCCTATCGAGCAGTAAAACGCCTTATAGACTGACCATATACTCATACTTTGAGACGGTTTAAAGGCCGCTCATGAATGGCAAGGGCAAGGGACAGTGACATTGCCCTATCGAGCTGTACAATGCCTTATAGACTGACCATATACTCATACTTTGAGACGGTTTAAAGGTTTAAAGGCCGCTCATGAATGGCAAGGGCAAGGGACAGTGACATTGCCCTATCGAGCTGTACAATGCCTTATAGACTGACCATATACACATACTTTGAGACGGTTTAAAGGCCGCTCATGAATGGCAAGGGCAAGGGACAGTGACATTGCCCTATCGAGCAGTACAACGCCTTATAGACTGACCATATACTCATACTTTGAGACGGTTTAAAGGCCGCTCATGAATGGCAAGGGCAAGGGACAGTGACATTGCCCTATCGAGCTGTACAATGCCTTATAGACTGACCATATACTCATACTTTGAGACGGTTTAAAGGTTTAAAGGCCGCTCATGAATGGCAAGGGCAAAGGACAGTGACATTGCCCTATCGAGCAGTACAACGCCTTATAGACTGACCATATACTCATACTTTGAGACCGTTTAAAGGTTTAAAGGCCACTCATGAATGGCAAGGGCAAGGGACAGTGACATTGCCCTATCGAGCAGTACAACGCCTTATAGACTGACCATATACTCATACTTAGAGACGGTTTAAAGGCCGCTCATGAATGGCAAGGGCAAGGGACAGTGACATTGCCCTATCGAGCTGTACAACGCCTTATAGACTGACCATATACTCATACTTAGAGACGGTTTAAAGGCCGCTCATGAATGGCTAGGGCAAAGGACTGTGACATTGCCCTATCGAGCAGTACAACGCCTTATAGACTGACCATATACACATACTTTGAGACGGTTTAAAGGCCGCTCATGAATGGCAAGGGCAAGGGACAGTGACATTGCCCTATCGAGCAGTACAACGCCTTATAGACTGACCATATACTCATACTTTGAGACGGTTTAAAGGCCGCTCATGAATGGCAAGGGCAAGGGACAGTGACAATGCCCTATCGAGCTGTACAATGCCTTATAGACTGACCATATACACATACTTTGAGACGGTTTAAAGGCCGCTCATGAATGGCAAGGGCAAGGGACAGTGACATTGCCCTATCGAGCTGTACAATGCCTTATAGACTGACCATATACACATACTTTGAGACGGTTTAAAGGCCGCTCATGAATGGCAAGGGCAAGGGACAGTGACATTGCCCTATCGAGCAGTACAACGCCTTATAGACTGACCATATACTCATACTTTGAGACGGTTTAAAGGCCGCTCATGAATGGCAAGGGCAAGGGACAGTGACATTGCCCTATCGAGCTGTACAATGCCTTATAGACTGACCATATACACATACTTTGAGACGGTTTAAAGGCCGCTCATGAATGGCAAGGGCAAGGGACAGTGACATTGCCCTATCGAGCAGTACAACGCCTTATAGACTGACCATATACTCATACTTTGAGACGGTTTAAAGGCCGCTCATGAATGGCAAGGGCAAGGGACAGTGACATTGCCCTATCGAGCTGTACAATGCCTTATAGACTGACCATATACACATACTTTGAGACGGTTTAAAGGCCGCTCATGAATGGCAAGGGCAAGGGACAGTGACATTGCCCTATCGAGCAGTACAACGCCTTATAGACTGACCATATACTCATACTTTGAGACGGTTTAAAGGCCGCTCATGAATGGCAAGGGCAAGGGACAGTGACATTGCCCTATCGAGCTGTACAATGCCTTATAGACTGACCATATACTCATACTTTGAGACGGTTTAAAGGTTTAAAGGCCGCTCATGAATGGCAAGGGCAAAGGACAGTGACATTGCCCTATCGAGCAGTACAACGCCTTATAGACTGACCATATACTCATACTTTGAGACGGTTTAAAGGTTTAAAGGCCACTCATGAATGGCAAGGGCAAGGGACAGTGACATTGCCCTATCGAGCAGTACAACGCCTTATAGACTGACCATATACTCATACTTAGAGACGGTTTAAAGGCCGCTCATGAATGGCAAGGGCAAGGGACAGTGACATTGCCCTATCGAGCTGTACAATGCCTTATAGACTGACCATATACACATACTTTGAGACGGTTTAAAGGCCGCTCATGAATGGCAAGGGCAAGGGACAGTGACATTGCCCTATCGAGCTGTACAATGCCTTATAGACTGACCATATACTCATACTTTGAGACGGTTTAAAGGCCGCTCATGAATGGCAAGGGCAAGGGACAGTGACATTGCCCTATCGAGCTGTACAATGCCTTATAGACTGACCATATACTCATACTTTGAGACGGTTTAAAGGTTTAAAGGCCGCTCATGAATGGCAAGGGCAAGGGACAGTGACATTGCCCTATCGAGCAGTACAACGCCTTATAGACTGACCATATACTCATACTTTGAGACGGTTTAAAGGCCGCTCATGAATGGCAAGGGCAAGGGACAGTGACATTGCCCTATCGAGCAGTACAACGCCTTATAGACTGACCATATACTCATACTTTGAGACGGTTTAAAGGCCGCTCATAAATGGCAAGAGCAAGGGACAGTGACATTGCCCTATCGAGCAGTACAACGCCTTATAGACTGACCATATACTCATACTTTGAGACGGTTTAAAGGTTTAAAGGCCGCTCATGAATGGCAAGGGCAAAGGACAGTGACATTGCCCTATCGAGCAGTACAACGCCTTATAGACTGACCATATACTCATACTTTGAGACGGTTTAAAGGCCGCTCATGAATGGCAAGGGCAAGGGACAGTGACATTGCCCTATCGAGCAGTACAACGCCTTATAGACTGACCATATACTCATACTTTGAGACGGTTTAAAGGTTTAAAGGCCGCTCATGAATGGCAAGGGCAAAGGACAGTGACATTGCCCTATCGAGCAGTACAACGCCTTATAGACTGACCATATACTCATACTTTGAGACGGTTTAAAGGCCGCTCATGAATGGCAAGGGCAAAGGACAGTGACATTGCCCTATCGAGCAGTACAACGCCTTATAGACTGACCATATACTCATACTTTGAGACGGTTTAAAGGCCGCTCATGAATGGCAAGGGCAAAGGACAGTGACATTGCCCTATCGAGCAGTACAACGCCTTATAGACTGACCATATACTCATACTTTGAGACGGTTTAAAGGCCGCTCATGAATGGCAAGGGCAAAGGACAGTGACATTGCCCTATCGAGCAGTACAACGCCTTATAGACTGACCATATACTCATAATTTGAGACGGTTTAAAGGCCGCTCATGAATGGCAAGGGCAAAGGACAGTGACATTGCCCTATCGAGCAGTACAACGCCTTATAGACTGACCATATACTCATACTTTGAGACGGTTTAAAGGTTTAAAGGCCGCTCATGAATGGCTAGGGCAAGGGACAGTGACTTTGCCCTATCGAGCTATACAATGCCTTATAGACTGACCATATACTCATACTTTGAGACGGTTTAAAGGTTTAAAGGCCGCTCATGAATGGCAAGGGCAAGGGACAGTGACATTGCCCTATCGAGCAGTACAATGCCTTATAGACTGACCATATACTCATACTTTGAGACGGTTTAAAGGCCGCTCATGAATGGCAAGGGCAAAGGACAGTGACATTGCCCTATCGAGCAGTACAACGCCTTATAGACTGACCATATACTCATACTTTGAGACGGTTTAAAGGCCGCTCATGAATGGCAAGGGCAAAGGACAGTGACATTGCCCTATCGAGCAGTACAACGCCTTATAGACTGACCATATACTCATACTTTGAGACGGTTTAAAGGCCGCTCATGAATGGCAAGGGCAAAGGACAGTGACATTGCCCTATTGAGCAGTACAACGCCTTATAGACTGACCATATACTCATACTTTGAGACGGTTTAAAGGCCGCTCATGAATGGCAAGGGCAAGGGACAGTGACATTGCCGTATCGAGCAGTACAATGCCTTATAGACTGACCATATACTCATACTTTGAGACGGTTTAAAGGCCGCTCATGAATGGCAAGGGCAAAGGACAGTGACATTGCCCTATCGAGCAGTACAACGCCTTATAGACTGACCATATACTCATACTTTGAGACGGTTTAAAGGCCGCTCATGAATGGCAAGGGCAAGGGACAGTGACATTGCCCTATCGAGCAGTACAACGCCTTATAGACTGACCATATACTCATACTTTGAGACGGTTTAAAGGCCGCTCATGAATGGCAAGGGCAAGGGACAGTGACATTGCCCTATCGAGCAGTACAACGCCTTATAGACTGACCATATACTCATACTTTGAGACGGTTTAAAGGCCGCTCATGAATGGCAAGGGCAAAGGACAGTGACATTGCCCTATCGAGCAGTACGACGCCTTATAGACTGACCATATACTCATACTTTGAGACGGTTTAAAGACCGCTCATGAATGGCAAGGGCAAAGGACAGTGACATTGCCCTATCGAGCAGTACAACGCCTTATAGACTGACCATATACTCATACTTTTAGACGGTTTAAAGGTTTAAAGGCCGCTCATGAATGGCAAGGGCAAGGGACAGTGACTTTGCCCTATCGAGCAGTACAACGCCTTATAGACTGACCATATACTCATACTTTGAGATGGTTTAAAGGCCGCTCATGAATGGCAAGGGCAAAGGACAGTGACATTGCCCTATCGAGCAGTACAACGCCTTATAGACTGACCATATACTCATACTTTGAGACGGTTTAAAGGTTTAAAGGCCGCTCATGAATGGCAAGGGCAAAGGACAGTGACATTGCCCTATCGAGCAGTACAACGCCTTATAGACTGACCATATACTCATACTTTGAGACGGTTTAAAGGCCGCTCATGAATGGCAAGGGCAAAGGACAGTGACATTGCCCTATCGAGCAGTACAATGCCTTATAGACTGACCATATACTCATACTTTGAGACGGTTTAAAGGCCGCTCATGAATGGCAAGGGCAAAGGACAGTGACATTGCCCTATCGAGCAGTACAAGGCCTTATAGACTGACCATATACTCATACTTTGAGACGGTTTAAAGGTTTAAAGGCCGCTCATGAATGGCAAGGGCAAGGGACAGTGACTTTGCCCTATCGAGCAGTACAACGCCTTATAGACTGACCATATACTCATACTTTGAGACGGTTTAAAGGCCGCTCATGAATGGCAAGGGCAAAGGACAGTGACATTGCCCTATCGAGCAGTACAATGCCTTATAGACTGACCATATACTCATACTTTGAGACGGTTTAAAGGTTTAAAGGCCGCTCATGAATGGCTAGGGCAAGGGACAGTGACTTTGCCCTATCGAGCTATACAATGCCTTGTAGACTGACCATATACTCATACTTTGAGACGGTTTAAAGGTTTGAAGGCCGCTCATGAATGGCAAGGGCAAGGGACAGTGACATTGCCCTATCGAGCTATACAATGCCTTATAGACTGACCATATACTCATACTTTGAGACGGTTTAAAGGTTTAAAGGCCGCTCATGAATGGCAAGGGCAAGGGACAGTGACATTGCCCTATCGAGCTATACAATGCCTTATAGACTGACCATATACTCATACTTTGAGACGGTTTAAAGGTTTAAAGGCCGCTCATGAATGGCAAGGGCAAGGGACAGTGACATTGCCCTATCGAGCTATACAATGCCTTATAGACTGACCATATACTCATACTTTGAGACGGTTTAAAGGTTTGAAGGCCGCTCATGAATGGCAAGGGCAAGGGACAGTGACATTGCCCTATCGAGCAGTACAACGCCTTATAGACTGACCATATACTCATACTTTGAGACGGTTTAAAGGCCGCTCATGAATGGCAAGGGCAAAGGACAGTGACATTGCCCTATCGAGCAGTACAATGCCTCATAGACTGACCATATACTCATACTTTGAGACGGTTTAAAGGTTTAAAGGCCGCTCATGAATAGCAAGGGCAAGGGACAGTGACATTGCCCTATCGAGCAGTACAACGCCTTATAGACTGACCATATACTCATACTTTGAGACGGTTTAAAGGCCGCTCATGAATGGCAAGGGCAAAGGACAGTGACATTGCCCTATCGAGCAGTACAACGCCTTATAGACTGACCATATACTCATACTTTGAGACGGTTTAAAGGTTTAAAGGCCGCTCATGAATGGCTAGGGCAAGGGACAGTGACTTTGCCCTATCGAGCTATACAATGCCTTATAGACTGACCATATACTCATACTTTGAGACGGTTTAAAGGTTTAAAGGCCGCTCATGAATGGCAAGGGCAAGGGACAGTGACTTTGCCCTATCGAGCTATACAATGCCTTATAGACTGACCATATACTCATACTTTGAGACGGTTTAAAGGTTTGAAGGCCGCTCATGAATGGCAAGGGCAAGGGACAGTGACATTGCCCTATCGAGCAGTACAATGCCTTATAGACTGACCATATACTCATACTTTGAGACGGTTTAAAGGTTTAAAGGCCGCTCATGAATGGCAAGGGCAAGGGACAGTGACATTGCCCTATCGAGCAGTACAATGCCTCATAGATTGACCATATGCTCATACTTTGAGACGGTTTAAAGGCCGCTCATGAATGGCAAGGGCAAAGGACAGTGACATTGCCCTATCGAGCAGTACAACGCCTTATAGACTGACCATATACTCATACTTTGAGACGGTTTAAAGGCCGCTCATGAATGGCAAGGGCAAGGGACAGTGACATTGCCCTATCGAGCAGTACAACGCCTTATAGACTGACCATATACTCATACTTTGAGACGGTTTAAAGGCCGCTCATGAATGGCAAGGGCAAGGGACAGTGACATTGCCCTATCGAGCAGTACAATGCCTTATAGACTGACCATATACTCATACTTTGAGACGGTTTAAAGGTCTAAAGGCCGCTCATGAATGGCAAGGGCAAGGGACAGTGACATTGCCCTATCGAGCAGTACAACGCCTTATAGACTGACCATATACTCATACTTTGAGACGGTTTAAAGGCCGCTCATGAATGGCAAGGGCAAGGGACAGTGACATTGCCCTATCGAGCAGTACAATGCCTTATAGTCTGACCATATACTCATACTTTGAGACGGTTTAAAGGTTTAAAGGCCGCTCATGAATGGCAAGGGCAAGGGACAGTGACATTGCCCTATCGAGCAGTACAACGCCTTATAGACTGACCATATACTCATACTTTGAGACGGTTTAAAGGCCGCTCATGAATGGCAAGGGCAAGGGACAGTGACATTGCCCTATCGAGCAGTACAACGCCTTATAGACTGACCATATACTCATACTTTGAGACGGTTTAAAGGCCGCTCATGAATGGCTAGGGCAAGGGACAGTGACATTGCCCTATCGAGCAGTACAACGCCTTATAGACTGACCATATGCTCATACTTTGAGACGGTTTAAAGGCCGCTCATGAAGGGCAAGGGACAGTGACTTTGCCCTATCGAGCTATACAATGCCTTATAGACTGACCATATACTCATACTTTGAGACGGTTTAAAGGTTTAAAGGCCGCTCATGAATGGCTAGGGCAAGGGACAGTGACATTGCCCTATCGAGCAGTACAATGCCTTATAGACTGACCATATACTCATACTTTGAGACGGTTTAAAGGCCGCTCATGAATGGCAAGGGCAAGGGACAGTGACATTGCCCTATCGAGCAGTACAATGCCTTATAGACTGACCATATACTCATACTTTGAGACGGTTTAAAGGTTTAAAGGCCGCTCATGAATGGCTAGGGCAAGGGACAGTGACATTGCCCTATCGAGCAGTACAATGCCTTATAGACTGACCATATACTCATACTTTGAGACGGTTTAAAGGCCGCTCATGAATGGCAAGGGCAAGGGTCAGTGACATTGCCCTATCGAGCAGTACAACGCCTTATAGACTGACCATATACTCATACTTTGAGACGGTTTAAAGGCCGCTCATGAATGGCAAGGGCAAGGGACAGTGACATTGCCCTATCGAGCAGTACAACGCCTTATAGACTGACCATATACTCATACTTTGAGACGGTTTAAAGGCCGCTCATGAATGGCAAGGGCAAGGGACAGTGACATTGCCCTATCGAGCAGTACAACGCCTTATAGACTGACCATATGCTCATACTTTGAGACGGTTTAAAGGCCGCTCATGAAGGGCAAGGGACAGTGACTTTGCCCTATCGAGCAGTACAACGCCTTATAGACTGACCATATACTCATACTTTGAGACGGTTTAAAGGTTTAAAGGCCGCTCATGAATGGCAAGGGCAAGGGACAGTGACATTGCCCTATCGAGCAGTACAACGCCTTATAGACTGACCATATACTCATACTTTGAGACGGTTTAAAGGTTTAAAGGCCGCTCATGAATGGCAAGGGCAAGGGACAGTGACTTTGCCCTATCGAGCAGTACAACGCCTTATAGACTGACCATATACTCATACTTTGAGACGGTTTAAAGGTTTAAAGGCCGCTCATGAATGGCAAGGGCAAGGGACAGTGACATTGCCCTATCGAGCAGTACAACGCCTTATAGACTGACCATATACTCATACTTTGAGACGGTTTAAAGGTTTAAAGGCTGCTTATGAATGGCAAGGGCAAGGGACAGTGACATTGCCCTATCGAGCAGTACAACGCCTTATAGACTGACCATATACTCATACTTTGAGACGGTTTAAAGGTTTAAAGGCCACTCATGAATGGCTAGGGCAAGGGACAGTGACATTGCCCTATCGAGCAGTACAATGCCTTATAGACTGACCATATACTCATACTTTGAGATGGTTTAAAGGCCGCTCATGAATGGCAAGGGCAAGGGACAGTGACATTGCCGTATCGAGCAGTACAATGCCTTATAGACTGACCATATACTCATACTTTGAGACGGTTTAAAGGCCGCTCATGAATGGCAAGGGCAAGGGACAGTGACATTGCCCTGTCGAGCAGTACAACGCCTTATAGACTGACCATATACTCATACTTTGAGACGGTTTAAAGGCCGCTCATGAATGGCAAGGGCAAGGGACAGTGACATTGCCCTATCGAGCAGTACAACGCCTTAGAGACTGACCATATACTCATACTTTGAGACGGTTTAAAGGCCGCTCATGAATGGCAAGGGCAAGGGACAGTGACATTGCCCTATCGAGCAGTACAATGCCTTATAGACTGACCATATACTCATACTTTGAGACGGTTTAAAGGCCTCTCATGAATGGCAAGGGCAAGGGACAGTGACATTGCCCTATCGAGCAGTACAACGCCTTATAGACTGACCATATGCTCATACTTTGAGACGGTTTAAAGGCCGCTCATGAAGGGCAAGTGACAGTGACTTTGCCCTATCGAGCTATACAATGCCTTATAGACTGACCATATACTCATACTTTGAGACGGTTTAAAGGTTTAAAGGCCGCTCATAAATGGCTAGGGCAAGGGACAGTGACATTGCCCTATCGAGCAGTACAATGCCTTATAGACTGACCATATACTCATACTTTGAGACGGTTTAAAGGCCGCTCATGAATGGCAAGGGCAAGGGACAGTGACATTGCCCTATCGAGCAGTACAATGCCTTATAGACTGACCATATACTCATACTTTGAGACGGTTTAAAGGCCGCTCATGAATGGCTAGGGCAAAGGACTGTGACATTGCCCTATCGAGCAGTACAACGCCTTATAGACTGACCATATACTCATACTTTGAGACGGTTTAAAGGCCGCTCATGAATGGCTAGGGCAAAGGACAGTGACATTGCCCTATCGAGCAGTACAACGCCTTATAGACTGACCATATACTCATACTTTGAGACGGTTTAAAGGCCGCTCATGAATGGTAAGGGCAAGGGACAGTGACATTGCCCCATCGAGCAGTACAACGCCTTATAGACTGACCATATACTCATACTTTGAGACGGTTTAAAGGCCGCTCATGAATGGCAAGGGCAAGGGACAGTGACATTGCCCCATCGAGCAGTACAACGCCTTATAGACTGACCTTATACTCATACTTTGAGACGGTTTAAAGGCCGCTCATGAATGGCAAGGGCAAGGGACAGTGACATTGCCCTATCAAGCAGTACAACGCCTTATAGACTGACCATATACTCATACTTTGAGACGGTTTAAAGGCCGCTCATGAATGGCAAGGGCAAAGGACAGTGACATTGCCCTATCGAGCAGTACAACGCCTTATAGACTGACCATATACTCATACTTTGAGACGGTTTAAAGGCCGCTCATGAATGGCTAGGGCAAAGGACAGTGACATTGCCCTATCGAGCAGTACAGCGCCTTATAGACTGACCATATACTCATACTTTGAGACGGTTTAAAGGCCGCTCATGAATGGCTAGGGCAAAGGACAGTGACATTGCCCTATCGAGCAGTACAACGCCTTATAGACTGACCATATACTCATACTTTGAGACGGTTTAAAGGCCGCTCATGAATGGCTAGGGCAAAGGACAGTGACATTGCCCTATCGAGCAGTACAACGCCTTATAGACTGACCATATACTCATACTTTGAGACGGTTTAAAGGCCGCTCATGAATGGCTAGGGCAAAGGACAGTGACATTGCCCTATCGAGCAGTACAGCGCCTTATAGACTGACCATATACTCATACTTTGAGACGGTTTAAAGGCCGCTCATGAATGGCTAGGGCAAAGGACAGTGACATTGCCCTATCGAGCAGTACAGCGCCTTATAGACTGACCATATACTCATACTTTGAGACGGTTTAAAGGCCGCTCATGAATTGCTAGGGCAAAGGACAGTGACATTGCCCTATCGAGCAGTACAGCGCCTTATAGACTGACCATATACTCATACTTTGAGACGGTTTAAAGGCCGCTCATGAATGGCTAGGGCAAAGGACAGTGACATTGCCCTATCGAGCAGTACAACGCCTTATAGACTGACCATATACTCATACTTTGAGACGGTTTAAAGGCCACTCATGAATGGCTAGGGCAAAGGACAGTGACATTGCCCTATCGAGCAGTACAACACCTTATAGACTGACCATATACGCATACTTTGAGACGGTTTAAAGGCCGCTCATGAATGGCAAGGGCAAGGGACAGTGACATTGCCCTATCGAGCAGTACAACGCCTTATAGCCCGACCATATACGCATACTTTGAGATGGTTTAAAGGTTTAAAGGCCGTTCATGAATGGCAAGGGCAAGGGACAGTGACATTGCCCTATCGAGCAGTACAATGCCTCATAGATTGACCATATACGCATACTTTGAGATGGTTTAAAGGTTTAAAGGCCGCTCATGAATGGCAAGGGCAAGGGACAGTGACATTGCCCTATTGAGCAGTACAATGCCTCATAGATTGACCATATACGCATACTTTGAGACGGTTCAAAGGTTTAAAGGCCGCTCATGAATGGCAAGGGAAAGGGACAGTGACATTGCCCTATCGAGCAGTACAATGCCTCATAGATTGACCATATACGCATACTTTCAGACGGTTTAAAGGTTTAAAGGCCGCTCTTGAATGGCAAGGGCAAGGGACAGTGACATTGCCCTATCGAGCAGTACGTTGCCTCATAGATTGACCATATACGCATACTTTGAGACGGTTTAAAGGTTTAAAGGCCGCTCATGAATGGCAAGGGCAAAGGACAGTGACATAGCCCTATCGAGCAGTACAATGCCTTATAGATTGACCATATACGCATACTTTGAGACGGTTTAAAGGTTTAAAGGCCGCTCATGAATGACAAGGGCAAGGGACAGTGACATTGCCCTATCGAGCAGTACAATGCCTTATAGATTGACCATATACGCATACTTTGAGACGGTTTAAAGGTTTAAAGGCCGCTCAT
This sequence comes from Palaemon carinicauda, assembly GCF_036898095.1. Classification (NCBI taxonomy): domain Eukaryota; kingdom Metazoa; phylum Arthropoda; class Malacostraca; order Decapoda; family Palaemonidae; genus Palaemon; species Palaemon carinicauda. The sequence continues at coordinate 28,124,782 of NC_090751.1, read as the reverse complement.
GAATGGCAAGGGTAAGGGACAGTGACATTGCCCTATCGAGCAGTACTATGCCTTATAGACTGACCATATACTCATACTTTGAGACGGTTTAAAGGCCGCTCATGAATGGCAAGGGCAAGTGACAGTGACATTGCCCTATCGAGCAGTACAATGCCTTATAGACTGACCATATACTCATACTTTGAGACAGTTTAAAGGTTTAAAGGCCGCTCATGAATGGCAAGGGCAAGGGACAGTGACATTGCCCTATCGAGCAGTACAATGCCTTATAGACTGACCATATACGCATACTTTGAGACGGTTTAAAGGTTTAAAGGCCGCTCATGAATGGCAAGGGCAAGGGACAGTGACATTGCCCTATCGAGCAGTACAATGCCTTATAGATTGACCATTAACGCATACTTTGAGACGGTTTAAAGGTTTAAAGGCCGATCATGAATGGCAAGGGCAAGGGGCAGTGACATTGCCCTATCGAGCAGTACGTTGCCTTATAGACTGACCATATACTCATACTTTGAGACGGTTTAAAGGCCGCTCATGAATGGCAAGGGCAAGGGCAAGGGACAGTGACATTGCCCTATCGATCAGTACGATGCCTAATAGACTGACCATATACTCATACTTTGAGACGGTTTAAAGGCCGCTCATGAATGGCAAGGGCAAGGGACAGTGACATTGCCCTATCGAGCAGTACAATGCCTTATAGACTGACCATATACTCATACTTTGAGACGGTTTAAAGGCCGCTCATGAATGGCAAGGGCAAGGGACAGTAACATTGCCCTATCGAGCAGTACGATGCCTTATAGACTGACCATATACTCATACTTAGAGACGGTTTAAAGGCCGCTCATGAATGGCAAGGGCAAGGGCAAGGGACAGTGACATTGCCCTATCGAGCAGTACGATGCCTTATAGACTGACCATATACTCATACTTTGAGACGGTTTAAAGGCCGCTCATGAATGGCAAGGGCAAGGGACAGTGACATTGCCCTATCGAGCAGTACGATGCCTTATAGACTGACCATATACTCATACTTTGAGACGGTTTAAAGGCCGCTCATGAATGGCAAGGGCAAGGGACAGTGACATTGCCCTATCGAGCAGTACGATGCCTTATAGACTGACCATATACTCATACTTTGAGACGGTTTAAAGGCCGCTCATGAATGGCAAGGGCAAGGGCAAGGGACAGTGACATTGCCCTATCGAGCAGTACGATGCCTTATAGACTGACCATATACTCATACTTTGAGACGGTTTAAAGGCCGCTCATGAATGGCAAGGGCAAGGGACAGTGACATTGCCCTATCGAGCAGTACAATGCCTCATAGATTGACCATATACGTATACTTTGAGACGGTTTAAAGGTTTAAAGGCTACTCATGAATGGCAAGGGCAAGGGACAGTGACATTGCCCTATCGAGCAGTACAATGCCTTATAGATTGACCATATACGCATACTTTGAGACGGTTTAAAGGTTTAAAGGCCGCTCATGAATGGCAAGGGCAAGGGACAGTGACATTGCCCTATCGAGCAGTACTATGCCTTATAGACTGACCATATACTCATACTTTGAGACGGTTTAAAGGTTTAAAGGCCGCTCATGAATGGCAAGGGCAAGGGACAGTGACATTGCCCTATCGAGCAGTACAATGCCTTATAGATTGACCATATACGCATACTTTGAGACGGTTTAAAGGTTTAAAGGCCGCACATGAATGGCAAGGGCAAGGGACAGTGACATTGCCCTATCGAGCAGTACAATGCCTCATAGATTGACCATATACACATACTTTGAGACGGTTTAAAGGTTTAAAGGCTACTCATGAATGGCAAGGGCAAGGGACAGTGACATTGCCCTATCGAGCAGTACAATGCCTTATAGATTGACCATATACGCATACTTTGAGACGGTTTAAAGGTTTAAAGGCCGCTCATGAATGGCAAGGGCAAGGGACAGTGACATTGCCCTATCGAGCAGTACTATGCCTTATAGACTGACCATATACTCATACTTTGAGACGGTTTAAAGGTTTAAAGGCCGCTCATGAATGGCAAGGGCAAGTGACAGTGACATTGCCCTATCGAGCAGTACAATGCCTTATAGACTGACCATATACTCATACTTTGAGACAGTTTAAAGGTTTAAAGGCCGCTCATGAATGGCAAGGGCAAGGGACAGTGACATTGCCCTATCGAGCAGTACAATGCCTTATAGACTGACCATATGCTCATACTTTGAGACGGTTTAAAGGCCGCTTATGAATGGCAAGGGCAAGGGCAAGGGACAGTGACATTGCCCTATCAATCAGTACGATGCCTAATAGACTGACCATATACTCATACTTTGAGACGGTTTAAAGGCCGCTCATGAATGGCAAGGGCAAGGGACAGTGACATTGCCCTATCGAGCAGTACAATGCCTTATAGACTGACCATATACTCATACTTTGAGACGGTTTAAAGGCCGCTCATGAATGGCAAGGGCAAGGGACAGTAACATTGCCGTATCGAGCAGTACGATGCCTTATAGACTGACCATATACTCATACTTAGAGACGGTTTAAAGGCCGCTCATGAATGGCAAGGGCAAGGGCAAGGGACAGTGACATTGCCCTATCGAGCAGTACGATGCCTTATAGACTGACCGTATACTCATACTTTGAGACGGTTTAAAGGCCGCTCATGAATGGCAAGGGCAAGGGACAGTGACATTGCCCTATCGAGCAGTACGATGCCTTTTAGACTGACCATATACTCATACTTTGAGACGGTTTAAAGGCCGCTCATGAATGGCAAGGGCAAGGGACAGTGACATTGCCCTATCGAGCAGTACGATGCCTTATAGACTGACCATATACTCATACTTTGAGACGGTTTAAAGGCCGCTCATGAATGGCAAGGGCAAGGGCAAGGGACAGTGACATTGCCCTATCGAGCAGTACGATGCCTTATAGACTGACCATATACTCATACTTTAAGACGGTTTAAAGGCCGCTCATGAATGGCAAGGGCAAGGGACAGTGACATTGCCCTATCGAGCAGTACAATGATAGACTGACCATATACTCATACTTTGAGACAGTTTAAAGGCTGCTCATGAATGGCAAGGGCAAGGGACAGTGACTTTGCCCTATCGAGCAGTACAATGCCTTATAGACTGACCATATACTCATACTTTGAGACGGTTTAAAGGTTTAAAGGCCGCTCAGTAATGGCTAGGGCAAAGGACAGTGACATTGCCCTATCGAGCAGTACAATGCCTTATAGACTGACCATATACTCATACTTTGAGACGGTTTAAAGACCGCTCATGAATGGCAAGGGCAAGGGACAGTTACTTAGCCCTATCGAGCTGTACAATGCCTTATAGACTGACCATATACCCATACTTTGAGACGGTTTAAAGGTTTAAAGGCTGCTCATGAATGGCTAGGGCAAGAGACAGTGACATTGTCCTATCGAGCAGTACAATGCCTTATAGACTGACCATATACTAATACTTTGAGATGGTTTAAAGGTCACTCATGAATGGCAAGGGCAAGGGACAGTGACATTGCCCTTTCGAGCAGTACAATTCCTTATAGATTGACCATATACGCATACTTGTAGACGGTTAAGGGCAAGGGACAGTGACATTGCCCTATCGAGCAGTACAATGCCTTATAGACTGACCATATATGCATATTTTGAGATGGTTTAAAGGTTTAAAGGCCTCTCATGAATGGGAAGGGCAAGGGACAGTGACATTGCCCTATCGGGCAGTACTATGCCTTATAGATTGACTATATACGCATACTTTGAGACGGTTAAGGGCAAGGGACAGTGACATTGCCCTATCGAGCAGTACAATGCCTTATAGACTGACCATATATGCATACTTTGAGATGGTTTAAAGGCCGCTCATGAATGAGAAGGGCAAGGGACAGTGACATTGCCCTATCGAGCTATACAATGCCTTATAGACTGACCAAATACGCATACTTTGAGACAGTTTAAAGGTTTAAAGGCCGCTCATGAATGGGAAGGGCAAGGGACAGTGACATTGCCCTATCGAGCAGTACTATGCCTTATAGATTGACCATATACGCATACTTTGAGACGGTTAAGGGCAAGGGACAGTGACATTGCCCTATCGAGCAGTACAATGCCTTATAGACTGACCATATATGCATACTTTGAGATGGTTTAAAGGCCGCTCATGAATGAGAAGGGCAAGGGACAGTGACATTGCCCTATCGAGCTATACAATGCCTTATAGACTGACCAAATACGCATACTTTGAGACAGTTTAAAGGTTTAAAGGCCGCTCATGAATGGGAAGGGCAAGGGACAGTGACATTGCCCTATCGAGCAGTACTATGCCTTATAGATTGACCATATACGCATACTTTGAGACGGTTAAGGGCAAGGGACAGTGACATTGCCCTATCGAGCAGTACAATTACTTATAGACTGACCATATATTCATACTTTGAGATGGTTTAAAGGTTTAAAGGCCGTTCATGAATGAGAAGGGCAAGGGACAGTGACATTGCCCTATCGAGCAGTACAATGCCTTATAGACTGACCATATACTCATACTTTGAGACGGTTTAAAGGCCGCTCAGGAATGGCAAGGGCAAGAGACAGTGACATTGCCCTATCGAGCAGTAAAATGCCTTATAGACTGACCATATACGCATACTTTGAGATGGTTTAAAGGCCGCTCATGAATGGGAAGGGCAAGGGACAGTGACATTGCCCTATCGAGCAGTACAATGCCTTATAGACTGACCATATACTCATACTTTGAGACGGTTTAAAGGCCGCTCATGAATGGGAAGGGCAAGGGACAGTGACATTGCCCTATCGAGCAGTACAATGCCTTATAGACTGACCATATACTCATACTTTGAGACGGTTTAAAGGCCGCTCATGAATGGCAAGGGCAAGGGACAGTGACATTGCCCTATCGAGCAGTACAATGCCTTATAGACTGACCATATATTCATACTTTGAGACGGTTTAAAGGCCGCTCAGGAATGGGAAGGGCAAGGGACAGTGACGTTGCCCTATCGAGCAGTACAATGCCTTATAGACTGACCATATACTCATACTTTGAGACGGTTTAAAGGCCGCTCATGAATGGCTAGGGCAAGGGACAGTGACTTTGCCCTATCGAGCAGTACAACGCCTTATAGACTGACCATATACTCATACTTTGAGACGGTTTAAAGGTTTAAAGGCCGCTCATGAATGGCAAGGGCAAGGGACAGTGACATTGCCCTATCGAGCAGTACAACGCCTTATAGACTGACCATATACTCATACTTTGAGACGGTTTAAAGGTTTAAAGGCCGCTCATGAATGGCAAGGGCAAGGGACAGTGACTTTGCCCTATCGAGCAGTACAACGCCTTATAGACTGACCATATACTCATACTTTGAGACGGTTTAAAGGTTTAAAGGCCGCTCATGAATGGCAAGGGCAAGGGACAGTGACATTGCCCTATCGAGCAGTACAACGCCTTATAGACTGACCATATACTCATACTTTGAGACGGTTTAAAGGTTTAAAGGCTGCTTATGAATGGCAAGGGCAAGGGACAGTGACATTGCCCTATCGAGCAGTACAACGCCTTATAGACTGACCATATACTCATACTTTGAGACGGTTTAAAGGTTTAAAGGCCACTCATGAATGGCTAGGGCAAGGGACAGTGACATTGCCCTATCGAGCAGTACAATGCCTTATAGACTGACCATATACTCATACTTTGAGATGGTTTAAAGGCCGCTCATGAATGGCAAGGGCAAGGGACAGTGACATTGCCGTATCGAGCAGTACAATGCCTTATAGACTGACCATATACTCATACTTTGAGACGGTTTAAAGGCCGCTCATGAATGGCAAGGGCAAGGGACAGTGACATTGCCCTGTCGAGCAGTACAACGCCTTATAGACTGACCATATACTCATACTTTGAGACGGTTTAAAGGCCGCTCATGAATGGCAAGGGCAAGGGACAGTGACATTGCCCTATCGAGCAGTACAACGCCTTAGAGACTGACCATATACTCATACTTTGAGACGGTTTAAAGGCCGCTCATGAATGGCAAGGGCAAGGGACAGTGACATTGCCCTATCGAGCAGTACAATGCCTTATAGACTGACCATATACTCATACTTTGAGACGGTTTAAAGGCCTCTCATGAATGGCAAGGGCAAGGGACAGTGACATTGCCCTATCGAGCAGTACAACGCCTTATAGACTGACCATATGCTCATACTTTGAGACGGTTTAAAGGCCGCTCATGAAGGGCAAGTGACAGTGACTTTGCCCTATCGAGCTATACAATGCCTTATAGACTGACCATATACTCATACTTTGAGACGGTTTAAAGGTTTAAAGGCCGCTCATAAATGGCTAGGGCAAGGGACAGTGACATTGCCCTATCGAGCAGTACAATGCCTTATAGACTGACCATATACTCATACTTTGAGACGGTTTAAAGGCCGCTCATGAATGGCAAGGGCAAGGGACAGTGACATTGCCCTATCGAGCAGTACAATGCCTTATAGACTGACCATATACTCATACTTTGAGACGGTTTAAAGGCCGCTCATGAATGGCTAGGGCAAAGGACTGTGACATTGCCCTATCGAGCAGTACAACGCCTTATAGACTGACCATATACTCATACTTTGAGACGGTTTAAAGGCCGCTCATGAATGGCTAGGGCAAAGGACAGTGACATTGCCCTATCGAGCAGTACAACGCCTTATAGACTGACCATATACTCATACTTTGAGACGGTTTAAAGGCCGCTCATGAATGGTAAGGGCAAGGGACAGTGACATTGCCCCATCGAGCAGTACAACGCCTTATAGACTGACCATATACTCATACTTTGAGACGGTTTAAAGGCCGCTCATGAATGGCAAGGGCAAGGGACAGTGACATTGCCCCATCGAGCAGTACAACGCCTTATAGACTGACCTTATACTCATACTTTGAGACGGTTTAAAGGCCGCTCATGAATGGCAAGGGCAAGGGACAGTGACATTGCCCTATCAAGCAGTACAACGCCTTATAGACTGACCATATACTCATACTTTGAGACGGTTTAAAGGCCGCTCATGAATGGCAAGGGCAAAGGACAGTGACATTGCCCTATCGAGCAGTACAACGCCTTATAGACTGACCATATACTCATACTTTGAGACGGTTTAAAGGCCGCTCATGAATGGCTAGGGCAAAGGACAGTGACATTGCCCTATCGAGCAGTACAGCGCCTTATAGACTGACCATATACTCATACTTTGAGACGGTTTAAAGGCCGCTCATGAATGGCTAGGGCAAAGGACAGTGACATTGCCCTATCGAGCAGTACAACGCCTTATAGACTGACCATATACTCATACTTTGAGACGGTTTAAAGGCCGCTCATGAATGGCTAGGGCAAAGGACAGTGACATTGCCCTATCGAGCAGTACAGCGCCTTATAGACTGACCATATACTCATACTTTGAGACGGTTTAAAGGCCGCTCATGAATGGCTAGGGCAAAGGACAGTGACATTGCCCTATCGAGCAGTACAGCGCCTTATAGACTGACCATATACTCATACTTTGAGACGGTTTAAAGGCCGCTCATGAATGGCTAGGGCAAAGGACAGTGACATTGCCCTATCGAGCAGTACAGCGCCTTATAGACTGACCATATACTCATACTTTGAGACGGTTTAAAGGCCGCTCATGAATTGCTAGGGCAAAGGACAGTGACATTGCCCTATCGAGCAGTACAGCGCCTTATAGACTGACCATATACTCATACTTTGAGACGGTTTAAAGGCCGCTCATGAATGGCTAGGGCAAAGGACAGTGACATTGCCCTATCGAGCAGTACAACGCCTTATAGACTGACCATATACTCATACTTTGAGACGGTTTAAAGGCCACTCATGAATGGCTAGGGCAAAGGACAGTGACATTGCCCTATCGAGCAGTACAACACCTTATAGACTGACCATATACGCATACTTTGAGACGGTTTAAAGGCCGCTCATGAATGGCAAGGGCAAGGGACAGTGACATTGCCCTATCGAGCAGTACAACGCCTTATAGCCCGACCATATACGCATACTTTGAGATGGTTTAAAGGTTTAAAGGCCGTTCATGAATGGCAAGGGCAAGGGACAGTGACATTGCCCTATCGAGCAGTACAATGCCTCATAGATTGACCATATACGCATACTTTGAGATGGTTTAAAGGTTTAAAGGCCGCTCATGAATGGCAAGGGCAAGGGACAGTGACATTGCCCTATTGAGCAGTACAATGCCTCATAGATTGACCATATACGCATACTTTGAGACGGTTCAAAGGTTTAAAGGCCGCTCATGAATGGCAAGGGAAAGGGACAGTGACATTGCCCTATCGAGCAGTACAATGCCTCATAGATTGACCATATACGCATACTTTCAGACGGTTTAAAGGTTTAAAGGCCGCTCTTGAATGGCAAGGGCAAGGGACAGTGACATTGCCCTATCGAGCAGTACGTTGCCTCATAGATTGACCATATACGCATACTTTGAGACGGTTTAAAGGTTTAAAGGCCGCTCATGAATGGCAAGGGCAAAGGACAGTGACATAGCCCTATCGAGCAGTACAATGCCTTATAGATTGACCATATACGCATACTTTGAGACGGTTTAAAGGTTTAAAGGCCGCTCATGAATGACAAGGGCAAGGGACAGTGACATTGCCCTATCGAGCAGTACAATGCCTTATAGATTGACCATATACGCATACTTTGAGACGGTTTAAAGGTTTAAAGGCCGCTCATGAATGGCAAGGGTAAGGGACAGTGACATTGCCCTATCGAGCAGTACTATGCCTTATAGACTGACCATATACTCATACTTTGAGACGGTTTAAAGGCCGCTCATGAATGGCAAGGGCAAGTGACAGTGACATTGCCCTATCGAGCAGTACAATGCCTTATAGACTGACCATATACTCATACTTTGAGACAGTTTAAAGGTTTAAAGGCCGCTCATGAATGGCAAGGGCAAGGGACAGTGACATTGCCCTATCGAGCAGTACAATGCCTTATAGACTGACCATATACGCATACTTTGAGACGGTTTAAAGGTTTAAAGGCCGCTCATGAATGGCAAGGGCAAGGGACAGTGACATTGCCCTATCGAGCAGTACAATGCCTTATAGATTGACCATTAACGCATACTTTGAGACGGTTTAAAGGTTTAAAGGCCGATCATGAATGGCAAGGGCAAGGGGCAGTGACATTGCCCTATCGAGCAGTACGTTGCCTTATAGACTGACCATATACTCATACTTTGAGACGGTTTAAAGGCCGCTCATGAATGGCAAGGGCAAGGGCAAGGGACAGTGACATTGCCCTATCGATCAGTACGATGCCTAATAGACTGACCATATACTCATACTTTGAGACGGTTTAAAGGCCGCTCATGAATGGCAAGGGCAAGGGACAGTGACATTGCCCTATCGAGCAGTACAATGCCTTATAGACTGACCATATACTCATACTTTGAGACGGTTTAAAGGCCGCTCATGAATGGCAAGGGCAAGGGACAGTAACATTGCCCTATCGAGCAGTACGATGCCTTATAGACTGACCATATACTCATACTTAGAGACGGTTTAAAGGCCGCTCATGAATGGCAAGGGCAAGGGCAAGGGACAGTGACATTGCCCTATCGAGCAGTACGATGCCTTATAGACTGACCATATACTCATACTTTGAGACGGTTTAAAGGCCGCTCATGAATGGCAAGGGCAAGGGACAGTGACATTGCCCTATCGAGCAGTACGATGCCTTATAGACTGACCATATACTCATACTTTGAGACGGTTTAAAGGCCGCTCATGAATGGCAAGGGCAAGGGACAGTGACATTGCCCTATCGAGCAGTACGATGCCTTATAGACTGACCATATACTCATACTTTGAGACGGTTTAAAGGCCGCTCATGAATGGCAAGGGCAAGGGCAAGGGACAGTGACATTGCCCTATCGAGCAGTACGATGCCTTATAGACTGACCATATACTCATACTTTGAGACGGTTTAAAGGCCGCTCATGAATGGCAAGGGCAAGGGACAGTGACATTGCCCTATCGAGCAGTACAATGCCTCATAGATTGACCATATACGTATACTTTGAGACGGTTTAAAGGTTTAAAGGCTACTCATGAATGGCAAGGGCAAGGGACAGTGACATTGCCCTATCGAGCAGTACAATGCCTTATAGATTGACCATATACGCATACTTTGAGACGGTTTAAAGGTTTAAAGGCCGCTCATGAATGGCAAGGGCAAGGGACAGTGACATTGCCCTATCGAGCAGTACTATGCCTTATAGACTGACCATATACTCATACTTTGAGACGGTTTAAAGGTTTAAAGGCCGCTCATGAATGGCAAGGGCAAGGGACAGTGACATTGCCCTATCGAGCAGTACAATGCCTTATAGATTGACCATATACGCATACTTTGAGACGGTTTAAAGGTTTAAAGGCCGCACATGAATGGCAAGGGCAAGGGACAGTGACATTGCCCTATCGAGCAGTACAATGCCTCATAGATTGACCATATACACATACTTTGAGACGGTTTAAAGGTTTAAAGGCTACTCATGAATGGCAAGGGCAAGGGACAGTGACATTGCCCTATCGAGCAGTACAATGCCTTATAGATTGACCATATACGCATACTTTGAGACGGTTTAAAGGTTTAAAGGCCGCTCATGAATGGCAAGGGCAAGGGACAGTGACATTGCCCTATCGAGCAGTACTATGCCTTATAGACTGACCATATACTCATACTTTGAGACGGTTTAAAGGTTTAAAGGCCGCTCATGAATGGCAAGGGCAAGTGACAGTGACATTGCCCTATCGAGCAGTACAATGCCTTATAGACTGACCATATACTCATACTTTGAGACAGTTTAAAGGTTTAAAGGCCGCTCATGAATGGCAAGGGCAAGGGACAGTGACATTGCCCTATCGAGCAGTACAATGCCTTATAGACTGACCATATGCTCATACTTTGAGACGGTTTAAAGGCCGCTTATGAATGGCAAGGGCAAGGGCAAGGGACAGTGACATTGCCCTATCAATCAGTACGATGCCTAATAGACTGACCATATACTCATACTTTGAGACGGTTTAAAGGCCGCTCATGAATGGCAAGGGCAAGGGACAGTGACATTGCCCTATCGAGCAGTACAATGCCTTATAGACTGACCATATACTCATACTTTGAGACGGTTTAAAGGCCGCTCATGAATGGCAAGGGCAAGGGACAGTAACATTGCCGTATCGAGCAGTACGATGCCTTATAGACTGACCATATACTCATACTTAGAGACGGTTTAAAGGCCGCTCATGAATGGCAAGGGCAAGGGCAAGGGACAGTGACATTGCCCTATCGAGCAGTACGATGCCTTATAGACTGACCGTATACTCATACTTTGAGACGGTTTAAAGGCCGCTCATGAATGGCAAGGGCAAGGGACAGTGACATTGCCCTATCGAGCAGTACGATGCCTTTTAGACTGACCATATACTCATACTTTGAGACGGTTTAAAGGCCGCTCATGAATGGCAAGGGCAAGGGACAGTGACATTGCCCTATCGAGCAGTACGATGCCTTATAGACTGACCATATACTCATACTTTGAGACGGTTTAAAGGCCGCTCATGAATGGCAAGGGCAAGGGCAAGGGACAGTGACATTGCCCTATCGAGCAGTACGATGCCTTATAGACTGACCATATACTCATACTTTAAGACGGTTTAAAGGCCGCTCATGAATGGCAAGGGCAAGGGACAGTGACATTGCCCTATCGAGCAGTACAATGATAGACTGACCATATACTCATACTTTGAGACAGTTTAAAGGCTGCTCATGAATGGCAAGGGCAAGGGACAGTGACTTTGCCCTATCGAGCAGTACAATGCCTTATAGACTGACCATATACTCATACTTTGAGACGGTTTAAAGGTTTAAAGGCCGCTCAGTAATGGCTAGGGCAAAGGACAGTGACATTGCCCTATCGAGCAGTACAATGCCTTATAGACTGACCATATACTCATACTTTGAGACGGTTTAAAGACCGCTCATGAATGGCAAGGGCAAGGGACAGTTACTTAGCCCTATCGAGCTGTACAATGCCTTATAGACTGACCATATACCCATACTTTGAGACGGTTTAAAGGTTTAAAGGCTGCTCATGAATGGCTAGGGCAAGAGACAGTGACATTGTCCTATCGAGCAGTACAATGCCTTATAGACTGACCATATACTAATACTTTGAGATGGTTTAAAGGTCACTCATGAATGGCAAGGGCAAGGGACAGTGACATTGCCCTTTCGAGCAGTACAATTCCTTATAGATTGACCATATACGCATACTTGTAGACGGTTAAGGGCAAGGGACAGTGACATTGCCCTATCGAGCAGTACAATGCCTTATAGACTGACCATATATGCATATTTTGAGATGGTTTAAAGGTTTAAAGGCCTCTCATGAATGGGAAGGGCAAGGGACAGTGACATTGCCCTATCGGGCAGTACTATGCCTTATAGATTGACTATATACGCATACTTTGAGACGGTTAAGGGCAAGGGACAGTGACATTGCCCTATCGAGCAGTACAATGCCTTATAGACTGACCATATATGCATACTTTGAGATGGTTTAAAGGCCGCTCATGAATGAGAAGGGCAAGGGACAGTGACATTGCCCTATCGAGCTATACAATGCCTTATAGACTGACCAAATACGCATACTTTGAGACAGTTTAAAGGTTTAAAGGCCGCTCATGAATGGGAAGGGCAAGGGACAGTGACATTGCCCTATCGAGCAGTACTATGCCTTATAGATTGACCATATACGCATACTTTGAGACGGTTAAGGGCAAGGGACAGTGACATTGCCCTATCGAGCAGTACAATGCCTTATAGACTGACCATATATGCATACTTTGAGATGGTTTAAAGGCCGCTCATGAATGAGAAGGGCAAGGGACAGTGACATTGCCCTATCGAGCTATACAATGCCTTATAGACTGACCAAATACGCATACTTTGAGACAGTTTAAAGGTTTAAAGGCCGCTCATGAATGGGAAGGGCAAGGGACAGTGACATTGCCCTATCGAGCAGTACTATGCCTTATAGATTGACCATATACGCATACTTTGAGACGGTTAAGGGCAAGGGACAGTGACATTGCCCTATCGAGCAGTACAATTACTTATAGACTGACCATATATTCATACTTTGAGATGGTTTAAAGGTTTAAAGGCCGTTCATGAATGAGAAGGGCAAGGGACAGTGACATTGCCCTATCGAGCAGTACAATGCCTTATAGACTGACCATATACTCATACTTTGAGACGGTTTAAAGGCCGCTCAGGAATGGCAAGGGCAAGAGACAGTGACATTGCCCTATCGAGCAGTAAAATGCCTTATAGACTGACCATATACGCATACTTTGAGATGGTTTAAAGGCCGCTCATGAATGGGAAGGGCAAGGGACAGTGACATTGCCCTATCGAGCAGTACAATGCCTTATAGACTGACCATATACTCATACTTTGAGACGGTTTAAAGGCCGCTCATGAATGGGAAGGGCAAGGGACAGTGACATTGCCCTATCGAGCAGTACAATGCCTTATAGACTGACCATATACTCATACTTTGAGACGGTTTAAAGGCCGCTCATGAATGGCAAGGGCAAGGGACAGTGACATTGCCCTATCGAGCAGTACAATGCCTTATAGACTGACCATATATTCATACTTTGAGACGGTTTAAAGGCCGCTCAGGAATGGGAAGGGCAAGGGACAGTGACGTTGCCCTATCGAGCAGTACAATGCCTTATAGACTGACCATATACTCATACTTTGAGACGGTTTAAAGGCCGCTCATGAATGGGAAGGGCAAGGGACAGTGACATTGCCCTATCGAGCAGTACAATGCCTTATAGACTGACCATATACTCATACTTTGAGACGGTTTAAAGGCCGCTCAGGAATGGCAAGGGCAAGGGACAGTGACATTGCCCTATCGAGCAGTACAATGCCTTATAGATTGACCATTTACGCATACTTTGAGACGGTTAAGGGCAAGGGACAGTGACATTGCCCTATCGAACAGTACAATGCCTTATAGACTGACCATATATGCATACTTTGAGATGGTTTAAAGGCCGCTCATGAATGAGAAGGGCAAGGGACAGTGACATTGCCCTATCGAGCTGTACAATGCCTTATAGACTGACCATATACTCATACTTTGAGACGGTTTAAAGGCCGCTCATGAATGGCAAGGGCAAGGGACAGTGACATTGCCCTATCGAGCAGTACAATGCCTTATAGACTGACCATATACACATATGATCAGCGTCCAAGCCCCCTCTCCATCCAAACTAGGACCAAGGAGTGCCAAGCAATGTCTGCTGATGACTCAACAGATAGACTTATAGGCTCCCCCAAATCCCCCCCCCCTCTGTAGCTCACAAGGATGGTGAGGTTGCAGCGACAAAAAAAAAAAAAAAAAAAAACTAACGAGTTTGAGTGGAACTCGAACCCCAGTCTGGCTTTCATCAGTCAGGGACGTTACCACATCGGCCACCACAAGGGGCTTGCAATAAGCGTCCTCACTTATATTACCGTTTGCGTTCGTCTTTGTTTTTTGTTTCTCCGAGTTTTCTTTTTTCTCAACTTTATCTTTATCTAAGAGGATGAAAAGGTCTCTTTAACTGCTTTCAAGATGAAGTTTATACTTTATCCTTTCTCTCTTCCTTATTTGTTCTCTCCAGGTCAGGGCTAGAAATAGGCATCATGAATGTGTATTTCTACTGGCCTCTTGGCCTATTACAAGAGAATAGCTTAAAAGATCTCTTCATTAAAGGATAACTTAAAGCTGCCTTCCATCTGGATCATTTGGTGTTTTTATTTCAAAGCCTCCTATCTCTTATGCATTTTACATCGCCTAGAATGTATCTTTACATTTATTTGATCATCACAAATTTAAAATTCTTTAGGTTACATGTACAGATGGACACAAGCATTCCTGGTACATCCTGCTCTGAGGAAGTGGACCCAGTCACACTAACTATGAGGTGAACTCCTTTGTGTAGCTCCATCCGCCACCTCTGCCATCTCAGTTTACAATCTATGGTATCTATTTGGTTAAAGGGTTACAAGGTGTATATCCTCGAATCGAGGCGTGTCTAGAATTCTTGTGTCCAACTGTACTTCCAGATCACGGCGGCTGTTCATCAACCTTGAACAACAGATTTGGTCTTGATAGGCTTTCGTGTGAGCCTAGACTTATTTTGCATTTTTCATATGTCACTATTTAGAGATCTTTATTGTTATTGATCTTTATTAATGACATGAGTTCTCAATAGTTCAATTTGAGTTTAATGAAAGATTGAAAACAGCAAATCAGACAATGGATAGGTTAAGTAAAATTTGGAAATCATATCTCCTGAAATTACATATAAAAATCAGGCTATATATCAGTCGTGGTATGACAATGAAATAATATTCAACAGATTTTGTAGATTTGAGAACAAAGCCCTTAGAAAAATATTGGGAGTTAAATGGCAGGACAATATTAGAAATGAAGCTATAAGAGAGATTACTCGATTGCCATATGTGGATGAAATCATGATGAGGGGCAGATGGAGATGGTTTGGGCATGCTCTTCGCACTCCCCAATTGAGATTAGTTCACCAAACTTTCAACTGGTCTCCACAAGGCACTAGAAGACCTGGAAGACCCAGGCCTACATGGCTGAGGACTATGAAGAGGGAAGTAGGAGATGATGAATGGAGAAGTATTGATTTAAAAGCTCAAGACAGACATGACTGGTGAAATCTAACCGAGGCCCTTTGCGTCAATAGGCGTTGGGGAATATGATGATAATGATGGGTAGATGGAGATGGTTTGGGCATGCTCTTCGCACTCCCCAAATGAGATTAGTTCACCAAACTTTCAACTGGTCTCCACAAGGCACTAGAAGACCTGGAAGACCCAGGCCTACATGGCTGAGGACTATGAAGAGGGAAGTAGGAGATGATGAATGGCGAAGTATTGATTTAAAAGCTCAAGACAGACATGACTGGTGAAATCTATCCGAAGCCCTTTGCGTCAATAGGCGTTGGGGAATATAATGATAATGATGAATAGATGGAGATGGTTTGGGCATGCTCTTCGCACTCCCCAAATGAGATTAGTTCACCAAACTTTCAACTGGTCTCCACAAGGCACTAGAAGACCTGGAAGACCCAGGTCTACATGGCTGAGGACTATGAAGAGTGAAGTAGGAGATGATGAATGGCGAAGTATTGATTTAAAAGCTCCAGACAGACATGACTGGTGAAATCTAACCGAGGCCCTTTGTGTCAATAGGCGTTGGGGGATATGATGGTAATGATGAATATATAAAATATTTACAAAGTTCAGTATGAATATGACACAACTCCCGTTTCAGAAGTTCCCCTACACCCCAATTATTAAAAGAAGCGCTGGGAGCTTCAACAAAAATCTGAAAAGAGAAAGTTAATTATATGGTAGCATTGACGAGCTGATCTGGTACCGTATACTCCAGCACCGTGATTCTCATGGCTTACATCAGGGGTCGGCAATCTATGGCACGAGTGCCAGACTTGGCACGAGGAGTCCTTGTTTATGGCACGGCATTTAATTCCAAGGAGCAAAGAAGAAATCATAAAAAAGTAATGAGAGAGAGAGAGAGAGAGAGAGAGAGAGAGAGAGAGAGAGAGAGAATGTGTATTGTGGATCATTACTTTTATATTTATATTTTACATTATTTACTTTATGATTTCAATTATTATATCTGTCTATCTATCTATCTATCTATGTATCTATCTATCTATATTTCTATTTATCTATGTTCGTTCGTTTTCCTATGATATGTGCCGGTCAGCACGAATATTATTTTGTATGCCTTAATACAGGATCAAGTAATTTCCCCGATCAAGTCAGATTGGCAACCTGAGTATGGTTCCTTTTGTTATTCCCTGAGATCTGGACAAAGATATCTGAGTATGCTTCCTGTTCTTTCAGTGAGGCTTTTGTACCAACCGTGTGTCAAACAATTGTACATAATTCCTTTTGTATATAAAGGTGAGTGTTCCATGATAAAAATTCAGTTGATTGCTTCATGGTGACCCTGGAGTGACTTTGGATTTAATGGACAGAAGGATCGAGCCGTGTGTGCTCTCTGCTGTGAAAATGTCATGTGTTGCATATCGAGTGTTAAACCACACTTTGATACAAAAGAAGAGCAGGATTTCAAGGATAGTGCTGACAAAGTTGAGGTGATTAAGAAAGCAGTTACCCGCCATAAGAAACAAAGTAATGTGTTCAAAATCTTGAATGCTAGCCAAAACAGTGAAACTGAAGCCAGTTACAAAGTAGCCTTGTTTATTGCTAAGCATGGAAAGACTTACTGATGCAGATTTTTAAAAGCAGCTTCCCTAGAGTGCTCTGATGTTATATTTGATGCCATATCAAACAAACAAGTTTTCATCTCAAGGATAAAAGACATGTCTGTCTTAGCTAGAACCGTGGAGAGACCTATTCATGAAACGGAGGATAATGTAAATCGGCAGCAATTGGTTGCTTTAAGAAGTACACATGTGCTCTGTGTGCCTGAATGAAAGCATGGATATTAATGGCATTCCCTACTTGGTTGTTTTTACCAGGTATAGTGACACAGAGGTACACGAGCAGCTATGTTGTCTTAAACCTATGTAAGACAATACCAAGG
>NC_090751.1:28091941-28104441 GCF_036898095.1 Palaemon carinicauda | reverse complement strand
GCAATCATTCCCAGGATTATGGGAACTTCATTAATAACGAGTTTGCGGACCCGCTAGCTATTAACACGCATCAGTCTGTTCTTGTGTGTGTGTATATATATATATATATATATGTATGTATATATGAATTATATATGCTGATAAATATCTATCTATCTATCTATCTATATATATATATATATATATATGTATACATTTATATATATATATATATATATAGTATATATATATATATATATATATGTATGTATACATATATAGATACTATATATATGCATATGAATATCTATCTATATATATATATATATATATATATATATTTATTTATATATATTAATATATATATATGTAAGTATATATATACTAATTATGATATCCTCAATAAATAAACCAACCAACCATTGAAGAATGAGAATCACCATTCATCCAGTAGCAGAAATGCAAATAGGATAAAAGCCAGAGATGCAACTGCGCATGCTCAGCTGAGTGGTTGCATGTTATCATTCAAGTTTCTGAAAATAGATGCTAATTGTTACCATTTTCTCCGAAGATTGGAAGCCCCTTGCGATGAGAATCTGTTCTTTTATAT
The DNA here is from genome assembly GCF_036898095.1 of Palaemon carinicauda. Lineage (NCBI taxonomy): Eukaryota > Metazoa > Arthropoda > Malacostraca > Decapoda > Palaemonidae > Palaemon > Palaemon carinicauda. Next base: position 28,103,852 of record NC_090751.1, on the reverse strand, counting down.
CATTCTAGCGATTAAATCATACGCTGGATCATCTTTCCGAATGTGGTTGTACCAATTGAATAAGCAATCGGGGTCAGTTTACCCTTGGACTAAGTGGGTATTTTGTTATCCAATGTATGAGTTACGAAGAATCGTCTGCCTCTGAAACGTTCGGGGTTTCTCGGAATGGGGACGTATTTTGTTACTCAGCTGGAGTCGTTTTGCGGCTGCTGTTTACTTAGTGTGTGTTAGTGAGGTCGAATGTTGTGTTTATTTAGGATTTCAGTTTGAAGTGTTTGAAATGGTTAGTGATTTTTTTTTTCTTTTCTTTACGTATACATAAAGACGCAAACGGGTTCGGTCGAAAGTTCGTATAGGAAAACTTCTTATGGTAATAATTCGTAGGATAAAATTCGTTTGTCGATACTGTCTACAGTACGTCAGAATAGAGTACGTAGGGTATAAAGTTCGTCATGTAAAAAGTTCGTAATGGAAAAAAACCATAATGCTAATTTGTCGCCGTGCAATTGTTCTTTAGAATAATTTTCGTACGCGTAAAACTTCGTGTACATAAAACCTATACAAATGTTCTTACGCAACTGTTTGTACGCACATATTCGTAAGAGATGAAAATTCTTCTGAATTAAGTAGTAAGTACGGAAATCTTCATTAACCTTTATCAAAAACGTTTAAGATTCCTTGTGGGTACACAGACTGGATAAGACCAGATAAAAAAGAAAAACACTCAGATAGTGCAAACCTCCGCCATTGTTGGTTATTTCTCGAAACCAGCTTGCCTTTCCCAGAATCAATTTAAACCGTAGGCGTATTTTTCGTTCGACCTTGTGTTCGACGTTAACCTTGAACTTTGACCTAGGCCTTTTAAAATTGAGTCACTTCCACGTGTCAACATAATTAATCTCTGAAAGTTTCACTACTCTATGAGTAAAATTGTGGTCACGAAGTTGTTCACAAACAAAAAAAAAAAAAAACAAACAAACAAACAAACGGACAAACAGGGGTGAAAACATAACCTCCTCTCCAATTTCGTTGGCGGGGGTAAATATGGGAGAATACGTAACCTCCATCAAAACTTCATAGGCGGAGGTTCTTCCCAAATATATCCATATAAAAACCCCTTTTCATTTCGATTTTAATTTCCTATAAGTAATAGTTTCTTATCAGGTAATACTCAGACCAAAATGATGAAATTACTAATAGAGAAAATGAGTGAATAGGTAATCCTAGCTACTATAGCTATTTGAATACCGTAGCAATTTAAGGATTTTGATATTTTATATTTACCTTCCATGGTGAGAATCATATTTTGGATCTTCGATTATGATAATGATAATGATAAACGTAACAGTTAACCCATGCAAGTTTCGTTATTATACGATTAAAATTGTGGCCAGGAAGCCGTTCACAAACAAACATATATACAGGGGGTGAAAAGATAACCTCCTTTCAACTTCATTGGTGGAGGTAATAATAATAATAATAATAATAATCCGGAACCCTACACTATAAAACACCAGTTTCTGTAGGCTATGATTAATAATAATAATAATAATAATAATAATAATAATAATAATAATAATAATAATAATAATAATAACTCGTACTTATCTACTCAGCAAAAATGATGGCGAACTTTTGAGTTAGACTTTACTTACATAATTAATTTTCTCCTTTATTCACAATATTACACATCATTCAGAGGTGTCCAGAGCTATATTTAAAAAACAACATGGCGATATGAATTAATTTACAACTTATCCGTAAATAAATTTCCAGTAAACATCAGTGGGTAATATGTTAAAAGTCTTTCCAGTCTTAATTTTCATTTTTAAAAAATGCAAATAACTACACAAATACTTTAGATTGATGCCGAGGCATTTTCACAGGATAGGTATGAGAAACTTTATTGTATCCTTTCAAAATTTTTTTAAAGGAAACTGTAAAAGCAGCTCCTCTAGGAAAAGGACACTCCAAATCAAACCATTATTCTCTACTCTTGGGTAGTGCCATAGCCTCTGTGCCATGGTCTTTAGGTATCTTGGGGTAGAGTTCTCTTGCTTGAGGGTGCACTCGGGCACACTATTCTATCTTATTTCCCTTCCTCTTGTTTTGTTAAAGTTTTTATAGTTTATATAGGAAATATTTATTTTGATGTTGCTGTTCTTGAAATATTTTATTTTTTCTTGTTTCCTTCCCTCACTGGGTTATTTTCCCTGTTGGAGAACCTGGGCTTATAGCATCTTGCTTTTCCAACTAGGGTTCTAGCTTAGCAAGTAATAATAATTATGATAATAATTTTCATAAGAAAAAGTACAAACAACTTCACGAACTATGTAGGAGAAACTTTATTGTATCCTCTCAGAATTTATTTTTAAAGGAAACTTCTGTAAAAGCAGCTCTTCTGGGAGGGGGACACCCCAAAATCAAACCATTGTTCTCTAGTCTTGGGTAAGGCCATAGCCTCTGTAACATGGTCTTCCACTGTCTTGGGTTAGAGTTCTTATGTTTGAGTGTCCACTCAGACACACTATTCTATGTTTCCTTATTTCCTTTCCTCACTGAAGCCTTTGGGTTCACAGCATCCTGCTTTTTCAGCTAGGGTTGTAGCTTGGATAATAATAATAATAATAATAATAATAATAATAATAATAATAATAATAATAATAATAATAATCCGAAACCCCTCACTATAAACCACCAGTTTTTTGTAGGCTGTGATCACCAACTGCAACAACAACAACAATAATAATAATAATAATAATACTACTAATAATAATAATAATAACATGAGCAATCAGAGATTTCCGACCTGCGCCAAAGGGTGACATTAACACACACACAATAAAAAAACGATTTTGACAAAGGAAAAATCTATTTTTGGGTGAGATAGCCATGTCGTCCTGATGGAATTTCCCCAATGGCAGCTTGCATCACCCTTTTATTGGAGAGATATCCCAATTAGAAAGCTGCCTAGAGGAATTTCCCATCAGGATGACACGTCTCGAGCCCGAAAAGAAAGACAATCGATTTGCATATTATCCAGATTTCTTATCCTGACCTGGATTACGTCTAAAATAATGATCCTGACCTGGATTACGTCTAAAATAATGATCCTGACCTGGATTACGTCTAAAATAATTATCCTGACCTGGATTACGTCTAAAATAATTATCCTGACCTGGATTACGTCTAAAATAATTATCCTGACCTGGATTACGTCTATGATAATTATCCTGACCTGGAATACGTCTAAAATAATTATCCTGACCTGGATTACGTTTAAAATAATCATCCTGACCTGGATTACGTCTAAAATAATTATCCTGACCTGGATTATGTCTAAAATAATTATCCTGACCTGGATTACGTCTAAAATAATTACCCTGACCTGGATTACGTCTAAAATAATTATCCTGACCTGGATTACGTCTAAAATAATTATCCTGACTTGGATTACGTCTAAAATAATTATCCTGACCTGGATTACGTCTAAAATAATTACCCTGACCTGGATTACGTCTAAAATAATTATCCTGACCTGGATTACGTCTAAAATAATTACCATGACCTGGATTATGTCTAAAATAATTATCCTGACCTGGATTACGTCTAAAATAATTATCCTGACCTGGATTACGTCTAAAATAATTATCCTGACCTGGATTACGTCTAAAATACTTATACTGACCTGGATTACGTCTAAAATAATTATCCTGACCTGGATTACGTCTAAAATAATTATCCTGACCTGGATTACGTCTAAAATACTTATACTGACCTGGATTACGTCTAAAATAATTATCCTGACCTGGATTACGTGTAAAATAATTATCCTGACCTGGATTACGTCTAAAATACTTATCCTGACCTGGATTACATCTAAAATAATTATCCTGACCTGGATTACGTCTAAAATAATTATCCTGACCTGGATTACGTCTAAAATAATGAAAATTTATAACAGCACTCAACAAATCATTTTAGAATAACCAAACTAAAATAATGACGTCACTCTTTCGAACGTTTATTATTTTTTCTAAAACGTACATAACACTGAGGAAAAATCTTTCGTTACGAAATTATTTTTGTCTGACAAAATTTCCGTTTACAAACAGTTTTAAACGATTTTTTCCCATACGATTTATTATACGAAATTCTGTCCTGATGAAGTTTTGTCGACACGAACATTTTATACGGATTTTACACATATACGTACTTTATAACGTCCGAACTTTAATAAACGTACGTACATTGTTCCTAGAACAGGCGCACGCACTCACCAACACACACACACACACACACACACACACACACATATATATATATATATATATATATAATTTTTACAATTTCCATTGAATTATTAATTAGTCATCTTTTTCTTAACCAAGTCTTTCGCCGGAGAATCTTAAGAAATTATACGAAAATACGAGGACTCCTGTTGACGTCACTAATATGGCCGTCGATGAAGATTGCATCAGAGAAAAATTGCGTCCCGAAATCTTAATATGTATACACACACACACACACACACATATATATATATATATATACATACATACATACATACATACATATATATATATATATATATTTATATATATATTTATATATATATACATACATACATACATATATATATATATATATATTTATATATATATTTATATATATATACATACACACACACACACACATATATATATATATATACATACACATGTGCATATGTAATTCAAAAATTCAAATTCTTTATTTCAGCAGTAGAGCCATATACAAAATATTACAATAAAATTAATAGTTATATACAAATATATTAGGAATAAAACAAAAGGTCTAAACAGAAAATGTGTTTAGACCACTCTTTAAAAACTAATGATTTTTTAAAACTATCACTGTGGTTGTTTTGAACTCTTTGCTCTTAGAAACAAGCTTACAATACATTTTCTCACTAATTCATCAGATGTTGGTATTCTTAAAGAAACAAAGTGTATACTTACTCCCGAAAACCTTTCTATTCCCATCAGGTACCTAAAAGAGTCATTATAACATACCTTAAGTTTTCGTAGGGTTTCCTTTTTACATTAGAACGATCTGAACAAATGTACTTATGCGTCATCATTGCACATATGAAAGTTCCTTAGCAACATATTGCCTCGCAAGCATTGCCCTCGATAGAGTGATGCAATGTGGTCATCATAATTACTCATGGTTTAGAGTAACTAAACACCAGAGAGAGAGAGAGAGAGAGAGAGAGAGAGAGAGAGAGAGGAGAGAGAGAGTTACACGGATTTTGGAAGTCTCAAAGACTTTAGTTCATACACGGAGACTCCATGAAATATATGTTACTTCAAAGATGCAAGTCTGGTCTATTCTTATTTAGATAATGATCAAATCTATAATAATCAACAACGAATACTTTGATCTACGCATGGATTAGTTTGGGAAAATTTCAGATAGATAATTGGTAGTTGTTAGTAATTAATTTTTCGTGTGTTGTATTATCGAGATAGACAGTAGTTATCATGGGAAAAAAAAAAACCATCTGCCTTGAACAAGGTCTCAAATTAAGCACGCTAACTCTTCAAATATAAAAGCTTCAGTACAGTTGCCTTCATTAATTCCGGTACAGTCCATGGGAAGCTAAAGCGACGTCGGTGTACTGGAATTAATGAAGGCAACCGTACCTGGCAAAATACAAGTTCTTAATATCGTATCCTGATAAATTCTTTCCCGTCAACAGCGATTTAGATTTTATGACGATTGTTTGACCACCATTATTATTATTATTATTATTATTATTATTAAATGCTAAGCTACCATTGCTTCACTAAGCAAACATTCCGGTAAGTATGGTCTACAGCAAGGTTAAATGTTTAGACCTTGGTCTACAGTATGCTTGGAGACAGTATGCATCCCCCTTACCCCCAACAATCACTCAAGCCCCAGCAATGTTGAATGGAGTCTGTATACAGATGAAAAATACAGCAAGACCTTTACACCTTAAAGCAGAAATGTACTTCACATACATATATCAAAGAATTCTACCTCTCGTAATGCGAGAATTCCCTATCCAGGTAGACTGAAACTATAAGGTGGAATTCTTTTGACTAAGCACTAGTCATCGTCGCCAACTTAGTTGCGAAGGTTATGTTATATAGGCGTTTTGTTTGTAAGTCTGTCTGTGTGTTTGTGATATGCATAACTCAAAGACCATTTTACCGGATGTGATGGAATTTGGTGGGATGATTGCCAATGATCCAAGGACAATTTGATTAGATTGTGGGAGTGGTTGGGTCAAAAGTCAAGGTCAAGGTCAGAAAAAGGTCAAAGTTTTTTTTTTGCCATATCGTAAACAATTTTTATCCTATTTGCATGAAACTAGTGTAAAAAATGTGCAAAATTGAATTGCTTATCTTGTGACATGTAACATGATATAGGCGAAATCAAGCGCTCCATCTAGTGGCCGTGCTAGATAAGACAATTATTAGCCACTTTATGTAATAGCCGGCTAATCATCATTTATGGCCCAGTATCCTGTCAGATGATACGACACGAATAAAAAAAAAAAATGCCACTGAATCGTTAGACACAGTCGTATCATGATTAGTCTTTTGATACTCTTATGATTGGGTTGCCATTCGTACGATAATTATCGTACATGTACGATTATTTTGGGTCCGGTACGATACATACTTTGGGGGTATATAATGTATGTGTGTGTTTGATTAAGCAATTATGCTAAAATACCTTGAAATAAGCTATATATGTTACTCCTTAATAATCTTGTTCAAAGTGTGTACGATAATTTTGGTTTAAAAAACGATAATTTTTTAGGTTCATGTATGATAATCCAGTGGAAGTAATCTGGTAACCCTGTCTTATCTAACATCCTGAGAGACCACACTGTACTTTCTTTTTCCCAGAAGTCGCGAACGTTGACGGATACCGAGAGAAACTTGAGACTAATTTGCAGCTGTTGGTCTTTTTTTTTTCTTAATCGTTTCTATGGGAGTTGATCTCTTTTTATCGAGCTTCTTTTTTAAAACAAATTAATAGTAATAAACACATACGTTTGTAAAGACTATCTCACACACTCACTAATATATATATATATATATATATATATTTATATATAAATATATATATATATATTTATATTTTTTATACACACACACATATATATATATATATATATAAAGGCGTCTGGTTTCAGTTCCAGTTCCATCACAATAGATACTTACCAGAACGTCAGCCGGGCAAGCCCAACACCCAATTGTAGTGCCTTACCACAGCAGTGGCCTCAGCAGTAAACACTTAAATTCACGCTCCCGGGCGGGGATCGATCTGCTGTCATGCGAATGCTAGGCAAACACGTTACCAATGTACTAGCTTTGAAGCTATATATATATATATATATATGTATGTGTGTGTGTGTGTGTGTGTGTGTGTACACACTATGCCAAAGGAATAGGGGAAAATGAAGATTAATTGGAATTCCAGTGCTTTAAGTTTAGCTTCAGATTAACGTTGTTGTCGATCTTAATATAATTTACATTAATTATTTATTATTTGGCATGTAGTTTATTCATTTCTTTATTTCCTTGCCTCTCTGGGATATTTTTCCCTGTTGGAGCCCTTGGGCTTATTGCATCCATCTTTTCCAACCAAGCCGCTAAGGCTATAATTTGACATGCAATTAGCTTATTTATTTACTTATTTCCTTTCCCCTCAGGGATATTTTTTCCCTTTTGGTACCCTTGGGCTTATAGCATCGTGATTTTCCAACTGGGACTATAACTTAATATGCAGTTAGTTTATTTATTTCCTTATTTCCTTTCTTCTCTGGGCTATTTTTCCCTGTTGGAAACCTTGGGCTCACAGCAGCCTGCTTTTCCAACTAGGGTAATAACTTGACATGTACAGTAGGGAGTTTATTTATTTCCTTATTTCCCTCTCTCTTTAGGATATTTTTCCCTGTTGGAACCCTTGGGCTTATAGCATCTTGTTTTTTCCAATTGTGCCTATAACTTGGCATGCGGTAAGTTTATATATTTCCTTATTTCCTTTCTCCTCAGGGATATTTTTCCCTGTTGGAACTCTTGGGCTTATAGTATCCTGCTTTTCTAACTAGGACTATAACTTGTCATGTAGTTAGTTTATTTATTTCCTTGTTTTCTTTCCTCTTTGGGGTATTTTTCCCTGTTGGAACTCTTGGGTTTATAGCATCCTGCTTTTCTAACTAGGACTATAACTTGTCATGTAGTTAGTTTATTTATTTCCTTGTTTTCTTTTCTCTCTGGGATATTTTTCCCTGTTGGAACCCTTGGGCTTATAGTATCCTGCTTTCCCAACTAGGGCTATAAATTGGTTAATAATAATAATAATAATAATAATAATAATAATAATAATAATAATAATTAGAAGAAGAAGAAGAAGAAGAAGAAGAAGAAGAAGAAGAAGAAGAAGAAGAAGAAGACTAACGTGAGGACTTCACGGATGGGGGAAGGGGATTGGATGCAAAGTAATTTTTGGATAATGGTGTTTTATTCCTCAATTTCAGTCACAATTTTAACCAGAGGTTTTAAGTGAAGCTCCGAAGTATGTTTTAAACGTACCATTAAAATTATTAGTACCTGCATTGCTTTTTGACGGCCCGAAAATGCACAGGAAACAGGGCTTAATTTCCTTGGAAAATATCGTAATAGATTTATAGTGCCTGCGTGCATTGGGTAAATTCAAACTGGTTTTTTCCCCTTTGAGTTATAAGAATTGCTTTAAATCCCCTCCCAGACAATTGGACAGTTCCTGCCATGCTATATTGTTATGTCTAGACTCTAGATTGTTTCGTGCATAATTGCTTTTTCAAGCTGAAAGTTAGGAGAGGTCTAAGGGTGCTATCATTATTTGTGTCTGTAGGATATCCGTGTGAAAAAGTCAACAAAGCGCAGGAAACTTTTAGAATTAATGTGTTTTTCAGCTAGAGAATTTTACGGGCTGCCCAGCGGCAAGAGCCCGTGTCTTACGTACGGTAAGGCAATCTACACGCACACACACACACACAGCTAGAGAATTTGTATTCGAAAATCTCGTGATCATGTAACGATATTTTTTTCTATCTTTTAAAAAATTCACATTATGTTGATCTTAAATATAATTGTACAACAATTTATATCCAATTACTAGAGATATATCCAGAGAGAGAGAGAGAGAGAGAGAGAGAGAGAGAGAGAGAGCGCAAGTAAATTAATTAATATAATTTTACTTTACATTTGTACAGTTGTACACAGGAGTTCCTGGCGCACCTCGTTCCGGAGAATTGCACCTTGTCACACCCTTACTTAGCGGCGAGTAACCAAACAGATAGCTCTGGATGAGATGGCATAGGTGGTGGGCTGGGCTAAACACATGAACTCGTCTCGCAGTAAGGGTGTGGTTGAGTGCACTTTCTCAGAACGAGGTGTGCCAGGATTACCTGTATCCAACTGTACATTAATATCCAAACTTAAGATAAGTATATTTCTTGGTAAATAGATTTGATATATTCTTATAGAATATTTAACAACGACCGGTCATAGCTAAATTTACTTCTGACATGATATATATATATATATATATATATATGTATATATATATGTATATATATAGATATAGATATATATATATATATATATAGATATATGTATATATATATGTATATATATAGATATAGATATATATATATAGATATATATATATAGATATATATATATATATAGATATATGTATATATATAGATATATATATATATATATATATGTATATATATAGATATATATATATATATATATATATGTATATATATATATATATATATATATTTTTTTTTTTTTCTTTTTTGAGTACCTCAGATTATACTATTCCATATTGCCTGATATCACAATATTTCTTTGTCGTATATTTAAGATCAAATCATCAATTAGTCATAAGCCGATCTGTGTTTATGTTGCAAACATCAAAATGTATTTCCTAAAAATAATTTAAGATAATTTGATGAAATAAAAATTAGGAGTTTTGCAATTTGTACTCAGTTTCATAACATTAATATGTATACTAATTTTCCCAAAATTTAGAATCTGTAGTTTCATTTTTGTAGCTAACGTACCATACACGTATTCCGTTTCTGTTTATAATTTGAAAAGACACATTTACACTTTCCCTAATCCCCTTATCAATCTAAGAAAAAAGGATTATTCTCTTCAACAATTGGCAAAAACCCCTCTCAAGGTAGATTAAAAACAGAATTGTCAGAATACATAGCAGATTGAAAACTGTGTGAATCAATGGATATAAAAAAAGTGGGGTGCCGCAGGGGGCCAGACTATCCTCAACTCTTTTTATTATCATTGGTCTTCAACATAAGGAAGCCCTTTCTATGACAAACTTTTCTTATATCAATTGGAATAGAATAACAACATGATGCAAAATATACTTGACAAAATTTCTTAGTTTTTCCAAATAACTTGATCTCATATCAGAGTAAAAATTGAGCAAGGCCCATGCCATTCTTAACTTCTTTTAAACAAGTAGAACTAAATGTTGTTATTGTCTTCATGTAAACACAATGCATGAAAACAATTAGTTTTACCTTTAGGACAAACTCTTTCCTGATGGGGCATATTGATTCTAATCACACCATTGAATAATAACAACACTCTTTGGGGAAAGCGAAAATCTCCTTTGATTTAACATATTAATAGATACCTTTATTTTGCTTAACAATTTCAGACCATTATTTTCAAATTATTATTATTATTATTGTTATTATTATTATTATTATTATTATTATTATTATTATTATTACTACTACTACTTGCTAATCTACAACCCTAGTTGGAAAAGCAAGATGCTATAAGTCCAAGGGGCTCTAACAGGGAAAATAGCCCAATGACGAAAGGATACAAGGAAAATGAAGTATTTTAAGAACAGTAACAATATTGAAATAAATATTTCCTATATAAACTATAAAAACTTCGACAAAATAATAGGAAGAGAAATAAGATAGAATAGTGTGCCCGAGTGTACCCTCAAGCAATAGAACTCTTCCCCAAGACAGTGGAAGACCATGGTACAGAGGCTATGGAACTACCCACGACGAGAGAACAATCGTTTGACGTTGGAGTGTCCTCCTAGAAGAGCTGCTTACCTTAGCTAAAGAGTCGCTTCTACCCTTACTAAGTGGAAAGTAGCCACTGAATAATTACAGTGCAGTAGTTAACTTCTCAAGTGCAGAAGAATTTTTTCAGTGATCTTAATGCTGTCACGTGTATGAGGAAAGGGGAGAATGTGTAAAGAAAAGATTTCTTAATGTTATAGGTTTCAGAAAAGCTTTCTCCGTTGATAATTAGGAGCAAAATTATTTATAGGTTTCAGAAAAGTTTTCTCCGTTGATAATAGGAGCAAAATTATAGATAGGTTTCAGAAAAGTTTTCTCCGTTGATAATAGGAGCAAAATTATAGATAGGTTTCAGAAAAGTTTTCTCCGTTGATAATAGGAGCAAAATTATAGATAGGTTTCAGAAAAGCTTTCTCCGTTGATAATTAGGAGAAAAATTATATATAGGTTTCAGAAAAGCTTTCTCCGTTGATAGTAGGAGCAAAATTATATATAGGTTTCAGAAAAGCTTTCTCCGTTGATAATTAGGAGCAAAATTATATATAGGTTTCAGAAAAGCTTTAACCGTTGATAGTAGGAGCAAAATTATATATAGGTTTCAGAAAAGATTTCTCCGTTGATAGTAGGAGCAAAATTATATATAGGTTTCAGAAAAGCTTTCTCCGTTGATAATTAGGAGCAAAATTATATATAGGTTTCAGAAAAGCTTTCTCCGTTGATAGTAGGAGCAAAATTATATATAGGTTTCAGAAAAGC
>NC_090751.1:28079441-28084441 GCF_036898095.1 Palaemon carinicauda | reverse complement strand
CTCGGCTTATAAGGGGTTATCTCGCATTTCTTTATCTCAAAAAATTCACAAAGCTTTTTCATTACCTCACTGGTGAATTCGGGTGCATTGTCCGACAAAAGTACCTCCGGACACGAATGTCTTGTGAGTATTCTGGTCTTTAAAGCTTCTGCAACAGAAACTGCAGTTCTATCTCTGACTGGGACAATTTCTAAATACCGAGTCAAATAATCAATGAATACCAGTATATATTTATTTCCTCTCAAAGTTTTTGGAAAGGGTCCTATATGATCCATCTGAACTACCTCAAAAGGGTTTAAATTACTAGGATATTTTTCTAAAGGAGCTCTGACATTTACATGACCTTTATGCCTATTACAAGTTTGACATTCATTTACAAATTGCTTTGCTTCTTCGCTGCACTTAGGCCAAAAATAATTTCTATTTATTGTTCTCAGAGTCTTTTTGATTCCTGGATGTCCTGCCAACTTGTGGGTATGTGTTAGAGTTAATACTTCTTTAGTCAGGGTGTCAGGCACATATAGTCTAGAGCAAGCACTCCTATCCTTAGCCTTCTTATATAATATCCCATTTATTAATTCAAAATCTGACCTAGAGGTTTCATCTTGTAGCAAATCTCCTATTATTTTCCTGATACTTTCTTGTTTCTCTTGTTCTATTTTAACTCTCTCCAAATCTAAGTCTACGACCTGACAGCTGAAACAAAAAGTGTTAGTTGTGATAATTCTTTCAGTATCCTCTTGTGCTCTAGATAATCCATCTGCTAAAGTATTAAACTTACCTGGAATGTATCTAAATTCTGGAGCAAACTCTAGCACACTAATAAACCATCGATTAAACTTTAAGTTATTAGTGAAAGCTCTTTTCTTAAATAGGTCACAGATGGGTTTATGGTCAGTAAGTACATTTACTTTGTGTCCTAACAAAATGTGCCGAAACTTTCTCAGTGCCCAATAAATGGCTAAACATTCCTTTTCTGTGGTATTGTAATTTCGTTCGGCCGCATTCAGGACTCTACTTGCATAATATACTACCCTCATTCGGGTTTTTGCCTTCTGTAACAAAACTGCTCCAATTCCTGTATTTGAAGCATCACATGCTAAGTAAAATTGCTTGCTAAAGTCTGGATACACTAAGATAGGATCTTGGATTAATTTCTCCTTCAACTTTTGAAAAGCCTCCTCTTGCTCTGCTTTCCATTCAAACTCTACATCCTTCTTAGTTAATTCTGTCAATGGTTTAGCTATAGTAGCAAAATTTTTGACAAATGGTCTATAGTATCCTATCATCCCTAAAAATCTTCTTACACCTTTCAAATTTTGTGGAGCAGGATATTCCACAATCGCCTTTATTTTTCCTTCTTGCATGCGTAATCCATCAGCACTGATCACATGTCCTAAATATTCTAATGATTTCCTCAAGAATTGACATTTCTTAACCTTTATCTTTAATCCTGCCAGTCTTAGTCGTTCTAAAACGATTTCTATGGTTCCGAAATGGCTCTCTATATCCTTGCTAAATATAATGACATCATCTAAATAGACTGACACATTCTCTATGTCTCCTAAGATCTGTAACATTAACCTTACAAAAGTCAATGGAGCTGATGTTAACCCAAATGGCATTACCTGAAATTCTAAGTGTTCTTTATGTGTGCTGAAGGCAGTTAATGGCTTTGATTCTTCGTCTAAAGGTACTTGCCAATATCCACTTAGTAGATCTAAGGATGAGAAGATCTTTGCTCCTCCTAACTGAGCCAAAACATCGTTTATTACAGGCATGGGCATCCTATCAGGAACTGTGTTCGCATTCAACTTGCGATAATCAATCACTAATCTGTAACTTCCATCTTTCTTTGGAATCAACAACATGGGAGAATTATAAGGTGATTTAGAGGGTATGACCACTCCTTCTTCTTTCATTTCTTCTATCATTTTATCTACTATTGGACGTTGGCTGATAGGTAATTTATAATTAGGTATGAAAAAGGGTTTGGCTCCATCATCTAGGATTATCTTATGTCTTAACACCTCAGTCCTACCTAACCTATCACCTGTAATTGCTATGCCCTGCCTATATTTATTTAAGGTTTCTATTAACCTTTTACGGTACTCAGGAAAATCGGTGTTATCTATCTCCCTATCTATTCCTGCATCAATGTTTCCTATGGTAAAGAATGCTTCCTCCTCTAACGGAATCATTTTGTGTGTAACTTCTATTCCTGTACAAAATTCTGTACCCGCTAACAAATGGAGTCTTTTATCAGAATAATTCATGACATAAGTAGTACAGGCTAATCCCTCCATCTGAACTAATGAGTTATCCATTCTGACATATTCTGGTAATCCTTCTGGGGTCAAGATTACATCATTATTAGTGTGTAGGCGGGTTATCAAATATACTCTAGTAAGAGTATTGGGCAGTAGTACTACATCTCTAGCTAGCCTAAATCTTATTTTGTTTGCATCTGCTGTGCTGATCAGACTTATTTCCCCAGTTTGTACTTGAGTACAAAAACATGAATCTTCATCTCCTCCTTTTTGAGATTCTGTTTCTCTTAAGTGTCTTAATTCTTGTGAATTCAATGTGCCTAGCAGCAAAACTTCTTGGAATTCCCTTTTATCTATTCTCTCAGATTCTCTGTCGACATTTTCATCCTTAGTATGTGTGCTGCCTTTACAAGAAGTAATTTCTCCCTTTCTAGGTGCAATTGCTAAATTCTCTTCTTTCTCCCTTTCTTCTGATTTTACTTTGATTTCCCTTTCTCTTTCTGAACCGGAGTGTGTTTCAACTATCGAAGCGGTCCCCTGCAAATTGGCCAAATTTGTAGTGGACTTGTCATCAACAAGTTGGAAACAGACTTCCTGATTATTTCCCTTTTGAACTAATCTTCTGTCTTGACAATCAAAAACTATGCCAAAATCTTGCATTGTTGCAAAAGAAATCAAAGCTCGAGCGGGAAATGCTACTTCTTGCAAAACCAAAAATGGCACTTGACACTTCTTCTCTAGCAATTCAATGTTTAAATCTATGGCTCCTACATTGTTAAGCTGATTGCCAGTTATCCCCTGAATTAATGTATCCTCACTCCTAATTGCAGAAATAGGTATATTCAAATAATCAGTTAAGGTATGGAGCCCTATGAGATTTACAGTACTTCCTGAATCTAACAAACTAAGACATTCTTTACCTTCTATCTTGATATTTGTCTTGGGTAATGATTGCTGTCGGAAGGATAAATATGTTGCTGGCAACGTGGATGTACCTCCGCTACCTGCAACATCCTTCCATTCTTTGGTTTCCCTATTTCCTGGACTCCTATCCTGCTCTTCTAGTCACTTTCTGTTACCTTGTTTTTCTTCGGAGTAATTAGTAGGGTTTGAGTTATCCCTTGCCTGTACCTGAGGAGTATTTTCGGAGGGTTTATTATGTTTCTTACCTTGGTACCAACATTCTTGGTCTGTGTGACCTCCTCTTTGACAATACTGGCAATACCTATTCTTTGGTCTAGCTCCCTTATGATGATAATTCCCTCTAGATTTATATGTTTCATTATAATTTCCTCTGTTTTGTTCATTTGACTTGTAAGGGGGCTGGTTATTTTGATAATTTTTATGGTAATATTTATTCCTACCGGTCTCGTTATTTTTATCTTCCCTGTAATTCTGATACCTTCTTTGCTTGGTATTTGCCGAAAAAGTGACCTCTTCAATTTGGGTCTCGTTTTTCTGGATGATTTCCTGGATTTGGCTCAACGTTTTTGTGAGCTTCTGGGCAGGATCTAACTTTAGGTCCTTGAAAGCCTTCCTTTCCCTTTCACCAAAGGCTGCATACAATGTACCGTAGGCCATATAAGTCAAAATTTCATCTAAATCCACCAGTTGGTTATTATCCTCACTAAACTGCATTCTGTTTCCTACCGTGATTGTGGGTAATGACAAAATGTCTTCCTTAACTACTCCTAAATGATTCAGAACCTGGGTATACAGACTAGGCATGGAATCACCTTCAAATTTAGCCGAGTTAAACCTATACAAGTTCAACAACCGATCGGTCTCCTTGGCCGATCGCCACAATAGTCTGCATTCCTCCTTGAACTCGTTGAAAGTGGTAATTTTTTCAAAGGCCTTACCGTTTAATGTAGGGTGAGCATCCCCTACGTCTACGTTGACTAACATCATTGCCTGTTTAATTTTTGCAACATCGTCAGTTATTTTAAAACTAGCGATCCTATTCTCTGTGTCCGCTAACCACTTCTCTACACTGTATTTCTCTAACCTTTGTTTGTCGGGATTATCCCTACTTACATTTCCACAAAACCGTGTGGTTTGTGTGATCAGCCCAGCGGAATTCATATCGGCAATATTTGCTCTTACCGGACTCGAACTTCGGTTTCTAGTCAGATTTTGACGTCTTCCTACACTAGCACTTCGCGACCGTCTGTCTGCAGTTAATCTCAAGTCGTATTGATATTGTGTAAGTCTTTGGAAAATATTGTCCAGACTCATATCACAAAAAAAGGAAAAATTAAAACACCAAAATTTTCTTACGAGAGACAAATGCCCTAACTTCCTATTCTATAGAGAGACAGTATTTATACAAAACAAGAGAGTGAACGAAAACATGCAAACTACTCACATATCCATTGGTTCACGACTCCTTTGGTTTCCCTCTGTTTTTCTTGAGATTGTTTTGTATTTCTTCGACACATAAAAGGGGGTTTCAGCACTTTCCTGAAATAAAGCCAGTATTAGTTCAAACTTAATACAACACGGCACAGTATCCCTTAACGATGCCACCATTTGTGAAGATGTCTTGACTTAGTCAGCAATAACTTCTTAATTAGTCTAGTATCTTACCTCTTCCTTTAGTTTAATATTAATTGAATTTCTCTCAGGAGTTTATATAAGCAAAGTTTCGTGGGTGAGGGATACGAATGCTGGTTTCTTTCTTTACTAGACATAAAAAGGGGTTTGAACAGGCACTTACAAGCAGTCAAA
>NC_090751.1:28069441-28074441 GCF_036898095.1 Palaemon carinicauda | reverse complement strand
AAATATAAAATCAATATGTAATGACCACGATCATATAACTAAACCTTGCATTTTTAAGTGAAAAGGTAGAGGTGGAAAAAATGCATTTTCAATATTTAATAAATTTAAATTTAAATGGTTAGACATTTATGAATACATAATTTAAAATTATATAAATTTCACTGTAGCAGCTGGTGGTGAAATGACGTAAACGAGTCTTCGAAATGCACTTTTATACGAGATTTTAACCCTTTCATCCCAAAGGACGTACCGGTACGTTCCTGCAAAACACTGTTAATTACGTGTTTTTACATATTTTTTATAATTTTATGAGAAACTTCAGGCATTTTCCAAAAGAATGAGACCAACCTGACCTCTCTAGGACAAAAATTAAGCCTGTTAGAGCAATTTAAAAAAAATATATAGCAAAATGTCCTCGAAATTTAACCTTATGGTGGGGGTAAAAGGGTTAAGGTTCACAACTGCGAAGGCTTAACCTTCTTCCTTTCACTCATCCGCTAAAAAATACAAAGTAAAGGAGAATCAACCACGGGAAAAATCAGAACAATAAATACAACACTAACAAAAAGTAACTAAAATAAATCAACAAAAATTCAACAACACTAACAAAAAGTAACTAAAATAAATAAAACAAAATTCAACACTAACCAAAATATCAATTACTGTAATCGCCTGACTAAAATCTACAATTTTCATATAAATCAAAATCTTGAAATCAACGAATCACCGAAAACAGCAATTAACTAATCACGAAATCACTCACGTAAATATTTGCTCAAATCACCTCTAAATCACAAAAGCTTTCAAATTATCAGTAAAACAAATAGCAAATTTAACGAGTAGTCAAATACTTAAGAAATAAATTTATTGACTGCATAGAAATCACAGGTTCAATGCATAGAAATCACAGGTTCAATCTAGCAAGATTTTAATTAATTAAAATACTTGATATTATTTTCAAAACACTGGCATATAGAATATGTAACAAAAGAACAAGCATTTAAAGCCCCTTATGCTTACCCTGTTGCGATAACAGTTCTGGCGAGTGTGGAAAAAATCATTCAACAGACGATCATCGCTAAGCAGCGTCCGGATCATATCCTCGATGAATTAGTATGTAATTATTTCCATGGTAGAGGAAAAATCCATAACAGTTAATCCAGCGTGTGTATAAATCCTAAAATCCACTTAAATAATGAGAGAGAGAGGGAAAGAGAGCTGCTCCTCCTCACTCCCGTGTAAGGTTGCTTGAAGACTGGTGCTGTGTGAAAAAAAATTCACAACGACGTTAGCGGCAGGCAGATATAACTGGATATAACTACTGTATAGTAGTTACTATCTGAAAGCAAAGGGGCAATTAGCGACACTTCTGTATGCCAAATGTATCAATACTGAACTATTCAAATTAATAATTTGAAGTTTTTTTCAATCCCTCTCACCGGGGTTTGAATACTCCCTCTTCCTTTCTGGAAATATATATATGTATATAATATATATATATATATATATATATATATATATATATATATATATATATATATATATATATACATTCTTTCTGTATATATATATATATATATATATATATATATATATATATATATATATATATATATATATATATATATATCAGAGAGAGAGAGAGAGAGCATATATATGTATACTCTCTCTCTCTCTCTCTCTCTCTCTCTCTCTCTCTCTCTCTCTCTCTTTATATATATTTATATATACACTCTCTCTCTCTCTCTCTCTCTCTCTCTCTCTCTCTCTCTCTCTCTCTATATATATATATATATATATATATATATATATATATATATATATATATATATATATCAGAGTGAGAGAGAGCATATATATGTATACTCTCTCTCTCTCTCTCTCTCTCTCTCTCTCTTTATATATATATATATATATATATATATATCCAGACACTTGCTCTTTATTATATAGGGGAGATTTATTGAATTCAGGATATTGACATGAAGTAAATTCAACAAAGCACCAACTGAGACATTGCAGCTTAGCGCCACTCGCCAGAACAAAGCGATAGTATATGAACCAATAAATGAATTAATATAAGAAACTGTTTTAATTACACTTTTATCCGAGTTAAAACAATTAATATTTATCAGTAGATTTGTCGAAAATGTTAGGATAATCATTCTGTAATTATTATTATTATTATTATTATTATTATTATTATTATTATTATTATTATTATTGTTGTTGTTGTTGTTGTTATTATTATTATATGTGAATATTTGGTAGACCAGAAACAATATGGAGAGAAAATTTAGCGGTTCGTGATCATAAATAAATGAATGATCTAATAAGGGAAAAGAAATGTATTAATAAGTGAATGATCTAATGAATGGATTATTGAATAAATAGTCCCTGATAAGTAGTTAAGCAAATATTGTTCTTGAAAGCGTCTTTGTATCCTGACTTTGCCCAAATCTGGTGAATAAAAATGATAAAAGGAAAAATTTTAATAATTCAGGAAAACATGAGCTGAGAAATAAGATAATTCCAGAAATTGGGAGAAGATGGAAAAAAATACTCGTGGAGTAAAAGTGGGAAGGTGAGTTTTTAATTTAAGGTTTAAAAGCCGATCATGAATGGGCAGAGGCAATGGTCAGTGACAATACCCTACCTAGCCAGGCAATGCCTTAGACTCCTAGAGACTCACCATATATACCCATGTCCCCTCTCCATCTAAGCTAGGACCTAGGTAGGCCAGACAATGGCTGCTGATAACTCCGCAGGTGGGTCTGTAGGATCATCCAAAACTCCCCATCCTTAGCTCTCATTGATGGTGAGGTTGCAGACACTACAAGAAACTATCGAGCTTGAGCGGGAATAGAACCCTGGTCTAACGATCGCCAGGCATGGGCGTTACCAATAGGCCACCACAACCCTCTACCTTCCATTCAGAGCTATTTGTTTCTTTATGGGAATCTTCAGTACAAAAAGAAAGAAAGAACTAAAGAAATTCTAGCTATACTCGTTTTTTTTTAATGAGGCGCATATGCACAGACTCGCAGCGGTGCCCTTTTAGCTCGGAAAAGTCTCCTGCTATCTGATTGGTTAGAATGATCTAGTCCAACCAATCAGAGATCAGGAAACTTTTCCGAGCGAAAAGGGCACCCTTGTGAGTCGGTGGAAATCTGCCTCACTAAAAAGAATTGAGTATAGGTCTCACGAAATTGACGCATGGTTTTTTAATGTGCACACCTCTCGAAACAATTTTCCAGTTGCAATGAGTGTGGCAGTATTTTAATCATGAAATATATTTTTAACGATTGCAATGTCTTTAAGCTAAAGGGATGTTTATGTAAGAATTTTTTTTTTTTTGACATATATTGGACTGAGATTTTCTCTCTTTTAAAGATTTTAACATTATAAAGGAACAGATTTTTTGGATAAGATTTAGATTTCTATTTATCACTGATTTCTGTCTCAATTTATCTATTTTTATTTGCTCTATTTACTAAATATTTTAGTTTATTTATTTTCTAACTTTAATTTAAACATCTTTTCTACCGAATTTAATCGGGCAGAAAAGTCAAACTTGACTCATTCAATCTCATCCATAAAGAAAGAAAAAAAAATATCTTGACTTTTATCTTTCCTATAGTTTTACCTGCCGGGGTGTTCCCCCTGAACCCCAAAAGGCACTGTAAGCTGAGCCTTATGGTTCAGATGGAATCATGTTTACATTAACAATTTCAACGAATCTTCTCAGCCAAAATGTTTATGTGATCAGCGAGAAAAACCTTGGATTATTTCTCAATGTAAATCTTCCGTTGCAACTTCCAGCCTCGTTGTATACGGTACGAGTTTGGTACGTGTATTTTGCATACGGATAGATTGCTTTTTACGAGTTTGGTACTTGTATTTTGCATACGGATAGATTGCTTTTAGGAAACGTTAACGTCGGTTACGGTACGAGTTTGGTACGTGTATTTTGCATACGGTAAGATTACTTTTTAGGACACGTTAACGTCGCATTCGGTACGAGTTTTTTACGTGTATTTTGCATACGGTTAGATTACTTTTAGGGACACGTTAACGTCGTATACGGTACTAGTTTGGTATGTGTATTTTGCATACGGTAAGATTACTTTTTAGGACACGTTAACGTCGCATACGGTACGAGTTCGGTACGTGTATTTTGCATACGGTAAGATTACTTTTTAGGACACGTTAACGTCGTATACGGTACGAGTTTGGTATGTGTATTTTGCATACGGTAAGATTACTTTTTAGGACACGTTAACGTCGCATACGGTACGAGTTCGGTACGTGTATTTTGCATACGGTAAGATTACTTTTTAGGACACGTTAACGTCGTATACGGTACGAGTTTGGTACGTGTATTTTGCATACGGTTTGATTGCTTTTAGGACACGGTTAACGTCGCATACGGTACGAGTTTGGTACGTGTATTTTGCATACGGATAGATTGCTTTTAGGACACGTTAACGTCGCATACGGTACGAGTTTGGTACGTGTATTTTGCATACGGTTTGATTGCTTTTAGGACACGTTAACGTCGCATACGGTACGAGTTTGGTACGTGTATTTTGCATACGGATAGATTGCTTTTAGGACACGTTAACGTCGCATACGGTACGAGTTTGGTACGTGTATTTTGCATACGGTAAGATTACTTCTAGGACACGTTAAGGTCGCATACGGTACGAGTTTGGTACGTGTATTTTGCATACGAATAGATTGCTTTTAGGACACGTTAACGTCGCATACGGTACGAGTTTGGTACGTGTATTTTGCATATGGGTAGATTACTTTTTAGGACACGTTAACGTCGCATACGGTACGACTTTGGTACGTGTATTTTGCATACGGTAAGATTACTTTTTAGGGCACGTTAACGTCGCATACGGTACGAGTTTGGTACGTGTTTTTGCATACGGTAAGATTACTTTTTAGGACACGTTAACGTCGCATACGGTACGAGTTTGGGTACGTGTATT
>NC_090751.1:28056302-28066441 GCF_036898095.1 Palaemon carinicauda | reverse complement strand
CGAGCAGTACAATGCCTTATAGACTGACCATATACGCATACTTTGAGACGGTTTAAAGGTTTGAAGGCCGCTCATGAATTGCAAGGGCAAGGGACAGTGACATTGCCCTATCGAGCAGTACAATGCCTTATAGATTGACCATTAACGCATACTTTGAGACGGTTTAAAGGTTTAAAGGCCGATCATGAATGGCAAGGGCAAGGGGCAGTGACATTGCCCTATCAAGCAGTACGTTGCCTTATAGACTGACCATATACTCATACTTTGAGACGGTTTAAAGGCCGCTCATGAATGGGAAGGGCAAGGGACAGTGACATTGCCCTATCGATCAGTACGATGCCTAATAGACTGACCATATACTCATACTTTGAGACGGTTTAAAGACCGCTCATGAATGGCAAGGGCAAGGGACAGTGACATTGCCGTATCGAGCAGTACAATGCCTTATAGACTGACCATATACTCATACTTTGAGACGGTTTAAAGGCCGCTCATGAATGGCAAGGGCAAGGGACAGTGACATTGCCCTATCGATCAGTACGATGCCTAATAGACTGACCATATACTCATACTTTGAGACGGTTTAAAGACCGCTCATGAATGGCAAGGGCAAGGGACAGTGACATTGCCCTATCGAGCAGTACAATGCCTTATAGACTGACCATATACTCATACTTTGAGACGGTTTAAAGGCCGCTCATGAATGGGAAGGGCAAGGGACAGTAACATTGCCCTATCGAGCAGTACGATGCCTTATAGACTGACCATATACTCATACTTAGAGACGGTTTAAAGGCCGCTCATGAATGGGAAGGGCAAGGGCAAGGGACAGTGACATTGCCCTATCGAGCAGTACGATGCCTTATAGACTGACCATATACTCATACTTTGAGACGGTTTAAAGGCCGCTCATGAATGGCAAGGGCAAGGGACAGTGACATTGCCCTATCGAGCAGTACGATGCCTTATAGACTGACCATATACTCATACTTTGAGACGGTTTAAAGGCCGCTCATGAATGGCAAGGGCAAGGGACAGTGACATTGCCCTATCGAGCAGTACGATGCCTTATAGACTGACCATATACTCATACTTTGAGACGATTTAAAGGCCGCTCATGAATGGCAAGGGCAAGGGCAAGGGACAGTGACATTGCCCTATCGAGCAGTACGATGCCTTATAGACTGACCATATACTCATACTTTGAGACGGTTTAAAGGCCGCTCATGAATGGCAAGGGCAAGGGACAGTGACATTGCCCTATCGAGCAGTACAATGCCTCATAGATTGACCATATACGCATACTTTGAGACGGTTTAAAGGTTTAAAGGCCGCTCATGAATGGCAAGGGCAAGGGACAGTGACATTGCCCTATCGAGCAGTACAATGCCTCATAGATTGACCATATACGCATACTTTGAGACGGTTTAAAGGTTTAAAGGCTGCTCATGAATGGCAAGGGCAAGGGACAGTGACATTGCCGTATCGAGCAGTACAATGCCTTATAGATTGACCATGTACGCATACTTTGAGACGGTTTAAAGGTTTAAAGGCCGCTCATGAATGGCAAGGGCAAGGGACAGTGACATTGCCCTATCGAGCAGTACTATGCCTTATAGACTGACCATATACTCATACTTTGAGACGGTTTAAAGGCCGCTAATGAATGGCAAGTGCAAGTGACAGTGACATTGCCCTATCGAGCAGTACAATGCCTTATAGACTGACCATATACTCATACTTTGAGACAGTTTAAAGGTTTAAAGGCCGCTCATGAATGGCAAGGGCAAGGGACAGTGACATTGCCCTATCGAGCAGTACAATGCCTTATAGACTGACCATATACTCATACTTTGAGACGGTTTAAAGGCCGCTCATGAATGGCAAGGGCAAGGGCAAGGGACAGTGACATTGCCCTATCGATCAGTACGATGCCTAATAGACTGACCATATACTCATACTTTGAGACGGTTTAAAGGCCGCTCATGAATGGCAAGGGCAAGGGACAGTGACATTGCCCTATCGAGCAGTACAATGCCTTATAGACTGACCATATACTCATACTTTGAGACGGTTTAAAGGCCGCTCATGAATGGCAAGGGCAAGGGACAGTAACATTGCCCTATCGAGCAGTACGATGCCTTATAGACTGACCATATACTCATACTTAGAGACGGTTTAAAGGCCGCTCATGAATGGCAAGGGCAAGGGCAAGGGACAGTGACATTGCCCTATCGAGCAGTACGATACCTTATAGACTGACCATATACTCATACCTCATACTTTGAGACGGTTTAAAGGCCGCTCATGAATGGCAAGGGCAAGGGACAGTGACATTGCCCTATCGAGCAGTACGATGCCTTTTAGACTGACCATATTCTCATACTTTGAGACGGTTCAAAGGCCGCTCATGAATGGCAAGGGCAAGGGACAGTGACATTGCCCTATCGAGCAGTACGATGCCTTATAGACTGACCATATACCCCATACTTTGAGACGGTTCAAAGGCCGCTCATGAATGGCAAGGGCAAGGGCAAGGGACAGTGACATTGCCCTATCGAGCAGTACGATGCCTTATAGACTGACCATATACTCATACTTTAAGACGGTTTAAAGGCCGCTCATGAATGGCAAGGGCAAGGGACAGTGACATTGCCCTATCGAGCAGTACAATGATAGACTGACCATATACTCATACTTTGAGACAGTTTAAAGGCTGCTCATGAATGGCAAGGGCAAGGGACAGTGACTTTGCCCTATCGAGCAGTACAATGCCTTATAGACTGACCATATACTCATACTTTGAGACGGTTTAAAGACCGCTCATGAATGGCAAGGGCAAGGGACAGTGACTTAGCCCTATCGAGCTGTACAATGCCTTATAGACTGACTATATACCCATACTTTGAGACGGTTTAAAGGTTTAAAGGCCGCTCAGTAATGGCTAGGGCAAAGGACAGTGACATTGCCCTATCGAGCAGTACAATGCCTTATAGACTGACCATATACTCATACTTTGAGACGGTTTAAAGACCGCTCATGAATGGCAAGGGCAAGGGACAGTGACTTAGCCCTATCGAGCTGTACAATGCCTTATAGACTGACTATATACTCATACTTTGAGACGGTTTAAAGGTTTAAAGGCCGCTCAGTAATGGCTAGGGCAAAGGACAGTGACATTGCCCTATCGAGCAGTACAATGCCTTATAGACTGACCATATACTCATACTTTGAGACGGTTTAAAGACCGCTCATGAATGGCAAGGGCAAGGGACAGTGACTTAGCCCTATCGAGCTCTACAATGCCTTATAGACTGACTATATACCCATACTTTGAGACGGTTTAAAGGTTTAAAGGCCGCTCATGAATGGCTAGGGCAAGGGACAGTGACATTGTCCTATCGAGCAGTACAATGCCTTATAGACTGACCATATACTAATACTTTGAGATGGTTTAAAGGCCACTCATGAATGGCAAGGGCAAGGGACAGTGACATTGCCCTTTCGAGCAGTACAATTCCTTATAGATTGACCATATACGCATACTTTTAGACGGTTAAGGGCAAGGGACAGTGACATTGCCCTATCGAGCAGTACAATGCCTTATAGACTGACCATATATGCATATTTTGAGATGGTTTAAAGGTTTAAAGGCCTCTCATGAATGGGAAGGGCAAGGGACAGTGACATTGCCCTATCGAGCAGTACTATGCCTTATAGATTGACCATATACGCATACTTTGAGACGGTTAAGGGCAAGGGACAGTGACATTGCCCTATCGAGCAGTACAATGCCTTATAGACTGACCATATATGCATACTTTGAGATGGTTTAAAGGCCGCTCATGAATGAGAAGGGCAAGGGACAGTGACATTGCCCTATCGAGCTATACAATGCCTTATAGACTGACCAAATACGCATACTTTGAGACAGTTTAAAGGTTTAAAGGCCGCTCATGAATGGGAAGGGCAAGGGACAGTGACATTGCCCTATCGAGCAGTACTATGCCTTATAGATTGACCATATACGCATACTTTGAGACGGTTAAGGGCAAGGGACAGTGACATTGCCCTATCGAGCAGTACAATGCCTTATAGACTGACCATATATGCATACTTTGAGATGGTTTAAAGGCCGCTCATGAATGAGAAGGGCAAGGGACAGTGACATTGCCCTATCGAGCTTTACAATGCCTTATAGACTGACCAAATACGCATACTTTGAGACAGTTTAAAGGTTTAAAGGCTGCTCATGAATGGGAAGGGCAAGGGACAGTGACATTGCCCTATCGAGCAGTACAATGACTTATAGATTGACCATATACGCATACTTTGAGACGGTTAAGGGCAAGGGACAGTGACATTGCCCTATCGAGCAGTACAATGACTTATAGACTGACCATATATGCATACTTTGAGATGGTTTAAAGGTTTAAAGGCCGCTCATGAATGAGAAGGGCAAGGGACAGTGACATTGCCCTATCGAGCAGTACCATGCCTTATAGATTGACCATATACGCATACTTTGAGACGGTTAAGGGCAAGGGACAGTGACATTGCCCTATCGAGCAGTACAATGCCTTATAGACTGACCATATATGCATACTTTGAGATGGTTTAAAGGCCGCTCATGAATGAGAAGGGCAAGGGACAGTGACATTGCCCTATCGAGCTTTACAATGCCTTATAGACTGACCAAATACGCATACTTTGAGACAGTTTAAAGGTTTAAAGGCTGCTCATGAATGGGAAGGGCAAGGGACAGTGACATTGCCCTATCGAGCAGTACAATGACTTATAGATTGACCATATACGCATACTTTGAGACGGTTAAGGGCAAGGGACAGTGACATTGCCCTATCGAGCAGTACAATGACTTATAGACTGACCATATATGCATACTTTGAGATGGTTTAAAGGTTTAAAGGCCGCTCATGAATGAGAAGGGCAAGGGACAGTGACATTGCCCTATCGAGCAGTACAATGCCTTATAGACTGACCATATACTCATACTTTGAGACGGTTTAAAGGCCGCTCAGGAATGGCAAGGGCAAGGGACAGTGACATTGCCCTATCGAGCAGTACAATGCCTTATAGACTGACCATATACGCATACTTTGAGATGGTTTAAAGGCCGCTCATGAATGGGAAGGGCAAGGGACAGTGACATTGCCCTATCGAGCAGTACAATGCCTTATAGACTGACCATATACTCATACTTTGAGACGGTTTAAAGGCCGCTCATGAATGAGAAGGGCAAGGGACAGTGACATTGCCCTATCGAGCAGTACAATGCCTTATAGACTGACCATATACTCATACTTTGAGACGGTTTAAAGGCCGCTCATGAATGGGAAGGGCAAGGGACAGTGACATTGCCCTATCGAGCAGTACAATGCCTTATAGACTGACCATATACTCATACTTTGAGACGGTTTAAAGGCCGCTCATGAATGGGAAGGGCAAGGGACAGTGACATTGCCCTATCGAGCAGTACAATGCCTTATAGACTGACCATATACTCATACTTTGAGACGGTTTAAAGGCCGCTCAGGAATGGCAAGGGCAAGGGACAGTGACATTGCCCTATCGAGCAGTACAATGCCTTATAGACTGACCATATATGCATACTTTGAGATGGTTTAAAGGCCGCTCATGAATGAGAAGGGCAAGGGACAGTGACATTGCCCTATCGAGCTATACAATGCCTTATAGACTGACCAAATACGCATACTTTGAGACAGTTTAAAGGTTTAAAGGCCGCTCATGAATGGGAAGGGCAAGGGACAGTGACATTGCCCTATCGAGCAGTACTATGCCTTATAGATTGACCATATACGCATACTTTGAGACGGTTAAGGGCAAGGGACAGTGACATTGCCCTATCGAGCAGTACAATGCCTTATAGACTGACCATATATGCATACTTTGAGATGGTTTAAAGGCCGCTCATGAATGAGAAGGGCAAGGGACAGTGACATTGCCCTATCGAGCTATACAATGCCTTATAGATTGACCACATATGCATACTTTGAGACGGTTTAAAGGTTTAAAGGCCGCTCATGAATAGCAAGGGCAAGGGACAGTGACATTGCCCTATCGAGCAGTACAATGCCTTATAGACTGACCATATATGCATACTTTGAGACGGTTTAAAGGCCGCTCATGAATGGCAAGGGCAAGGGACAGTGACATTGCCCTATCGAGCAGTACAATGCCTTATAGACTGACCATATATGCATACTTTGAGACGGTTTAAAGGCCGCTCATGAATGGCAAGGGCAAGGGACAGTGACATTGCCCTATCGAGCAGTACAATGCCTTATAGACTGACCATATACACATATGATCAGCGTCCAAGCCCCCTCTCCATCCAAACTAGGACCAAGGAGTGCCAAGCAATGTCTGCTGATGACTCAACAGATAGACCTATAGGCTCCCCCAAATCCCCCCCCCCCCTCTGTAGCTCACAAGGATGGTGAGGTTGCAGCGACAAAAAATAAAAAAAAAAAAAAAAAAAAAACTAACGAGTTTGAGTGGAACTCGAACCCCAGTCTGGCTTTCATCAGTCAGGGACGTTACCACATCGGCCACCACAAGGGGCTTGCAATAAGCGTCCTCACTTATATTACCGTTTGCGTTCGTCTTTGTTTTTTGTTTCTCCGAGTTTTCTTTTTTCTCAACTTTATCTTTATCTAAGAGGATGAAAAGGTCTCTTTAACTGCTTTCAAGATGAAGTTTATACTTTATCCTTTCTCTCTTCCTTATTTGTTCTCTCCAGGTCAGGGCTAGAAATAGGCATCATGAATGTGTATTTCTACTGGCCTCTTGGCCTATTACAAGAGAATAGCTTAAAAGATCTCTTCATTAAAGGATAACTTAAAGCTGCCTTCCATCTGGATCATTTGGTGTTTTTATTTCAAAGCCTCCTATCTCTTATGCATTTTACATCGCCTAGAATGTATCTTTACATTTATTTGATCATCACAAATTTAAAATTCTTTAGGTTACATGTACAGATGGACACAAGCATTCCTGGTACACCCTGCTCTGAGGAAGTGGACCCAGTCACACTAACTATGAGGTGAACTCCTTTGTGTAGCTCCATCCGCCACCTCTGCCATCTCAGTTTACAATCTATGGTATCTATTTGGTTAAAGGGTTACAAGGTGTATATCCTCGAATCGAGGCGTGTCTAGAATTCTTGTGTCCAACTGTACTTCCAGATCACGGCGGCTGTTCATCAACCTTGAACAACAGATTTGGTCTTGATAGGCTTTCGTGTGAGCCTAGACTTATTTTGCATTTTTCATATGTCACTATTTAGAGATCTTTATTGTTATTGATCTTTATTAATGACATGAGTTCTCAATAGTTCAATTTGAGTTTAATGAAAGATTGAAAACAGCAAATCAGACAATGGATAGGTTAAGTAAAATTTGGAAATCATATCTCCTGAAATTACATATAAAAATCAGGCTATATATCAGTCGTGGTATGACAATGAAATAATATTCAACAGATTTTGTAGATTTGAGAACAAAGCCCTTAGAAAAATATTGGGAGTTAAATGGCAGGACAATATTAGAAATGAAGCTATAAGAGAGATTACTCGATTGCCATATGTGGATGAAATCATGATGAGGGGCAGATGGAGATGGTTTGGGCATGCTCTTCGCACTCCCCAATTGAGATTAGTTCACCAAACTTTCAACTGGTCTCCACAAGGCACTAGAAGACATGGAAGACCCAGGCCTACATGGCTGAGGACTATGAAGAGGGAAGTAGGAGATGATGAATGGAGAAGTATTGATTTAAAAGCTCAAGACAGACATGACTGGTGAAATCTAACCGAGGCCCTTTGCGTCAATAGGCGTTGGGGAATATGATGATAATGATGGGTAGATGGAGATGGTTTGGGCATGCTCTTCGCACTCCCCAAATGAGATTAGTTCACCAAACTTTCAACTGGTCTCCACAAGGCACTAGAAGACCTGGAAGACCCAGGCCTACATGGCTGAGGACTATGAAGAGAGAAGTAGGAGATGATGAATGGCGAAGTATTGATTTAAAAGCTCAAGACAGACATGACTGGTGAAATCTATCCGAAGCCCTTTGCGTCAATAGGCGTTGGGGAATATAATGATAATGATGAATAGATGGAGATGGTTTGGGCATGCTCTTCGCACTCCCCAAATGAGATTAGTTCACCAAACTTTCAACTGGTCTCCACAAGGCACTAGAAGACCTGGAAGACCCAGGTCTACATGGCTGAGGACTATGAAGAGTGAAGTAGGAGATGATGAATGGCGAAGTATTGATTTAAAAGCTCCAGACAGACATGACTGGTGAAATCTAACCGAGGCCCTTTGTGTCAATAGGCGTTGGGGGATATGATGGTAATGATGAATATATAAAATATTTACAAAGTTCAGTATGAATATGACACAACTCCCGTTTCAGAAGTTCCCCTACACCCCAATTATTAAAAGAAGCGCTGGGAGCTTCAACAAAAATCTGAAAAGAGAAAGTTAATTATATGGTAGCATTGACGAGCTGATCTGGTACCGTATACTCCAGCACCGTGATTCTCATGGCTTACATCAGGGGTCGGCAATCTATGGCACGAGTGCCAGACTTGGCACGAGGAGTCCTTGTTTATGGCACGGCATTTAATTCCAAGGAGCAAAGAAGAAATCATAAAAAAGTAATGAGAGAGAGAGAGAGAGAGAGAGAGAGAGAGAGAGAGAGAGAGAGAGAGAGAGAGAGAGAGAGAGAGAGAGAGAGAGAGAGAGAATGTGTATTGTGGATCATTACTTTTATCTTTATGTTTTACATTATTTACTTTATGATTTCAATTATTATATCTGTCTATCTATCTATCTATCTATGTATCTAT
This sequence comes from Palaemon carinicauda, assembly GCF_036898095.1. NCBI lineage: Eukaryota > Metazoa > Arthropoda > Malacostraca > Decapoda > Palaemonidae > Palaemon > Palaemon carinicauda. The sequence goes on along the minus strand of NC_090751.1, from coordinate 28,057,542 downwards.
CTATCTATATTTCTATTTATCTATGTTCGTTCGTTTTCCTATGATATGTGCCGGTCAGCACGAATATTATTTTGTATGCCTTAATACAGGATCAAGTAATTTCCCCGATCAAGTCAGATTGGCAACCTGAGTATGGTTCCTTTTGTTATTCCCTGAGATCTGGACAAAGATATCTGAGTATGCTTCCTGTTCTTTCAGTGAGGCTTTTGTACCAACCGTTTGGCAAACAATTGTACATAATTCCTTTTGTATATAAAGGTGAGTGTTCCATGATAAAAATTCAGTTGATTGCTTCATGGTGACCCTGGAGTGACTTTGGATTTAATGGACAGAAGGATCGAGCCGTGTGTGCTCTCTGCTGTGAAAATGTCATGTGTTGCATATCGAGTGTTAAACCACACTTTGATACAAAAGAAGAGCAGGATTTCAAGGATAGTGCTGACAAAGTTGAGGTGATTAAGAAAGCAGTTACCCGCCATAAGAAACAAAGTAATGTGTTCAAAATCTTGAATGCTAGCCAAAACAGTGAAACTGAAGCCAGTTACAAAGTAGCCTTGTTTATTGCTAAGCATGGAAAGACTTACTGATGCAGATTTTTAAAAGCAGCTTCCCTAGAGTGCTCTGATGTTATATTTGATGCCATATCAAACAAACAAGTTTTCATCTCAAGGATAAAAGACATGTCTGTCTCAGCTAGAACCGTAGAGAGACCTATTCATGAAACGGAGGATAATGTAAATCGGCAGCAATTGGTTGCTTTAAGAAGTACACATGTGCTCTGTGTGCCTGAATGAAAGCATGGATATTAATGGCATTCCCTACTTGGTTGTTTTTACCAGGTATAGTGACACAGAGGTACACGAGCAGCTATGTTGTCTTAAACCTATGTAAGACAATACCAAGGGAGAAGACATACTGAAGGTACTCACTTACCATTTTGAGAACAGAGATGAAGACATAGGAAAGATTTTTGCCATTACAAAAGATGGTGTTTCTGTTAGGGAAGGAAAAAATGATTGAAGATAAAATTGGGCAATCAATTCTGAAATTGCACTGCGCAGTTCATCAAGAAAATTATTTCACACATGAAGCACATCCTCAGCCCCCATCGCAGCAAGCTTGCAGGCTCCCCCAAATCCCCCCCCCCCCCCCTCCGTAGCTCGCAAGGATGGTGAGGTTGCAGCGACAAAAAAAAAAAAAAAAAAAAAACTAACCAATTTAAGTGGAACTCGAACCCCAG
>NC_090751.1:28033802-28046302 GCF_036898095.1 Palaemon carinicauda | reverse complement strand
TATATATATACATATATATATATATATTTATACACACACATATATATATATATATATATATATATATATAGTATAAAGTATATAGTATATATATATATATATATATATATATATATATATATATATATATATATATATATATATATATATATATAAAGGCGTCTGGTTTCAGTTCCAGTTCCATCACAATAGATACTTACCAGAACGTCAGCCGGGCAAGACCAACACCCAATTGCAGTGCCTTACCACAGCAGTGGCCTCCCCAGTTAACAGCTTAAACTCACGCTCCCGGGCGGGGATCGATCTGCTGTCATGTGAATGCTAGGCAAACACATTACCACTGTACTAGCTTTGAAGCTATATATATATATATATATATATATATATATATATATATATATATATATATATATATATATATATGTATGTGTGTGTGTGTGTGTGTTTAGCTTCAGATTAACGTTGTTGTTGATCTTAATATAATTTACATTAAATATTTATTACTTGGCATGTAGTTTATTCATTTCTTTATCTCCTTTCCTCTCTAGGATATTTTTCCCTGTTGGAGCCCTTGGGCTTATAGCATCCATCTTTTCCAACCAAGCCGCTAAGGCTATAATTTGACATGCAATTAGCTCATTTATTTACTTATTTCCTTTCCCCTCAGGGATATTTTTCCCTTTTGGTACCCTTGGGCTTATAGCATCGTGATTTTCCAACTGGGACTATAACTTAATATGCAGTTAGTTCATTTATTTCCTTATTTCCTTTCTTCTCTGGGCTATTTTTCCCTGTTGGAAACCTTGGGCTCACAGCAGCCTGCTTTTCCAACTAGGGTAATAACTTGACATGTACAGTAGGGAGTTTATTTATTTCCTTATTTCCCTCTCTCTTTAGGATATTTTTCCCTGTTGGAACCCTTGGGCTTATAGCATCTTGTTTTTTCCAATTGTGCCTATAACTTGGCATGCGGTAAGTTTATATATTTCCTTATTTCCTTTCTCCTCAGGGATATTTTTCCCTGTTGGAACTCTTGGGCTTATAGTATCCTGCTTTTCCAACTAGGGCTATAACTTGTCATGTAGTTAGTATATTTATTTCCTTATTTCCTTTCCTCTTTGGGCTATTTTTCCCTGTTGGAACTCTTGGGCTTATAGCATCCTGCTTTTCTAACTAGGACTATAACTTGTCATGTAGTTAGTTTATTTATTTCCTTGTTTTCTTTCCTCTCTGGGATATTTTTCCCTGTTGGAACCCTTGGGCTTATAGTATCCTGCTTTCCCAACTAGGGCTATAAATTGGTTAATAATAATAATAATAATAATTAGAAGAAGAAGAAGAAGAAGAAGAAGAAGAAGAAGAAGAAGAAGAAGAAGAAGAAGAAGAAGAAGAAGAAGACTAACGTGAGGACTTCACGGATGATGGGGGAAGGGGATTGGATGCAAAGTAATTTTTGGATAATGGTGTTTTATTCCTCAATTTCAGTCACAATTTTAACCAGAGGTTTTAAGTGAAGCTCTGAAGTATGTTTTAAACGTACCATTAAAATTAATAGTACCTGCATTGCCTTTTGACGGCCCGAAAATGCACAGGAAACAGGGCTTAATTTCCTTGGAAAATATCGTAATAGATTTATAGTGCCTGCGTGCATTGGGTAAATTCAAACTGGTTTTTTCCCCTTTGAGTTATAAGAATTGCTTTAAAGCCCCTCCCAGACAATTGGACAGTTCCTGCCATGCTATATTGTTATGTCTAGACTCTAGATTGTTTCGTGCATAATTGCTTTTCAAGCTGAAAGTTAGGAGAGGTCTAAGGGTGCTATCATTATTTGTGTCTGTAGGATATCCGTGTGAAAAAGTCAACAAAGCGCAGGAAACTTTTAGAATTAATGTGTTTTTCAGCTAGAGAATTTTACGGGCTGCCCAGCGGCAAGAGCCCGTGTCTTACGTACGGTAAGGCAATCTACACACACACACACACACACACACAGCTAGAGAATTTGTATTCGAAAATCTTGTGATCATGTAACGATATTTTTTTCTATCTTTTAAAAAATTCACATTATGTTGATCTTAAATATAATTGTACAACAATTTATATCCAATTACTAGAGATATATCCACAGAGAGAGAGAGAGAGAGAGAGAGAGAGAGAGAGAGAGAGAGAGAGAGAGAGAGAGAGAGCGCGCAAGTAAATTAATTAATATAATTTTACTTTACATTTGTACAGTTGCACACAGGAGTTCCTGGCGCACCTCGTTCCGGAGAATTGCACCTTGTCACACCCTTACTTAGCGGCGAGTAACCAAACAGATAGCTTTGGAAGTGATGGCATAGGTGGTGGGCTGGGCTAAACACATGAACTCGTCTCGCAGTAAGGGTGTGGTTGAGTGCACTTTCTCAGAACGAGGTGTGCCAGGATTACCTGTATCCAACTGTACATTAATATCCAAACTTAAGATATGTATATTTCTTGGTAAATAGATTTGATATATTCTTATAGAATATTTAACAACGACCGGTCATAGCTAAATTTACTTCTGACATGATATTTATATATATATATATATAATTTTTTTTTTTTTTTGAGTACCTCAGATTATACTATTCCATATTGCCTGATATCACAATATTTCTTTGTCGTATATTTAAGATCAAATCATCATTTAGTCATAAGCCGATCTGTGTTTATGTTGCAAACATCAAAATGTATTTCCTAAAAATAATTTAAGATAATTTGATGAAATAAAAATTAGGAGTTTTGCAATTTGTACTCAGTTTCATAACATTAATATGTATACTAATTTTCCCAAAATTTAGAATCTGTAGTTTCATTTTTGTAGCTAACGTACCATACACGTATTCCGTTTCTGTTTATAATTTGAAAAGACGCATTTACACTTTCCCTAATCCCCTTATCAATCTAAGAAAAAAACGATTATTCTCTTCATCAATTGGCAAAAACCCCTCTCAAGGTAGATTAAAAACAGAATTGTCAGAATACGTAGCAGATTGAAAACTGTGTGAATCAATGGATATAAAAAAAGTGGGGTGCCGCAGGGGGCCAGACTATCCTCAACTCTTTTTATTATCATTGGTCTTCAACATAAGGAAGCCCTTTCTATGACAAACTTTTCTTATATCGATTTGAATAGAATAACAACATGATGCAAAATATACTTGACAAAATTTCTTAAGTTTTTCCAAATAACTTTATCTGATATCAGAGTAAAAGTGAGCAAGGCCCATGCCATTCTTAACTTCTTTTAAACAAGTAGAACTAAATGTTGTTATTGTCTTCATGTAAACACAATGCATGAAAACAATTAGTTTTACCTTTAGGACAAACTCTTTCCTGATGGGGCATATTTATTCTGATCACACCATTGAATAATAACAACACTCTTTGGGGAAAGCGAAAATCTCCTTTGATTTAACATATTAATAGATACCTTTATTTTGATTTATCAATTTCAGACCATTATTACTATTATTATTAATATTATTATTATTATTATTATTATTATTATTATTACTTGCTAAGGTACAACACTAGTTGGAAAAGCAGGATGCTATAAGTCCAAGGGGCTCTAACAGGGAAAATAGCCCAATGACGAAAGGAAACAAGGAAAATGAAGTATTTTAAGAACATTAACAATATTGAAATAAATATTTCCTATATAAACTATAAAAACTTCGACAAAACAATAGGAAGAGAAATAAGATCGAATAGTGTGCCCGAGTGTACCCTCAAGCAATAGAATTCTTTCCCCAAGACAGTGGAAGACCATGGAACAGAGGCTAAGGAACTACCCACGACTAGATGACAATCGTTTGATTTTAGAGTGTCCTCCTAGAAGAGCTGCTTACCTTAGCTAAAGAGTCGCTTCTACCCTTACCAAGTGGAAAGTAGCCACTGAATAATTACAGTGCAGTAGTTAACTTCTTAAGTGCAGAAGAATTTGTTCAGTTATCTTAATGCTGTCACTTGTATGAGGAAAGGGGAGACTGTGTAAAGAAAAGATTTCTTAATGTTATAGGTTTCAGAAAAGCTTTCTCCGTTGATAATAGGAGCAAAATTATATGTATGTTTCAGAAAAGCTTTCGCCGTTGATAATAGGAGCAAAATTACATATTGGTTTCAGAAAAGCTTCCTCCGTTAATAATAGGAGCAAAATTATATATAGGTTTCAGAAAAGCTTTCTCCGTTGATAATAGGAGCAAAATTATATATAGGTTTCAGAAAAGGTTTCTCCGTTGATAATAGGAGCAAAATTACATATAGGTTTCAGAAAAGCTTTCTCCGTTGATAATTAGGAGCAAAATTACATATAGGCTTCAGAAAAGCTTTCTCCGTTGATAATAGGAGCAAAATTACATATAGGTTTCAGAAAAGCTTTCTCCGTTGATAATTAGGAGCAAAATTACATACAGGTTTCAGAAAAGCTTTCTCCGTTGGTAATAGGAGCAAAATTATACTGTATATAGGTTTCAGAAAAGCTTTCTCCGTTGATAATAGGAGCAAAATTACATGCAGGTTTCAGAAAATCTTTCTCCGTTGATAATTAGGAGCAAAATTACATATAGGTTTCAGAAAAGCTTTCTCCATTGATAATAGGAGCAAAATTACATATAGGTTTCAGAAAAGCTTTCTCCGTTGATAATTAGGAGCAAAATTCCATATAGGTTTCAGAAAAGCTTTCTCCGTTAATAATAGGAGCAAAATTACATATAGGTATCAGAAAAGCTTTCTCCGTTGATAATAGGAGCAAAATTATATATAGGTTTCAGAAAAGCTTTCTACGTTGATAATTAGGAGAAAAATTACATATAGGTTTCAGAAAAGCTTTCTCCATTGATAATTAGGAACAAAATTACATATAGGTTTCAGAAAAGCTTTCTCCGTTGATAATAGGAGCAAAATTACATATAGGTTTCAGAAAAGCTTTCTCCGTTGATAATTAGGAGCAAAATTACATATAGGTGTCAGAAAAGCTTTCTCCGTTAATAATAGGAGCAAAATTACATATAGGTTTCAGAAAAGCTTTCTACTTTGATAATTAGGAGCAAAATTATATATAGGTTTCAGAAAAGCTTTTTACGTTGATAATGGGAGCAAAATTATATAGGTTTCAGAAAAGCTTTCTACGTTGATAATTAGGAGCAAAATTACATATAGGTTTCAGAAAAGCTTTCTACGTTGATAATGGGAGCAAAATTACATATAGGCTTCAGAAAAGCTTTCTACGTTGATAATTAGGAGCAAAATTACATATAGGTTTCAGAAAAGCTTTCTCCGTTAATAATAGGAGCAAAATTATATATAGGTTTCAGAAAAGCTTTCTCCGTTGATAATAGGAGCAAAATTATATATAGGTTTCAGAAAAGCTTTCTCCGTTGATAATAGGAGCAAAATTACATATAAGCTTCAGAAAAGCTTTCTCCGTTGATAATAGGAGCAAAATTATATATAGGTTTCAGAAAAGCTTTCTACGTTGATAATTAGGAGCAAAATTATATATAGGTTTCAGAAAAGCTTTCTACGTTGATAATAGGAGCAAAATTATATTTAGTTTTCAGAAAAGCTTTCTACGTTGATAATTAGGAGCAAAATTATATATAGGTTTCAGAAAAGCTTTCTACGTTGATAATAGGAGCAAAATTATATATAGGTTTCAGAAAAGCTTTCTACGTTGATAATTAGGAGCAAAATTACATATAGGTTTCAGAAAAGCTTTCTCCGTTGATAATTAGGAGCAAAATTACATATAGGTTTCAGAAAAGCTTTCTCCGTTGATAATAGGAGCAAAATTACATATAAGCTTCAGAAAAGCTTTCTCCGTTAATAATAGGAGCAAAATTATATATAGGTTTCAGAAAAGCTTTCTCCGTTGATAATAGGAGCAAAATTACATATAAGCTTCAGAAAAGCTTTCTCCGTTGATAATAGGAGCAAAATTATATATAGGTTTCAGAAAAGCTTTCTCCGTTGATAATAGGAGCAAAATTACATATAAGCTTCAGAAAAGCTTTCTCCGTTGATAATAGGAGCAAAATTATATATAGGTTTCAGAAAAGCTTTCTCCGTTGATAATAGGAGCAAAATTACATATAGGTTTCAGAAAAGCTTTCTCCGTTGATAATTAGGAGCAAAATTACATATAGGTTTCAGAAAAGCTTTCTCCGTTGATAATGGGAGCAAAATTATATTTAGTTTTCAGAAAAGCTTTCTACGTTGATAATTAGGAGCAAAATTATATATAGGTTTCAGAAAAGCTTTCTACGTTGATAATAGGAGCAAAATTATATATAGGTTTCAGAAAAGCTTTCTACGTTGATAATTAGGAGCAAAATTACATATAGGTTTCAGAAAAGCTTTCTACGTTGATAATTAGGAGCAAAATTATATATAGGTTTTAGAAAAGCTTTCTACGTTGATAATAGGAGCAAAATTATATATAGGTTTCAGAAAAGCTTTCTACGTTGATAATTAGGAGCAAAATTACATATAGGTTTCAGAAAAGCGTTCTCCGTTGATAATAGGAGCAAAATTATATATAGGTTTCAGAAAAGCTTTCTACATTGATAATAGGAGCAAAATTACATATAGGCTTCAGAAAAGCTTTCTCCGTTGATAATAGGAGCAAAATTACATATAGGCTTCAGAAAAGCTTTCTACGTTGATAATTAGGAGCAAAATTACATATAGGTTTAAGAAAAGCTTTCTCCGTTGATAATAGGAGCAAAATTACATATAGGCTTCAGAAAAGCTTTCTACGTTGATAATTAGGAGCAAAATTACATATAGGTTTCAGAAAAGCTTTCTCCGTTAATAATAGGAGCAAAATTATATATAGGTTTCAGAAAAGCTTTCTCCGTTGATAATAGGAGCAAAATTATATATAGGTTTCAGAAAAGCTTTCTCCGTTGATAATAGGAGCAAAATTACATATAAGCTTCAGAAAAGCTTTCTCCGTTGATAATAGGAGCAAAATTATATATAGGTTTCAGAAAAGCTTACTCCGTTTATAATAGGAGCAAAGTTATATATAGTTTTCAGAAAAGCTTTCTACGTTGATAATTAGGAGCAAAATTACATATAGGTTTCAGAAAAGCTTTCTCCGTTGATAATAGGAGCAAAATTACATATAGGCTTCAGAAAAGCTTTCTATGTTGATAATTAGGAGCAAAATCACATATAGGTTTCAGAAAAGCTTTCTCCGTTAATAATAGGAGCAAAATTATATATAGGTTTCAGAAAAGCTTTCTCCGTTGATAATAGGAGCAAAATTATATATAGGTTTCAGAAAAGCTTTTTACGTTGATAATTAGGAGCAAAATTACATATAGGTTTCAGAAAAGCTTTCTCCGTTGATAATAGGAGCAAAATTATATATAGGTTTCAGAAAAGCTTTATACGTTGATAATAGGAGCAAAATTACATATAGGCTTCAGAAAAGCTTTCTCCGTTGATAATAGGAGCAAAATTACATATAGGTTTCAGAAAAGCTTTCTCCGTTGATAATAGGAGCAAAATTATATATAGGTTTCAGAAAAGCTTTCTACGTTGATAATTAGGAGAAAAATTACATATAGGTTTCAGAAAAGCTTTCTCCATTGATAATTAGGAACAAAATTACATATAGGTTTCAGAAAAGCTTTCTCCGTTGATAATGGGAGCAAAATTACATATAGGTTTCAGAAAAGCTTTCTCCGTTGATAATTAGGAGCAAAATTACATATAGGTGTCAGAAAAGCTTTCTCCGTTAATAATAGGAGCAAAATTACATATAGGTTTCAGAAAAGCTTTCTACTTTGATAATTAGGAGCAAAATTATATATAGGTTTCAGAAAAGCTTTCTACATTGATAATAGGAGCAAAATTATATATAGGTTTCAGAAAAGCTTTCTACGTTGATAATTAGGAGCAAAATTAAATATAGGTTTCAGAAAAGCTTTCTACGTTGATAATGGGAGCAAAATTATATATAGGCTTCAGAAAAGCTTTCTACGTTGATAATTAGGAGCAAAATTATATATAGGTTTCAGAAAAGTTTTCTACGTTGATAATTAGGAGCAAAATTACATATAGGTTTCAGAAAAGCTTTCTCCATTGATAATTAGGAGCAAAATTACATATAGGTTTCAGAAAAGCTTTTTCCGTTGATAATGGGAGCAAAATTATATTTAGTTTTCAGAAAAGCTTTCTACGTTGATAATTAGGAGCAAAATTATATATAGGTTTCAGAAAAGCTTTCTACGTTGATAATAGGAGCAAAATTATATATAGGTTTCAGAAAAGCTTTCTACGTTGATAATTAGGAGCAAAATTACATATAGGTTTCAGAAAAGCTTTCTACGTTGATAATTAGGAGCAAAATTATATATAGGTTTTAGAAAAGCTTTCTACGTTGATAATAGGAGCAAAATTATATATAGGTTTCAGAAAAGCTTTCTACGTTGATAATTAGGAGCAAAATTACATATAGGTTTCAGAAAAGCGTTCTCCGTTGATAATAGGAGCAAAATTATATATAGGTTTCAGAAAAGCTTTCTACATTGATAATAGGAGCAAAATTACATATAGGCTTCAGAAAAGCTTTCTCCGTTGATAATAGGAGCAAAATTGTATATAGGTTTCAGAAAAGCTTTCTCCGTTGATAATAGGAGCAAAATTATATATAGGTTTCAGAAAAGCTCTCTACGTTGATAATTAGGAGCAAAATTACATATATGTTTCAGAAAAGCTTTCTCCGTTGATAATAGGAGCAAAATTACATATAGGCTTCAGAAAAGCTTTCTACGTTGATAATTAGGAGCAAAATTACATATAGGTTTCAGAAAAGCTTTCTCCGTTAATAATAGGAGCAAAATTATATATAGGTTTCAGAAAAGCTTTCTCCGTTGATAATAGGAGCAAAATTATATATAGGTTTCAGAAAAGCTTTCTACGTTGATAATTAGGAGCAAAATTACATATAGGTTTCAGAAAAGCTTTCTCCGTTGATAATAGGAGCAAAATTATATATAGGTTTCAGAAAAGCTTTCTCCGTTGATAATAGGAGCAAAATTACATATAGGCTTCAGAAAAGCTTTCTCCGTTGATAATAGGAGCAAAATTATATATAGGTTTCAGAAAAGCTTTCTCCGTTTATAATAGGAGCAAAGTTATATATAGTTTTCAGAAAAACTTTCTACGTTGATAATTAGGAGCAAAATTACATATAGGTTTCAGAAAAGCTTTCTCCGTTGATAATAGGAGCAAAATTACATATAGGCTTCAGAAAAGCTTTCTATGTTGATAATTAGGAGCAAAATTACATATAGGTTTCAGAAAAGCTTTCTCCGTTAATAATAGGAGCAAAATTATATATAGGTTTCAGAAAAGCTTTCTCCGTTGATAATAGGAGCAAAATTATATATAGGTTTCAGAAAAGCTTTCTACGTTGATAATTAGTAGCAAAATTACATATAGGTTTCAGAAAAGCTTTCTCCGTTGATAATAGGAACAAAATTATATATAGGTTTCAGAAAAGCTTTATACGTTGATAATAGGAGCAAAATTACATATAGGCTTCAGAAAAGCTTTCTCCGTTGATAATAGGAGCAAAATTATATATGGGTTTCAGAAAAGCTTTCTCCGTTGATAATAGGAGCAAAATTATATATAGGTTTCAGAAAAGCTTTCTACGTTGATAATTAGGAGCAAAATTACTTATAGGTTTCAGAAAAGCTTTTTCCGTTGATAATAGGAGCAAAATTACATATAGGCTTCAGAAAAGCTTTCTACGTTGATAATTAGGAGCAAAATTACATATAGGTTTCAGAAAAGCTTTCTACGTTAATAATAGGTGCAAAATTATATATAGGTTTCAGAAAAGCTTTCTCCGTTGATAATAGGAGCAAAATTATATATAGGTTTCAGAAAAGCTTTCTACGTTGATAATTAGTAGCAAAATTACATATAGGTTTCAGAAAAGCTTTCTCCGTTGATAATAGGAGCAAAATTACATATAGGCTTCAGAAAAGCTTTCTACGTTGATAATTAGGAGCAAAATTACATACAGGTTTCAGAAAAGCTTTCTCCTTTGATAATAGGAGCAAAATTACATATAGGTTTCAGAAAAGCTTTTCACGTTGATAATTAGGAGCAAAATTACATACAGGTTTCAGAAAAGCTTTCTCCGTTGATAATAGGAGCAAAATTATATATAGGTTTCAGAGAAGCTTTTTACGTTGATAATGGGAGCAAAATTATATATAGGTTTCAGAAAAGCTTTCTCCGTTGATAATAGGAGCAAAATTATATATAGGTTTCAGAAAAGCTTTCTACGTTGATAATTAGGAGCAAAATTACATATAGGTTTCAGAAAAGCTTTCTCCATTGATAATAGGAGCAAAATTACATATAGGTTTCAGAAAAGCTTTCTCCGTTGATAATGGGAGCAAAATTATATTTAGTTTTCTGAAAAGCTTTCTCCGTTGATATAATAGGAGCAAACTTATAAATAGGTTTCAGAAAAGCTTTCTCCGTTGATTGATTGATTGATTTGAAGTTCTCTGGCATCCTGACATCTCTCCGTTGATAATAGGCCATAAGCTCATGGGTTCCAACAGGGAAAAATAGGCCAGTGAGGATAGTATGTACAGAAATAAGGAAACTATGACTCTCAACCAAAGACTTACTCCTGAGAATCTAAAGAAGCTGAGAAAATACGAGGATTCCTGTAGGAAACACATTGAAGCCACTATGGCAATCCTCTTCGATTAAAATTGTGTATATATATATATATATATATATATATATATATATATATATATATATATATATATATATATATATATATATATATATATATATATATATATATATATGCGTAATATAATCCTTGAGCTTCCCCGTGTGTCAAAAGCTTTTTTTTTTTTATTTTCCTTCTTGATTTCCTGGTGGATCGACCTTTTTTTTTCTATTTTCCTTCTTGATTTCCTGGTGGATCGACCGAGACAAGGTTACGCCATCATCCCTCTCTCTCTCTCTCTCTCTCTCTCTCTCTCTCTCTCTCTCTCTCTCTCTCTCTCTCTCTCTCTCTCTCTCAATTACCCAATCACATATTGGGTATGCAATTTTTCTTGAAACATCACAAATCCTAAGACAGGTACGGAAGATATTTTCTAGTTTTGGTTTAATCACAAGCAAGCAAGCACTGCACAGTACATCATATACTAATTTAATAGTAAATGGAAATACCGTACAGCAAAATATCACGAGCAAAACTTCTATATATATATATATATATATATATATATATATATATATATATATATATATATATATATATATATATATATATATACACATATATACATATATATATATATATATATATATATATATATATATATATATATATATATACACACGTGCGTATGTATTTGGTTGGATATGTGTATGTGTGCGTTTGTATATATATAAAATGTGCCTTGACAATTAACACCAATTACCAATATGGTGACCACCATGGAATGTACTGTACGACTGTCAAAGTTCAGTGCGTTGTCCAATTCTAAAATCCCAAACTTCAGAAAGCAGGAAAGGTCTCTTGGTGACTTCGGAAATTTAGGATGTTCTAAGGATCTCAAGATTCTTCAAATACAGTTTCACAATCAAGTCTAAATGCATAGATGGTGATGTAAGAAAATAGATCTTGGACAAGACGTCTGTCATCATTGATATGGGCTACGTTTATTCTGATGGCGCCACGGGTATTTGTCAAAGAATTCTTAAAAGAAGAATAAAGGGGAATTCCAAAGTCTTGCATTGAATATTAAGGTGTTATAGGAAACATATACGAATTTTAAGACTGTCTCTTGTTAAGGGTACACTTGGGAACACTATTCTATCTTATTTCTCTTCCTCTTGTTTTGTTAAGTTTTTATAGTTTATATAAGAGATATTTATTTTAATGTTAGTGTTCTTGAAATATTTTATCTTTCCTTGTTTCCTTTCCTCACTGGGCTATTATCCCTGTTGGGACCCCTGGGCTTATAGCATCCTGCTTTTCCAAAAAGGGTTGTGGCTTAGCAAGTAATAATAATTAAAGGAGCTAAAGGCTCTCTAGGAAGAGTCGAGTGAGCTAGGGTATCTAAATATTCCGTACTAGAGAAAGTTGGAAGGATTACGGGAAAACAACTACTACATTTCGAGGATGTGTGACCTACGCACGTCATAATGTGTCCCAAACAAAGGCAGCGTTGCCATTACGAGGGCCTTTTCCTACTGTCTGCAAGAAGAATGGTGTTGGTCGCATTGAGGATCAAACGTCATGGGAAACCGGATCATTAGGAGACACCAACGTTTTCCTACTATGATTATCGACATCCATGTGAAAGACTAAATGGATGTTATTAGGTATTATGAAATAATACGTTAGGAATGCGTCCTGCATACCATATTATTATTGTAGTCAAGGCGAACTTGACAATCTTAACGCCGTACGTGCA
>NC_090751.1:28023802-28026302 GCF_036898095.1 Palaemon carinicauda | reverse complement strand
GTAGAAGTTATTTCCTTTTTTTTTTTTTTTTTTTTTTTTTTTTTTTTTTTTTTTTTTTTTTTTTTTTTTTTTTGCTATCCAAACTTCTGACTCCTACTTTGCATTGCAACATGCTTGTTTTCTTCCCCCCCCCCCTACCCCAACCCCCACCCCTTGCACCATGGCATGAAATGGCCTTCCGGATCCAGCAACCAGCCCCATTGTTCAAAATCAATATAAATCGAAATACGAAATACAAACTCCTCGTTCTGATCCATTTAACACTTGAAAATTTTCTGTAAAAAAAAAAAAAAAAAAAAAAAAAAAAAAAAAAAAAAAAAAAAAAAAAAAAAAAAAAAAAAAAAACGGTAAAAAGCCTGGAATCCCGGTCATTTATCGTTTTAGAAACGGGTATATTGTCGTAAAGGAGTGATATTACGGTCACCAACCCGTAAAAGATAATAACAAAGTAAGTTAAAAATTACGGTCGCCTGTATTCTATTGAAATACAGCTAAAAACAGTATATTTATACGGAGAATTTCAGAGTAATTTTTTTTTCTTTTAAATGCGGCTAGTTGATTTTATTAATAGGCGTAGTTTCCGTATTCTCTTATTTATTTATAGAAAGTGATTTTTTTTCTAGTTTTTTTTAGTTTTAATTTTTGAAAATGGTTTTTTAGTTGATTATATTAATAAACGTAGTCTCATTTATTCATAGAAAGGGGTTTTTTTGTAGCTTTTCTTTTTTTTTTTCTTTTTTTGAAAATGCATTTTTTGGTTGGTTCTATTACAAGGCTGTTTCCTCATTGTCTCATCTTTTTATAGGATTTTTTTTTGTAGCTTTTTCTTTTATTCCTTTTTGAAAATGCTTTTTAGATGATTATGTTAATAAGTTCATTTTCTGCGTGGTCCCATCTATTTATAGAAAGTATTTTTGTAGATTTTCTTTTTTTTTTCTTTTTTGAAAATGCTTTTTTTAGTTGGTACTATTAATAGGCGCAGTTTCCGCATTGTCTCATTTATTTATTGAAAGTATTTTTTGTAGTTTTTTCTTTTTTAAAAATGCTTTTTAGTTGATTGTGTAAATAGACGCAGTTTCTGCATTGTCTCATCTATATATATATATACATATATATATATATATATATATATATATATATATATATATATATATATATATATATATATATATATTTTGTACCAAAGCAGCATTTATTATGTTTTTACACTGCAGTGAAAGCAGTCGTAAATCCATTCCTTTGTTATAGCGACACAAATAAAATAAAAATAACATTCCTTTCGCCTTCCTAAAAGTAGAGAATAATGGACGATGGTCTGGAACAAGTTACCACGTGTTCCATTTCTTGACGTAACGGGTCTTTGATTACGTCACGAGGACTCGTCTTCGTTGAACGAACAGGAAGTTTCGTAACATTTTTTTCCTCTCTTGAAAAATAGTTTTTTTTTTTAGTTGGAACTATCAATAGGTGGAGTTTCCGCGTGGTCTCATCTATTTGTAGAAAGTTTTTATTTTTTTTATTATTTTTTTTAATTTTTTTTTTTGAGAAAATGCGGTTAGTTGATTACACTAATAGGCATAGTCTCCGTACTTTCTCATTTAGTTATAGTGTTTTTTTTTTTTTTTTTTTTTTTTTTTGTAGGTTTTTCTACTTTTCATTTTTGGAAATGCTTTTTTAGTTGAGTATATTAATAGACGCAGCCTCATTTATTCATAGAAAGGGTTTTTTTTTTTGTTTTTTGTTTTTTGTAGCTTTTCTCTTTTCTTTTTGAAAAAATTTTTTTTTGTTGGTTCTATTAATAGGTGCAGTTTTCCCATTGTTTCATCTACTGTATTTATAGAAAGGTTTTTTTTTTTTTTTTTTTTTTTTTTTAGAAAATGCGTTTTTATTTGATTATATTAATAAGTACTGTTTCCGCGTGGTCCCATCTATTTATAGAAAGTATTTTTGTATTTTTCACTTTTTTTCTTTTTTGAAAATGCTTTTTTCTAGTTGGTACTATTAATAGGCGTAGTTTCCGCATTGCCTCATTTATTTTTAGAAAGTATTTATTGTAGTTTTTTCTTTTTTTCTTTTTGAAAATGCTTTTTAGTTGATTCTGTTAATAGACGCAGTTTCTACATTGTCTCATCTATTTATAGAAAGTGTTTTTTGTAGTTTTTTATCTTTTTTTAAAATGCTTTTTAGTTGATTATATTAATAGGCGCAGTTTCCGCGTAGTCTCATCTATTTATAGAAAAAAAATTTTCTCTCTTTTGAAAATGTGTTTTAGTTGATTATATTAATAGGCGCAGTTTCCGCATTGCCTCATATATTTATAAAAAGATTTTTTTCCTTTTTTTCTTTTTTTGAAAATGCTTTTTTTTAGTTGATTCTATTAATAGGCGCAGTTTCCGTATTGTCTCATCTATTTATAGAAAATATTTTTTTTTCTCTCTTTTGAATATGTTTGTTTTAGTTGATTATATTAATAGGCGCAGTTTCCGCATTGTCTCATTTA
>NC_090751.1:28013802-28016302 GCF_036898095.1 Palaemon carinicauda | reverse complement strand
AATGATTTTTTTTTTTTTAAGATTTTCGTCATGTTTCAAAAAAGGACGATTTTTATTGAAGCGCATAATGTTACGAGGAGCCTGAGAATTGTTAATGTGTATAATTCAAATTGATGGTGTTGTTATGCTGTGATTATAAGTGACCTTGAATTGGTTTAAAAATGTTCACCATAGTTTACAAATGTTCACCATAGTTTATAAATGTTCACCGTAGTTTAAGAATTTTCACCATGGTTTAGAAATGTTCACCTTGCTTTAAAAATGTTCACCATAGTTTAGAAATTTTCACCATGGTTTCAAAGTGTTCACCATGCTTTATAAATGTTCACCATAGTTTAAGAATTTTTACCATGGTTTATAAGTGTTCACCATGCTTTAAAAATGTTTACCATAGTTTATAATTTTTCACCATGGTTTAAAAGTGTTCACCATGGTTTAAAAATGTTCACCACGGTTTAAAACCTTTTTTACCATGGTTTAAAAATGTTCACCATGATTTTAAAATTTTCACCATGGTTTAAAAGTATTCTCCATACTTTATACATGTTCACCATGGTTTAAAAGTGTTCGCCATGCTTTTAAAATGTTCACTATAATTTAAAAGTCTTCATCATGAATTAAAAATTTTCACCATTGTTTAAAAATGTCCACGTTTATGCCATTGCTTCTGAATGAGTTTTCCATATTACGATCACGTGATTATCGCCAGTAAGTAAAATCTATTTATGTAGAAGGTTTTACTCTTTCGATGATCAAGCTTTTACTGATAAAACTCACAATTATTTATCAACTTTGAGTTAATATGATTAATGTTGTTAATTTTTTTTCTATGTACCGACGAATCTCACAAATATGACAAATATTATTATCACTTATTATTGGTGAAGATTGTTGTGTATTTGATATTTTAGAAGAATTGTAAATAGTATTTATTCCTAATATTTGAAGGACAAGATAGAATATGATGGATGATTTATGTGAAGGATACTGATATTTGTTCGTGAAGCGAAGCAAAAAAAAGGGAGAAATCTTCAATTATTCATCTGTCAATCTTTCTATCAGCTGTTTATACACTCATTGCCTCATTCGTATCATTCCCTACATTATAAACTGTGTACCTGATTTTTTTTTACTTTTGTGCTGTTTATTTGTAAATACTGTCATAGATATTCATCATTTCCAATAAAGTTTTATTCTTTAGTAAACGCATTGTATTTTTAGCCTGTTTTTTTCCTGACTTGAGCTTTCGAATATGTTTGGAAAGAAAGTTGGTATACAAAAAAAAGGAGAAAATCAAATGGAATTTTAAAATTACGAAATATGAAATTTTGACCATAAAAAAAAATAACCTCCTAATTAAAGGTTGAAATATGAAATTGTGACCATAAAAAAATAACCTCGTAATTGAAGGGTGAGAAAAGAATAAAAGAATAATCGGGGAGTTTTAAGTCACAAATAGTGCTTACGTTAGTGTATATAAAAAAAGGTTAGTTGGTGCTCCCCGAACCCAGGGCTGCGGAGTTGACCCAAATCCTTTACATTAACCAATTGAAATGACTCTCAAATTTTATTATCTGTCTGGAAACATGTTATTCAGATCCAAGTCTGAAATCTGTCATTTTACATGAAGCCTCTGCCTAAATATAATACCTTACACATTACTTATTTCTGGGAAATTCTTTCCACTTCTCGTTGGCTGCATCTTTCCCTCTGTTGCCAAGCTGTTTTTAATACAGGTGCTTCTGTATTTATATACTAATACACCTCCCACTCGATGAGTCAAGAAATAGAAGGCCTGCAAAATTGTTAAATAACTCTAAAGGAATAGAACGTATACTTTCAGCTGGTACACATGTTGTAATTAAAATCTACGGTGATACAGTGTACATTTTCAGTTTAATGGTCTTACCTGGAATATTTTTTTTTTTTTTTTTTTTTTTGTCACAAACTAGATTTTTTTCCATCTTACAATTCCTCATCACTCATTAAGGCTCTATAGATTTTTGGTCGGTTATTTTATCCTTCAAGTTATTTTTTAGTATTGTAATTAAGAGGGACTCATTTACAAAATTGAAAGCATTATTTTCAAATATTTCAATTATATTTGTATTTACTTTTGAAATTAATAAATAAATTAATAATATCGAAAGCAAGCCATTTTCAAATTACTTTAGTTAAATAAGTAGGTTCTTTGTATTCAAGTAACAAGTAAATGAATATTAATCTTATAGAAAAGATACCTTATAAACTCCAAGAATATAAAATTTTCAAATATTTATATAGGCAAGTAGGAATTTTTCTATACAATTACATCTCATAAAAATGCAACATCATAGTAAAATTTTGCATCTGTTAAAACACAGTGTCAGTAGTTTTCATTGAAAAAATCAATTATTTATTTTCGTAAAGACAAAATTTTGACCAATAATTTCCATTGCAGTGATAAGGCAAATCTACACTTAATTACTTCATCCTGTACCATCTATGTTTTGATATTGGC
>NC_090751.1:27993802-28008802 GCF_036898095.1 Palaemon carinicauda | reverse complement strand
GTATTTTGAAAGCGAGACGTCTCAGGTGTGGTGCCCTATTGGTAACGGCCCTTCCTGGTGATCGCCAGACTGGGGCTTGAGTCTCGCTCAAACTCTTTAGTTCCTTTAGTGTCTGCAACCTCACCATCTCTGTAATCTAAGGATGGGGGTTTTGGGGAGCCTATAGGTCTACCTGCTGAGTCCTCAGCAGTCATTGCCTCGCCCTCCATGGTCCTAGCTTGGGTGGAGGGGCTTGCTTAGGCGCTGATCATATGCATATATGGTCTCTATGGCATTTTCATGCTTGCTAAGGCAGTGTCACTGTCCCTTGCCTCTCCCATTCATGAGCGGCCTTTAAACCTTAAATGGTTAAAGAACTATTGCGTACCGGATTTTTGCGTCCCGGATAATTGCGTATCAGATAGCTGCGTAACTGGACATTCTGAGTCCCTAGACAAATGCTTACCAAGGTGCGTACCTGGATAACTGCTTACCTTTCATTATTCGTCTTAAGTTTTTAAAGGAAGTTACCGCATATTTTGATAAAAAAAAATTTAAGACTACTTGCTTATTTTTGTTTAAGATGCATTTAGAGATTAATAATGTTTTTATAGGGTATGAATGTGTATGATTTTTTTTTAATTGAAAATTTTCGTAGTTTAATCACTAAATCGAAAGTTATGAATACTGTGAGGTATTTCTTATTAAATATTGTACCTTATTTTGAAGAATATATAGTAGGGTGAGGCAATTTTGGACACCTTTTTAGTAACCTTTGTACAAAATCTATATCAATAATTTATGACCAAATACCAAACATGTTTTCAAGAGAGGGAGGTCTCATCTATAAAACTGGCTTGTTTCATAATCATCAAAGAATTAGAAATTCTCGTATTACAGTAATAAAAAAAAATGTCTCAGAGGCGAGGCAATTCTGGACAGCGAGGCAATTTTGGACAGAGAGGCAATTTTGGACACGTCTGTATCTCCGTTAAGCGCCAACGCTCAGTTGGGAAAACTATGACAATTTGTGGTCCCCATCAATATAAATATGCTAGAAAAAAATTATAGACTTTCATAAATTTTTGTGTCCGTAATCCAAGATTGTCCAATTTTGCCTCGCCAAGATAAAAGTGAGAAGTTTGCCTGTCCAATTTTGCCTGACCATGGTTTGGAAAACTGTCCAATTTTGCCTTACTCTATGAATATGTAAATCAAACTTTGTATTCGAGCACACAAATATACTTTTATGTATAAATATTCATATATGTAATCATAAAAATTCAAAATAAGACATAAGGGGTGCAGTAAAAGGGGTGTGTGCCCAAGGTGACACCCTAAAAGTGAGTGACACCCTGGAGTTACATTAAAAAAAAAAAAAAGTTTCTTTCTAGCTCGATGGTTATGATATGATTTTCAAAAAGTTATTCAATACTGGGGACACTCTTAAAGGTGTTGACACTCAGGGGGTGAAACCTCCAAAAAGATTGACCAAAACATGGCAACATCCTCGAGAGGGGTGTCAACCCAAATGCTAAAAAAAAAAAAAAAAAAAAAAAAAAAAAAAAAAAAAAAAAAAACCTACTCTATACATTATTCCTATAATAATTCACTTATCCAAATGAAAATTTCAGGAATTGAAATAGAATCACGGATCCTGCTAATTTCCATGTTGATAACTGTCATGTTGCCTTTTTGATATGGTGTTAAATGGAGCAGCATTAGAGTGAACAGCATGATAGATACATCAAGGAGGGCCAAAGCTGATCCCATAAACAATATTCGTCCTAAGTTGTACCTATCCATTTTATTCTTATCATTGTTACCTCATGCTATGAACGAGCCATCAAAGAGATACTTTTACCTACAAAAGAAAGGGATACAATCGAAGAATCAAGAAAAAAAGATGAAATGAAGAAAAAAAAGGAAAAACACAAAGAAAGAGAGATAGAAACATGACAAATCATGGAAATACAAAGCAACCAAATATCTATCGATTCTTTAAGAAAAAATGTCTGCAAACACTAACGTAAATACAAAAAAATCTAAATTGACCAGGTTAATAAATAGTGATAATTGAACTGCTAGGATAGTCCCGATAGTGAATGATAAGGATTTATTTATACCTAAAATAAAAGAAATAAAAAAGAAATTCAAATTATTTTGGAAGATATTAAGGATCGTCCATTATTTTGTATTGGTAGAGCAACAATAGGGTTTTTAGATTAAGAAGGAGGCTAAGTGACTCGGCTTGAGCTAGATGCTTGGAGCCAATGCCCACATATCATCATCATCATCTCCTCCCACGCCTATTGACGCAAAGGGCCTCAATTAGATTCCGCTAGTCGTCTCATCTTCAGCTTTTAATTCAATACTTTTCCAATCACAATATCCTACTTCATGCTTTATAATCCTGAGTCTTCCCACTCTTCTAGTGCCTTGTGGAGGCCAGTTTAAAGTTTGGTGAACTAATGTCTCTTAGGGAGAACAAAGAGCATCCCCAAACCATCTCCATTTACCCCTCACCATGATCTCATCCACATGTGGCACTCGAGTAATCTCTCTTAGTTTCCTTTCTAATCGTGTCCTGTCATTTAACACCCAATATTCTTCTGAGGGCTTTGTTATCAAATCCACAAAATGAGTTTCATTAATATACCAAGATTCACGACCATACAGTAACACCGATCTCACTAAACTGATATATAGCCTGATTATTATATGTAATTTTAGGCGACCTGATTTCCAAATTTGACTTAACCTAGCAATCCTCTGATTTGCTTTTTTCAATCTTTCATTAAACTCAAATTCCAAAGCTCCTATATTAGATATCATAGTTCCTAAATATTTAAATAATTCTACCTCATTAATCCTTTATCCTTCAATTGCATATTCCGTTCTCATCATCTGTCTTTCTTCTATTTATCTCGAGCCCAACTTCATGTAATTTTTCATGCTTTCTGGTAAGCAAGCTTTCCAAGCCCTGTAGTGTTCTGCTAATTAGGAGAGAGTCATCAGCATACTATAGGTCTCCTAATTTTCTGTTATCAATCCAGTCCAATCCTTCTCCACCATCCCCAACCGATCTATGCTTTACAAAATCTATGAGGATAAACAACATAGGTAACAACACATTCCCTTAGAGTACTCCACTTTTCACTGGAAATTCGTTTGATAAGACGCCACTAACATTAATTTTGCATTTGCTATGCTTATGAACAGACAATTAAATTTACATATTTGAGAGGAACTCCATTTTGTCGGAGGGCTCTCCACAAAATTTGCCAGAGCACATAATCAAAAGATTTTTCATAGCCCACATATACCATCAAAAGTGGAATTCTATATTCTACATATTGCTGTACCACATGTCTTAAATGAAAATTTGGTCAGTACAACTTCTACCTTTTCTAAATTCTGCTTGTTCATCTCTCAACTTTTCATCAATCTTTCTCTCTAGTCTCCTTAGAATGAGCATTCTATATATTTTCATGACAGCTGACGTAAGTGTGATGCCTCTGTAATGATTGCAATCAGTCAGATCTTTTTTTGTCATTTTCACCAGCACTCCTAGCTCCCATACGGTTTTAGGACAGTTGCGTCCCGGACATTTGCGTACCGGACATTTGTGTCCCGGACATTTGCGTCCCTGGACATTTGTGTACCTGGACATCTTTGTCCCTGGACATTTGTGTACCTAGATTATTTTCAAATATTATTAACCTACATATGAAAAAGCAATTATATAGGTTATAAAATATTAATGGACTGATTTTAAAAGTACCATCTGCTGCTCAGTTAGGAGACTTTGCTATATCTTCTAAGTCGTTATCCATTGCAAAGATCAGTATTCTGTTCTCATGTTCGATGCCAGAACCAAACGCAAGGAACTTTTCCCCAGTCGCGAGAAAACAGTAGGATTCCGGAATCTCAAAATTATTTATTTGCCGTGGGATACGGGCGCATTATGTGCCGTTTGTCTCCATCGACGTATATTTCTTCCCATTGATGAAAAACTAGGCAGTTTTGAAATGAAATACTCATCTTCATTAGCGATCGTTTCTCCGATAAGACTTCTTGATGGTTCATACGTTGACACTGAAGTATTTTTCAACTGGGACATAGACTCTTGTGCTTTGACTTCTACAGCTGAGGAGCCATGACTATGCTCATTGTGGCATGCTGTAACTACGTCTTTCACTGTATGAATTCTTGCTTTGCAAGATCGCACTACACACCTCCAGTATGTTTTTGTTTCATCAGAGTTTTTCTTATGATAGTGGTAGCTGTAATTTTCATTGTCCACAAATATTTTTCCACCAGTGTTAGATTTCAGGAACTTAGCCATGGGTTCCGAATTTCGAAATATATAAAATACTAATACCAATACATGTTTGTGTTACGCACTGCTAGGGAGAACTAGAATTGCTAGCTTATTTTTCTCCTGCTTTAGAGAGGATTTTTTTTTATTTCTGGTAAACTACCTTTCAGCTTGTTTAAAGTTACTAAAGGTATTAATGAGTGAATTTCTATACCAAACAATTCTTGGGTTTATATATAAAGGGATCCCTACTCAGAAATATATATATATATATATATATATATATATATATATATATATATATATATATATATGCGCATATATATGCGCATGTGTGTGTGTGTGTGTGTGTGTGTATATATATATATATATATATATATATATATATATATATATATATATATATATATATATATATATGTGTGTGTGTGTGTGTGTGTGTGTGTGTGTGTGTGCGTGCGTGTGTGTTTAATCTGATGTAACCATTCACATGACCTCACACGGGATCGAACCTGGAACGTCTGTAATTACATATTCAGTAAACAATGACAACTTTGACAACATTATTGATAACAGTGATAATGCTCCTTAATAAGGGTAGACTCTTTTGTGATGCTATTATCCTCAAATCTATTCTCCATTCCTTGGCCCATTCTCAAACGTTCTAATTTCAATTCCTGATTTTCTCTCTCTAATTCTCATTTTGAAAAATTACATCGCATAACTTTTAGATGGGTTCAAAATTCATATTTTGGAAAACCATGTAACCGAAGATCAAACCACGCAGAGACGAAGTTAGGTTAAGAATTTAGTGTATGCGTAGGTTTCCAGAAGGGAAAAGGCAAATAATAAATAATGTGAGAGAATAAATGTAATAAATTGATGAGGCGATGGAGGAAGAAAACGAAATGAATGTTTCTGTACTCTAAGCGGGGAAATTCCCTGTATAATTACAATTGAAGTTAATTGGACAGGGAAAATTCCCTATACAATTCTAACAGATAATTACAAGAGCGATAATCTATCATGGAGATAAACACGCTTTTTACGTATATAACGCATCGGCGTCAATAAACACACAGTAACATGATAAACACGCAGAGAGAAAAAAAAATTACAATAGATTAAAGAAAAATAATCTTTGGACACGAATATGGCATCAGTTACTACAGAACAATACCGTAAATTCCCCACATACGTGGAGGAACACGCAGACTCACGGATCAACACGAATACTTAATAAAAAAAAAAAAGGAACGAAACCTTTGGGTATAGCCCAGACGTTGCGTTGCTGCCGAACGAATAATTCTGATACCATACGAAATAATTCGTCTCATATGATGCTTGCGGTTCGATCTTCGCACCAACGTTTGTTCTTTTAGCAATATCTTATATATATATATATATATATATATATATATATATATATATATATATATATATATATATATATATATATATATATATATATATATATATATATATATATATATATATATATATATATATATATATATAATGAAGTGATTTGATAATATCAACGAAATTGTAAAGATCATATAACAAGAGTTCCATATATCATGAAGGAAATTATTTTAGGGATGGTATTAATTATAAAAAAAAAAAAAACATTCGACATCGTTTCCTTTGAAGAAAAATTACCACATTTTTGTCCTGTCTCTGATGTCTTCGCTACGTATTTAAACGTTTCAAGTGGAGCCGACCGCTGACGTCATGGATGCGGTTGCCAACGTGCCTAATTCTCTTCCCTATTTTCGGAGAACATACGTAGCCTCCTGATATTTTTGATCGCCAAACTCACTCGTTCTGTCGCCTATTCGTAGTCTAGCGAGCGAGAAACGTTGTAAAACACTTGCATCATATTATGCAAACGCGTTACGTGTGAGCTCTGCCAGACGGTATAAAAGGGGAAGCGTGAACAGAGTGAACAGAGTACTGTCTGACAACTGGTAGGAAGAGGTTGTCTTAAAAACCCTGGCGCCTGCGAGTACTGTGTGAACTGTTTGGTCGGGCTGTTTTGATCTGCGGGATCTATAAGTGAAATAGACTTGTATACTTGCATTTGCAAAACTATCTATCCATTGAAGTTGATAGATATCGTGACTGAACGTTTTAGGAATCTCATTTTCTCATCATGGCTAATATCGTTCACGTTGTTTCCCTTCTAACGTTGCTGGCCGCTTGCGTTTTGAGCAGGGAGATCACTCGCAACGAGGACAACAACATCACCCTATCTCCTGACGGTGCAGGGGCGACTCCCGGCTTGCCTGCAGATAGTGGCATAAACGAAGTGGAAATAGGAGCGCAGGTGAAAGCGCGCAAAGAAAAAAAGAAAAGAAGAGGGCAGGTGGAAGCGTGCAAAGGAAAAAACAAAACAGAAGCGCAGGTGGAAGCGTGCAAAGAAATAAGAGCGCAGCTGAAAGAGCTAAAGAGAATGAGGTGCAGGGCGATCCGCGAGAAAGTCTACACATTGGATCACATCCCCGAAAGCCATAACCACTATTTGGATGTGCATAAATTTGACATATTCCCCAAGGTCTTGTCCGTCAAGAAATGTGACACAAGCTGCAGTTACTGCCAGACGGAAGGCATTCTGAGCCCTGATGGCCTGTGGAAGGGCCCCTGGAAGAGGGGCTATGTCGACTTCTTCACCTGCCAACCTACGGAACCCGATATGAAGAACTACACGATCCGAGCCAATGACCGGCACACTGGAAAAGAAGAATATTTTCGCATCACACTCCGCAACGAGAAATGTGAATGTAAACAGAGGCCTTAAAATCAGTAATTCGGTGACTAAAACTGCACAAGAAGTCAAGAGTGTTCACCTCGAAATCTGTAATTCGGTCACTAAATCTGCTTGAAGACAAGAACGCTTACCTCGAAATCTGTAATTCGGTGACTAAATCTGCTCAAGAAGACAAGAGTGTTCACCTCGAAATCTGTAATTCGGTCACTAAATCTGCTTGAAGACAAGAACGCTTACCTCGAAATCTGTAATTCGGTGACTAAATCTGCTCAAGAAGACAAGAGTGTTCACCTCGAAATCTGTAATTCGGTGACTAAATCTGCTCGAGGACAAGAACGCTTACCTCGAAATCTTTAATGACTAAATCTGCTCAAGAAGACAAGAGTGTTCACCTCGAAATCTGTAATTCGGTGACTAAATCTGCTCGAGGACAAGAACGCTTACCTCGAATTCTGTAATTTGGTAACTGAATCTGCTCGAGGACAAGAACGCTTACCTCGAAATCTGTAATTCGGGGACTAAATCTGCTCGAGGACAAGAACGCTTACCTCGAAATATGTAATTTGGTAACTGAATCTGCTTGAGGACAAGAACACTCGCTGGTGAAGGTAAAGATAAGATGAAGATCTGCGCTTGATCTGATATTGTAGACAGACCGCAATCTAGTCATTTTTATTTGCTTTCCCTCTTCGTCTCGGGGAAAATATCGGTCTGTCTGTCAGGTACACACCGAGACTCTCTCAGGCTATGAAGTTCGGTTCGTCCACTGCGATTGCTCAAGGGGTAATCTATAAGGTAGATTTCATCCATAAATTAATTATTATTATAATTATGATTTTTTTTTTTTTTTTAAGATTTTCGTCATGTTTCAAAAAAGGACGATTTTTATTGAAGCGCATAATGTTACGAGGAGCCTGAGAATTGTTAATGTGTATAATTCAAATTGATGGTGTTGTTATGCTGTGATTATAAGTGACCTTGAATTGGTTTAAAAATGTTCACCATAGTTTATAAATGTTCACCGTAGTTTAAGAATTTTCTCCATGGTTTAAAAATGTTCACCGTGCTTTAAAAATGTTCACCATAGTTTAGAAATTTTCACCATGGTTCAAAAGTGTTCACCATGGTATGAAAATGTTCACCATGGTTTAAAACTTTTTTTTTTTTACCATGGTTTAAAAATGTTCACCATGATTTTAAAATTTTCACCATGGTTTAAAAGTATTCTCCATGCTTTATACATGTTCACCATGGTTTAAAAGTGTTCGCCATGCTTTTAAAATGTTCACTATAATTTAAAAGTATTCACCATGATTTAAAAATGTTCACTATAATTTAAGTCTTCATCATGAATTAAAAATGTTCACCATTGTTTAAAAATGTCCACGTTTATGCCATTGCTTTTGAATGAATTTTCCATATTACGATCACGTGATTATCGCCAGTAAGTAAAATCTATTTATATAGAAGGTTTTACCCGATGATCAAGCTTTTACTGATAAAACTCACAATTATTTATCAACTTTGAGTTAATATGATTAATGTTGTTAATTTTTTTTGGATGTACCGTCGAATCTCACAAATATGACAAATATTATCACTTATTATTGGTGAAGATTGTTGTGTATTTGATATTTTAGAAGAATTGTAAATAGTATTTATTCCTGACATTTTAAGGACAAGATATAATATGATAGATGATTTATGTGAAGGATACTGATATTTGTTTGTGAAGCGAAGCAAAAAAAAAAAAAAAAAAAAGGAGAAATCTTCAATTATTCATCTGTCAATCTTTCTATCAGCTGTTTATACACTCATTGCCTCATTCGTATCATTCCCTACATTATAAACTGTGTACCTGATTTTTTTTTTTACTTTTGTGCTGTTTATTTGTAAATACTGTCATAGATATTCATTATTTCCAATAAAGTTTTATTCTTTAGTAAACGCATTGTATTTTTAGCCTGTTTTTTTCCTGACTTGAGCTTTCGAATATGTTTGGAAAGAAAGTTGGTATACAAAAAAAAAGGAGAAAATCAAATGGAATTTTAAAATTACGAAATATGAAATTTTGACCATAAAAAAAAATAACCTCCTAATTGAAGGTTGAAATATGAAATTGTGACCATAAAAAAATAACCTCCTAATTGAAGGTTGAAATATGAAACTGTGACCATAAAGAAAATAACCTCCTAATTGATGGTTGAAATATGAAATTGTGACCATAAAAAAATAACCTCGTAATTGAAGGGTGAGAAAAGAATAAAAGAATAATCGGGGAGTTTTAAGTCACAAATAGTTCTTAGGTTAGTGTATATAAAAAAAAAGGTTAGTTGGTGCTCCCCGAACCCAGGCTGCGGAGTTGACCCAAATCCTATACATTAAACCAATTGAAATGACTCTCAAAATTGATTATATGTCTAGAAAAATGTTATTCAGATCCAAGTCTGAAATCTGTCATTTTACAAGAAGCCTCTGCCTAAATATACCTTACACATCACTTATTTCTGGGAAATTCTTTCCACTTCTCGTTGGCTGCATCTTTCCCTCTGTTGCCAAGCTGTTTTTAATACAGGTGCTTCTGTATTTATGTACTAATACACCTCCCACTCGATGAGTCAAGAAATAGAAGGCCTGCAAAATTGTTAAATAACTCTAAGGGAATAGAACGTATACTTTCAGCGGGTACACATGTTGTAACTAAAATCTACGGTGATACAGTGTACATTTTCAGTTTAATGGTCTTACCTGGAATATTTTTTTTTTTTTTTTTCACAAACTAGCTTTTTTTCCATCTTACAATTCCTCATCACTCATTAAGGCTTTTTAGATTTTTGGTAGGTTATTTTATCCTTCAAGTTAATTGTTAGTATTGTAATTAAGAGGGACTCATTTATAAAATTGAAAGCATTATTTTCAAATATTTTAATTATATTTGTATTTACTTTTGAAATTTATAAATAAATTAATAATATCGAAAGCAAGCCATTTTCAAATTACTTTAGTTAAGTAAGTAGGTTCTTTGTATTCAAGTAACAAGTAAATGAATATTAATCTTATAGAAAAGATACCTTATAAACACCAAGAATATAAAATTTTCAAACATTCATATAGGCAAGTAGGAATTTTTCTATACAATTACATCTCATAAAAATGCAACATCTCTGTAACATTTTACATGTTAAAACGCAGTATCAGTAGTTTTCATTGGAAAAGTCAATTATTTATTTTCGTAAAGACAAAATTTGACCAATAATTTCCATTGCAGTGATAAGGCAAATCTACACTTAATTACTTCATCGTGTACCATCTATGTTATGATATTGGCGTTGATTCGACGCATTTAGTCGAATATAGCTAACAACACTTGTAAATTTTTTACAAAGTATTATTCAAAATAGATTTTTTAGAAAGATTTTTCTGTCGTAAAAAAATTGTTATAGTTATGTATATATATATATATATATATATATATATATATATATATATATATATATATATATATATATATATATATATATATATATATATATTCAAATAAGCCATATATATTTATGATATATTAATGTCCTTCGTGGCCGAATGGGTTAGTCACTGTCTATATAAGCTTGCCGACCAGGGTTCGATTCCCGGCCGGAGCCAAGCTCTTGTCTTTGTGAGATTTCGCCTGGGGCTTTGATCCCGAGGTCGTTAAGAGAATCCAGACATTAATATATCAAAAATATATATGGCTTATTTGAATATGAAAAACACGTAAAAATGTGCAAAATTTATCATATATATATATATATAATGTGTGTGTACATATATATATATATATATATATATATATATATATATATATATATATATATATATATATATATATATATATATATATATATAAACACACACACACACAAACACACACATATATATATATATATATATATATATATATATATATATATATATATATATATATGTATGTATATATATATATATATATATATATATATATATATATATATATATATATATATATATATATATATATATATATATATGGAAGATTTGTTTTAATGTTGTTACTGTTTTCAAAATATTCTATTTTAATAGTTCATAACTTCTCTTGTATTTTTTTTTTATTTCTTTATTTCCTTTCCTCACTGGGCTATTTTTCTCTGTTGGAACCCTTGGGCTTATAGCATCCTGCTTTTCCAAAAAGATTGTAGCTTAGCTAATAATAATAATAATAATAATAATAATAATAATAATAATAATAATAATAATAATAATAATAATAATAATAACAATAATGTAAAAATTATCAGTTAAAGCATGAATAGCGTATAAATTTTACGCCAAATCTCTGGAACCTGTTGAATTACCCAAAACTAACACATATAATAGTGAGGAGCTGGACAGACCAGGAACTCTTCCTCTATCATATGTGAATTTACTCACTCCCACTAGGCTAGTGCAGATGCTAAGGAAAAACTGCTAGTTACAATAAGTTTATGTTCATTGAATTCAAAGAAAAAGTGCAAAAGTGGTGGGGAGACCCTGGTGGTGCATTGCAAAGTAACAGCCAGAAGGCTGAACTGCAAAAAAAGAGACGAAAGAAATCTGGAACAGTGGTAAAGTAAAAGGTTATAAGGTGGGTGCTGAAATAGGACCCAGAGACACTGCAATGACCCTTATGTACTGCTTCAAGTCCAATTGCAAGAGGTGCACTGTCGCCCTTACAAATAGTTACAAGGATTTTGAATGTCTCAAAGACTTTTTAGTCCACCCACAGAAACTCCATTTGCTGTTGGGTAGAGCGAATTAGTTTAAACGTTTAGAGAGTTTCTATGATCTTGTCTAACTTATACTTGAATTCATTTGCCGTGTTACTGTTCACCACATCCGCTTGAAATCTGTTCCATGTATCTGCGATTTTGAATATTGAGAAATTATCATATTGAGTGGTATTGTGTCTTTTCAATTCCAGTATGTTGTAGTTTACATTTGTTATTCTTTTTAGAATTTTCAATGTTTCTTTTAGATGTCCCCATAGTCGTCGACTTTGTAGATCAAATAAGTTCAAACGTTCCATTCTCCGTTTATATCCAAATGGTCTTAGTATTGAAGCTAATTTGATAGCCCTAGCTTGTATGACTTTCAATTTATCTATATTCTTCTGAATACTTAAGAGGCCAGAATTGGACTCCGTATTCTAGATAGGGTCTTACTAGTGATTTGAACAGCTACAGTACAAGTCTTATGTTTCTGTATTTGAATTACCTCTTTATGCAACCTATTAGTTTATGGGCTTTCTTTTCAACATTTGTGCTCTGTTCAGTGAACTTAAATCTTTGCTAGTAATAATACCGAGATCTTCCTCCTGGTTCACACTTTCTATTTCATTACCCAGCAGTAAGTGATCTGTTTGTGGGTTACGTTAACCTATGTGCATAAATTTACATTTCTCACAGTTGAAAGGCATTTGCCATTTTCTGGACCATTCTCCCGACTTAATTAGATCCACTCTTAAGGCTCCTACGTCTTCTGAGTTCGCAGCGTGAATGGTTATTTTAGTATCGTCGGCTAATCCAGCTGTTATACTAGTTAAACCTAAATCCATGTCATTGATGTACAGTAAATCAGAAATAGTAATGGCCCAAGGACAGATCCTTGAGTTACTCCGCCTGCAACAGCTGCCCACTCTGAGGCTTATCCAATGATTGCAACTCTCTGTTTTGTTAGGCAATCTTAGTTCCATTCAGCTGGCGTGTCAATTATGTCTAGTGCTATGATTTCAACAATTATTTTTTTTTTTTTTATGAGGGACTTTGTTAAAAGCCTTTTGAAAGTCTATGTATATGATGTATATTGTCCTTCTTTTGTCATATATGCTATACATGTGGATATATGGGTGGGAATTTTTTTCGCATATTTCTTATATATATATATATATATATATATATATATATATATATATATATATATATATATATATATATATGTATATGTATATGTATATATATATATATATATATATATATATATATATATATATATGTATATATATATATATATATATATATATATATATATATATATATATATATATATATATATATATATAAGAGAGAGAGAGAGAGAGAGAGAGAGAGAGAGAGAGAGAGAGAGAGAGAGAGAGAGAGAGAGAGAGAGAGAGAGAGAGAGAGAGAGAGAAGAATTCATTCTCACTTTTCTTATAAGTAAACAATTGTATTAGTTTGATCATCCAAATCGTGGAAATATAGTGTCATGCGTTTTTTGTAATTGTAAGGTAACAAATAATAACAGTTGAATGTCTGGAAGAAATAACCATCATTTTATCTGCCTTTCACGCTGATTTAATATATCTCCAAAGGAGAAGGTCAAAATAAAGAGAAAAATATAGTGAGATATGACAGCGTTAATGGAAATCAGTATTTGAATTTATATTCGTAAAAGGAAAAATGTTTAATCTCTCTCTCTCTCTCTCTCTCTCTCTCTCTCTCTCTCTCTCTCTCTCTCTCTCTCTGAGTTTTAAATTCGTATAAGGAAATACGTTTAAGCTCAGGCAAACGTCCGCTGGCATGAGATTTTTACCACTACTCCCCCCCCCCTTTCTCTCTCTCTCTCTCTCTCTCTCTCTCTCTCTCTCTCTCTCTCTCTCTCTCTCTCCTCTCTCTCTCTCTCTCTCTGAGTTTTAGATTCGTATAAGGAAATACGTCTAAGCTTAGGCGAACGTCCGCTGGCATGAGGTTTTTACCACTACTCTCTCTCTCTCTCTCTCTCTCTCTCTCTCTCTCTCTCTCTCTCTCTCTCTCTCTCTCTCTCTCTCTCTCTGGCAAGAAATCTCATAATAACATTTTCATTGCGGTTTGCTGATCAATATGTTAAGTGCATGATCTAAATGAAATGAGTTTGATATATATATATATATATATATATATATATATATATATATATATATATATATATATATATATATATATATATATATATATATACTGTATATATATACATATATATATATACATAAATATATATATATATATATATATATATATATATATATATATATATATATATATATATATATATATATATGTATATTTGTATACATATAATCGATCGTTTACTCTTCCTTCCCCAGCTTCGTTTGCAAATTATCAATATATGTCCTGCCCATGTCCATTTTTTTTTTCTTAGATTTTGTTAGAATATCCACTACTTTAGTTTACTCTCGTATCCATGTTGCTCTTTTCTGTCTCTTAGTGTTCCCGTCATTCTTCTTACCATAGCTCTTTGAGTTGTAACTAGTTTATGTTCTAAAGCTTTACTAATGCTCCATGTTTCTGGTGTACAAGTTGATACTGATACGACCATCTGATTAAATACTCTTTTTTAGAGAAAGTGGCATTTTAATTTTCATAATCTTATTATGTTTACCATAAGCTCTCCATTCCGTGCTTAGCCTTCGTTTAATTTCGCTCTCATGTCCTGGGGAAAGACTTACTGTTTGTTCTAAGTACGTATATTCATTAACATTATCTAGAGGTTTTTCCATATCCCTTTTCTGTTCACTCTGCTTTTTCATTGAATATTATCTTAGTTTTACTTATTGTTCTTTTCAGTCCTACATTTCTGTTTTCTCTATTCAAATTTTCTATCAGGGTAGAAGACTCTTTAGCTATGGTAAACAGCTTCTCCAAAATTTAAGCATTGTTCTCTTGTCTTGGGTAGGGCCATAGCCTCTCTACCATGGCCTTCCACTATCTTGGGTTAGAGTTCTCTTGCTTGAGGTTACACTTGGGCACACTATTCTATGTAATTTCTCTTCCTCCTGTTTTGTGAAAGTTTTTATAGTTTATTTAGGAAATATTCCTTTTAATGTTACTCCTCTTAAAATATTCTATTTTTCCTTGTTTCC
>NC_090751.1:27981302-27988802 GCF_036898095.1 Palaemon carinicauda | reverse complement strand
AGATACTTTTACCTACAAAAGAAAGGGATACAATCGAAGATTCAAGAAAAAAAGATGAAATGAAGAAAAATAAAAGGAAAAACACAAAGAAAGAGAGATAGAAACATGACAAATCATGGAAATACAAAGCAACCAAATATCTATCGATTCTTTAAGAAAAAATGTCTGCAAACACTAACGTAAATACAAAAATATCTAAATTGACCAGGGTAATAAATAGTGGTAATTGAACTGCTAGGATAGTCCCAATAGTGAATGATAAGGATTTATTTATACCTAAAATAAAAGAAATAAAAAAGAAATTCAAATTATTTTGGAAGATATTAAGGATCGTCCATTATTTTGTATTGGTAGAGCAACAAAAGGGTTTTTAGAGGAAGAAGGAGGCTACGTGACTCGCCTTGAGCTAGATGCTTGAAGCCACTGCCCACATATCATCATCATCATCTCCTCCCACGCCTATTGACGCAAAGGGCCTCAATTAGATTTCGCTAGTCGTCTCATCTTCAGCTTTTAATTCAATACTTCTCCAATCACAATATCCTCCTTCATGTTTTATAATCCTGAGTTTTCCCACTCTTCTAGTGCCTTGTGGAGGCCAGTTTAAAGTTTGGTGAACTAATGTCTCTTAGGGAGAGCAAAGCGCATCCCCAAACCATCTCCATTTACCCCTCACCATGATCTCATCCACATGTGGCGCTCGAGTAATCTCTCTTAGTTTCCTTTCTAATCCTGTCCTGTCATTTAACACCCAATATTCTTCTGAGGGCTTTGTTCTCAAATCTACAAAATTAGTTTCATTAATATACCAAGATTCACGACCATACAGTAACACCGATCTCACTAAACTGATATATAGCCTGATTATTATATGTAATTTTAGGCAACCTGATTTCCAAATTTGACTTACTCTAGCCATACTCTGATTTGCTTTTTTCAATCTTTCATTAAACTCAAATTCCAAAGCTCCTATATTAGATATCATAGTTCCTAAATATTTACATAATTCTACCTCATTAATCCTTTATCCTTCCATTGCATATTCCGTTCTCATCGTCTGTCTTTCTTCTATTTATCTCGAGCCCAACCTCATGTGATTTTTAATGCATTCTGGTAAGCAAGCTTTCCAAGCCCTGTGGTGTTCTGCTAATTAGGACAGCGTCATCAGCATACTATAGGTCTCCTAATTTTCTGTTACCAATCCAGTCCAATCCTTCTCCACCATCCCCAACCGATCTATGCATTACAAAATCTATGAGGAGGATAAACAACATAGGTAACAACACATTCCCTTAGAGTACTCCACTTTTCACTGGAAATTCGTTTGATAAGACGCCACTAACATTAACTTTGCATTTGCTATGCTTATGAACAGACAATTAAATTTACATATTTGAGAGGAACTCCATAATGTCGCAGGACTCTCCACAAAATTTGCCAGAGCACATAATCAAAAGCTTTTTAATATCCCGCATATACCATCAAAAGTGGAATTCTATATTCCACATATTGCTGTACCACATGTCTTAAATGAAAATTTGGTCAGTACAACTTCTACCTTTTCTAAATCCTTTTTGTTCATCTCTCAACTTTTCATCAATCTTTCTCTCTAGTCTCTTTAGAATGAGCATTCTATATATTTTCTATATATTTTCATGACAGCTGACGTAAGTGTGATGCCTCTGTAATGATTGTAATCAGTCAGATCTTTTTTTGTCATTTTCACCAGCACTCCTAGCTCCCATACATAAGGCTTTGCCTCTTCACGCCACATTCTACAAAATAATCTTGTAGGTAATCTGGGAGTCACTTCATTTTCAGGCAATATCATCTCAGCAGTTATTCCTTCGTATCCAGGGGCTTTCCATCTTTTGAGTTTTTTTTTAAGAATAGCTTCGACTCCAAACACACCTAATTCATTCATGGCCACATCAAGGTCTTCATCAGTTTCAGGTATATCAACCAAATTATTTCCTTCGTATTTCCTATTCATAACCTCACTAAAGTGTTCAATCCAACGTTACCTTTCTTCATGTTCTTTTGTTATAACAGATCCATCTTTCTTTTTGATGGGTATATGCTTCTTTTTTCACGTAGAGATTTCATTAATAATTCCAAGAGCAATTCCTACAACAAAGCCACTCCCTGAATTCATAGCTTTGTCAGCCTCATCTGCTTTCCTGTCTAAATATTCTCTCCAATCATTCCTGATATTTCTTTTGACCTCACTATCAATACTGAAATACTCGGCATGCTCTGCCTTGTAATTTTCATTACTTCCTCGAAAACTTTAAGAAATCAATTTCTGTCTTTGTCTTCTTTTTATAGTATCCCAAGTATCATTTGATATCCATGGTTTTCTCCTTGTAACTGCATGTCCCAAAACTTCGTCTCTTAAAGTCTCTTAAGACTGAAATCAATTCCTACATTCAGTTACAAAGATTTCTGTGCTCATCCTCTAGAAGCTTAGTTGTATCAAACTTAGGTATTCTATCTACATTTCTGTTGGGTTCTTTCAGTTTTAATATTTGTGTGGCAGTTGGGAGCTGGTGATCACTACCAATAACTGCACCTCTATAGCTTGTTACATTTCCCAGAGTCCTCCTTCTCTCTTTATCAATGGCTATGTGATCTATTTGATATTTGTAATTGCCACATGGTGAAGTCCTTGTATATTTGTGGATCTCCTTGTGCTGGAAAAGAGTACCTCCAGTAACAAGATTGTTTGTTGAACAATAACTTATAGAATGTGCCCCATTTTCATTTGCAACTTCGCCAAGAACCTCAACACCCATCACATTTTCTATCCCTTGATTATTCCTTCCAACTTTAGCATTGAAGTCATTAATCACAATTTTCATATCTCTCTAGGTTCTCACCTATTATACTCTGCAGTTCTTCACAGTATTCATCTTTCCTTTCTTCAGGGGAATCATTTGATTCGCCTTGGAAGATGGAATCTTCGGGATCTTGAACCCTTCTGTGAAGCCTCTTCCCTTTTTGCCCGGCAGGCATGCTGTCTTGCGTTTGCGGGGAGGGGAACGGGGGCAATTTTAACCTGTCAAAAACTTTTCATTCTTTTTGCCTCTCGCGCGAGTGCGAAGGAGAGTACTGAAGCGTTGGCACTCAGGATGCTGCTGGTGCTCAGTTTCTGCTGAAGCACAGTTTTTGGTGAAGGCGCAGAAAAGCGCTGGCGCAGGAAACCAATGCGTAGGGTGAATATACAAAGAATAGGCCAGACTATTTGGCCTCTATTTTGAGGTACCTTACCTTTAGCATTAGAGGCTCTTTAACCTTTTATTTTGAGGTGCTATACTTCCATCATTAGAGGATCTTTAAGCTCTATTTTGAGGTGCCATACCTTTAGTATTAAGGGCTCTATGACCTCTATTTTGAGGTACTATAATCTTAGCATTATATGTTCTTTGATCTCTAATTTGAAGTGCTTTACCTCTAGCATTAGAGGCTCTTTGACCTCTATTTTGAGGCTCCTTACTTTTAGCATTAGAGGGTCTTTGACCTCCATTTTGAGGCTCCTTACTTTTAGCATTAGAAGGTCTTTGGCCTCTATTTTGAGGCTCCTTACTTTGAGCATTAGAGGGTTTTTTACCTCTATTTTGAGGCTCCTTACGTTTAGCATTAGAGGCTCTTTGACCTCTATTTTGAGGCTCCTTACTTTTAGCATTAGAGGGTCTTTGACCTCCATTTTGAGACCCCTTTTAGCATTAGAGGGTCTTTGACCTCTATTTTATGGCTCCTTACTTTTAGCATTAGTGGGTCTTTGACCTCTATTTTGAGGCTCCTTTCTTTTAGCATTAGAGGCACTTTGACCTCTATTTTGAGACCCCTTTTAGCATTAGAGGGTCTTTGACCTCTATTTTATGGCTCCTTACTTTTAGCATTAGTGGGTCTTTGACCTCTGTTTTGATGTTCCTTACTTTTAGCATTAGAGGCTCTTTGACCTCTATTTTGAGGCTCCTTACTTTGAGCATTAAAGGGTCTTTGACCTCTATTTTGAGGCTGCTCACTTCTAGCATTAGAGTCTCTTTGACCTCTAATTTGAGGCTCTTTACTTTTAGTATTAGAGGCTCTTTAACCTCGGTTTTGAGGCTCCCTACCATTAACATTAGAGGCTCTTTGACATATTTTGAGGCTCCTTACTTTTAGCGTTAGAGGCTATTTAACCTCTATTTTGAGGCTCCTTACTTTTAGCATTAGAGGGTCTTTGATCTCAATTTTGAGGTTCCTTACATTTAGCATTAGAGCATTAGAGGCCCTTTGACCTCTAATTTGAGGTTCCTTACTTTTAGCATTTGAGGCTCTTTGACCTCTATTTTGAGGCTCCTTAGTTTAGCATTAGAGGGTCTTTGACCTCGATTTTGAGGTGCAGTATTTGCTGCATTAGAGGGTCTTTGACCTCTATTTTGAGGCTCCTTACTTTAGCATTAGAGGCTCTTTGACCTCTATTTTGAGGCTCCTTACTTTTAGCATTAGAGGCTCTTTGACCTCTAATTTGAGGCTCCATACTTATAGCATTTGAGGCTCTTTGACCTCTATTTTGAGGCTCCTTACTTTTAGCATTAGAGGCTCTTTGACCTCTATTTTGAGGCTCCTTACTTTTAGCATTAGAGGGTCTTTAACCTCTATTTTGAGGCTTCTTATGTTTAGCATTAGAGGTTCTTTCACCTCTATTTTGAGGCTCCTTACTTTTAGCATTAGAGGGTCTTTGACCTCTATTTTGAGGCTCCTTACTTTTAGCATTAGAGGCTCTTTCACCTCTATTTTTAGGCTCCATACTTTAAGCATTAGAGGCTCTTTGACTTCTATTTTGAGGCTTCTTACGTTTAGCATTAGAGGCTATTTGACCTCTATTTTGAGGCTCCTTACTTTTAGCATTAGAGGCTGTTTGACCTGTATTTTGAGTCTCCTTACTTTTAGCATTAGAGGCTGTTTGACCTCTATTTTGAGGCTGCTCACTTCTAGCATTAGAGGCTGTTTGACCTCTATTTTGAGGCTTCTTACGTTTAGCGTTAGAGGGTCTTTGACCTCTGTTTTGAGGCTCCTTACTTTTAGTATTAGAGGTTCTTTGACTTCTATTTTGAGGCTCCTTTCCTTTTAGCATTAGAGGGTCTTTAACCTCTATTTTGAGGCTTCTTATGTTTAGCATTAGAGGTTCTTTCACCTCTATTTTGAGGCTCCTTACTTTTAGCATTAGAGGGTCTTTGACCTCTATTTTGAGGCTCCTTACTTTTAGCATTAGAGGCTCTTTGACCTCTAATTTGAGGCTCCATACTTATAGCATTTGAGGCTCTTTGACCTCTATTTTGAGGCTCCTTACTTTTAGCATTAGAGGCTCTTTGACCTCTATTTTGAGGCTCCTTACTTTTAGCATTAGAGGGTCTTTAACCTCTATTTTGAGGCTTCTTATGTTTAGCATTAGAGGTTCTTTCACCTCTATTTTGAGGCTCCTTACTTTTAGCATTAGAGGGTCTTTGACCTCTATTTTGAGGCTCCTTACTTTTAGCATTAGAGGCTCTTTCACCTCTATTT
The DNA here is from genome assembly GCF_036898095.1 of Palaemon carinicauda. Classification (NCBI taxonomy): domain Eukaryota; kingdom Metazoa; phylum Arthropoda; class Malacostraca; order Decapoda; family Palaemonidae; genus Palaemon; species Palaemon carinicauda. Next base: position 27,983,252 of record NC_090751.1, on the reverse strand, counting down.
TTAGGCTCCATACTTTAAGCATTAGAGGCTCTTTGACTTCTATTTTGAGGCTTCTTACGTTTAGCATTAGAGGCTATTTGACCTCTATTTTGAGGCTCCTTACTTTTAGCATTAGAGGCTGTTTGACCTGTATTTTGAGTCTCCTTACTTTTAGCATTAGAGGCTGTTTGACCTCTATTTTGAGGCTGCTCACTTCTAGCATTAGAGGCTGTTTGACCTCTATTTTGAGGCTTCTTACGTTTAGCGTTAGAGGGTCTTTGACCTCTGTTTTGAGGCTCCTTACTTTTAGTATTAGAGGTTCTTTGACTTCTATTTTGAGGCTCCTTTCCTTTTAGCATTAGAGGGTCTTTGACCTCTATATTGAGGCTCCTTACTTTTAACATTAGAGGTTCTTTGACCTCTGTTTTGAGGCTCCTTACTTTTAGGATTAGAGGTTCTTTGACCTCTATTTTGAGGTGCTTTACTCTAGCATTAGAGTTTCTTTGACCTTTATTTTAATCCCCTTACCTATAACATTAAAAGCTTTTTTACCTTTATTTTTGGGTGCTTTATTTCTAGCACTAGAGACTCTTTGAGACCTCTATTTTAAGGCGACTAACCGCTAATAGTAGAGGCTATTTGACCTCAGATTTTAGGTGACTTACCTCTATAATTAAAGGCTATTTTTTATACTACTTTATATACTGTAAAGGCTTTCCTTCTCTATTCTCTTCTGTCTTTTATAGTTTTTCAAGATCTTCTTTGCTTAGTTCGCCAGTCTCCTTCGAGATTTCAAGAGACATTTCAGTGCTGTTTGTCCTCGGTTCGTCAGATTCCTCGGAGAAATCGATGGCTTTTATGTCTTTACCTATAAGGGCGATGGGTAAAGACATGGATGCCATTGATTTCTCGGCATACACTATACGCCATCATACTAAAGTCAACGAAGAGCAACACAATATATTTACTAATGCCATCCTGATATGTACTATCTTCAATGCCAAATTTTGAAGAAACACACGTCGCTCACCGCTTTGCACCAATGCAATCCAATTATTCGACATCGTCGCTAAACCGCAAGCAAATTATCCTTCAAGGCGCTTACATTATGATCTTCAAAGCTCGCCAACTTCGGCAGCACCTATCCAAACTATCTGTAGATGAAGGTGTTCCGAATAGCCTCCAGTTCATCCTGTAGGTGTAACAAAATTCTCGCGAGCTCTGTGAGTATAGTGAAATCCTCCTCCCAATGTTCACTGCGTAAACTTCCATAGCTACAGTACATACAGATCGTGAGGTGTTGCAAGGTATGTTTTAAAAAAAAAAAAAAGAGAGAGAGAGAGAGATCAGGTCTTCAGAAGTCTTTTGGAATCCGTGGCGGAGCCCTTCAGAACTGCTCCGGGAAGATTCCGTTCTGGAGTCATTCAGAACTATGCTAAGTCTATGGCTATTTCTTCCGAAGTCATTTGGAGAGGAGATTCAGGAAAATTTTCTTCCGAAATCGTTCAGAGATTTCTGGAATCATTCAGAATTCCATGCTAAGTCTATGGAAATTTCTTCTGAATCCTTTTGGAGATGCACGAAGATTTTCTCCCGAAGTCGTTTAGGACTCGCGAAAAATTCTCTTTTTTCTCTGGTTTCAATAGGCCCTGATAACTCATAATAATAATAATAATAATAATAATAATAATAATAATAATAATAATAATAATAATAATAATAATAATAATAAATTACGTGATTTGATTTACAGCTCCGTGAAGATTCCGTTCTGGACACATTCAGAACTGTATGCTAAGTCTACGGCTATTTCTTCAGAAGACATTTGGAGATTCAGGGTTTTCTTTCGAAGTCGTTCAGATTTGCATCTGGAATCATTCAGAATTCCATGCTAAGTCTATGGTAATTTCTTCTGAATCCATTTGGAGAACCACGATTTTCTTTATGAATTTGAGTCAGAAAGGTCGGAAA
>NC_090751.1:27968802-27978802 GCF_036898095.1 Palaemon carinicauda | reverse complement strand
CTGAAACTACTCTTTCAAAGTTATTTCCAGTTTTATCTTTCTGTCGCACCGGAACTACTCTTTCAAAGTTATTTCCAGTTTTATCTTTCTGTCGCACCGGAACTACTCTTTCAAAGTTATTTCCAGTTTTATCTTTCTGTCGCACCGGAACTACTCTTTCAAAGTTATTTCCGGTTTTATCTTTCTGTCGCACTGAAACTACTCTTTCAAAGTTATTTCCAGTTTTATCTTTGTCGCACTGAAACTACTCTTTCAAAGTTATTTCCAGTTTTATCTTTCTGTCGCACTGGAACTACTCTTTCAAAGTTATTTCCAGTTTTATCTTTCTGTCGCACCGGAACTACTCTTTCAAAGTTATTTCCAGTTTTATCTTTCTGTCGCACCGGAACTACTCTTTCAAAGTTATTTCCAGTTTTATCTTTCTGTCGCACTGGAACTACTCTTTCAAAGTTATTTCCAGTTTTATTTTTCTGTCGCACTGGAACTACTCCTTCAGAGTTATTGCCAGTTTTATCTTTCTGTCGCACTGGAACTACTCCTTCAAAGTTATTTCCAGTTTTATCTTTCTGTCGCACCGGAACTACTCTTTCAAAGTTATTTCCAGTTTTATCTTTCTGTCGCACCGGAACTACTCTTTCAAAGTTATTTCCAGTTTTATCTTTCTGTCGCACTGGAACTACTCTTTCAAAGTTATTTCCAGTTTTATCTTTCTGTCGCACTGAAACTACTCTTTCAAAGTTATTTCCAGTTTTATCTTTCTGTCGCACCGGAACTACTCTTTCAAAGTTATTTCCAGTTTTATCTTTCTGTCGCACCGGAACTACTCTTTCAAAGTTATTTCCGGTTTTATCTTTCTGTCGCACTGAAACTACTCTTTCAAAGTTATTTCCAGTTTTATCTTTGTCGCACTGAAACTACTCTTTCAAAGTTATTTCCAGTTTTATCTTTCTGTCGCACTGGAACTACTCTTTCAAAGTTATTTCCAGTTTTATCTTTCTGTCGCACCGGAACTACTCTTTCAAAGTTATTTCCAGTTTTATCTTTCTGTCGCACCGGAACTACTCTTTCAAAGTTATTTCCAGTTTTATCTTTCTGTCGCACCGGAACTACTCTTTCAAAGTTATTTCCAGTTTTATTTTTCTGTCGCACTGGAATTACTCCTTCAGAGTTATTGCCAGTTTTATCTTTCTGTCGCACTGGAACTACTCTTTCAAAGTTATTTCCGGTTTTATCTTTCTGTCGCACTGAAACTACTCTTTCAAAGTTATTTCCAGTTTTATCTTTCTGTCGCACTGAAACTACTCTTTCAAAGTTATTTCCAGTTTTATCTTTCTGTCGCACCGGAACTACTCTTTCAAAGTTATTTCCAGTTTTATCTTTCTGTCGCACCGGAACTACTCCTTCAAAGTTATTTCCAGTTTTATCTTTCTGTCGCACCGGAACTACTCCTTCAAAGTTATTTCCAGTTTTATCTTTCTGTCGCACCGGAACTACTCCTTCAAAGTTATTTCCAGTTTTATTTTTCTGTCGCACTGGAACAACTCTTTCAAAGTTCTTTCTTTAAGGCAATGATCTCATTTCTCAACGATTTAATAAATTTCCAGAATATTACAAAGCATTGCATAATTCTTCTAAGGTATTGTTAGATCTAGGGTTGCGGTGGCTTATTGAAAACGTCACTGCCTGGCGATCTGCCGGACGGGGATTCGAGATTCGCTCAAGCTCGATAGTTTCTTGTAGTGTCTTCAATCTCACCATCCTTGTGAGCTAAAGATGGGGATTTGGGGGAGCTTATAGGTATATCTGCTGAGTCATCAGCAGCCATTACCTGGCCTTCCCTGGTCCTAACTTTGGCGCTGATCATATATGTATTATTATTATTATTATTATTACTTGCTAAGCTATAACCCTAGTTGGAAAAACAGGTTGCTATAAGCCCAAGGGCTCCAAAAGGGAAAATAGCCCAGTGAGGAAAGGAAATAAGGAAACTACAAGATAAGTGATTAACAATTAGAATAAAATATTTTAAGAACGGTAACAACATTAAAATGAATCTTTCATATACAGTATAAACTAAAAACATAAATAAAAAGGAAGAGAAATAAGATAGAGTAGTGTATCCTCAAGCAAGAGACCTCTAACCCAAGAGACAGGGGAAGACCATGGTACAGAGGCTATGGCACTACCCAAGACCAGAGGACAATAGTTTTATTTTGGAGTGTATTTCTCCTAGAAGAGCTGCTTACCATAGCTAATGTGTCTCTTCTATCCTTACCAAGAGGAAATTAGCCACTGAAAAATTACATTGCAGTAGTTAACCCCTTGAGTGAGGAGGAATTTTTTGGTAATCTCAGTGTTGTCAGGAGAACAGAGGAGAATATGTAAAGAATAGGCCCGACTATTCGGTGTATGTGTAGGCAATAAGAAAATGAGCTGTAAGCAGAGAGAAGGATCCAATACATCTGTCTGGCCAGTCAAAGGACCCAATAGATCTCTAGTGGTAGTATCTCAACGGATGGCTGGTGCCCTGGCCAACTTACTACCTATTATGGCCAGTCTCTAGGGCATTGTCCTGTTAGCTAGTGCATCGTCACGGTCCCTTGCCTCTGCCATTCATAAACAGCATTTAAATGTTTAAACTGATGTCTAACGCTCTCTTTAACATTCCTTGACTCTACAGAAAGAAAATGGTTCCATCTTTATTCCTCCTCGTCCTTTTGCTTAGCCAATGTAAGTCATCTCAAAATACGCGATAAACTCTGGCAATAAATCAGTATCATCGGACAATTCAATAAAACCTTCATTGATATCACTCGAAGGAAGGAATGACAGTGCAGAAAAACATCTAATTTTTAGGCAGAATGCCTCATCTTCTCTATACCGTTGCCCTTATCCTATGTCACAGATTTTATAAAGAATAGATTTAGATAAATGAAAGAGATATGAACATAATGGTGCTTCTGGGAACTTCCCAACATAACCTTTCTGGGCTCCTGTTTCAAAGTTTGTAAGTAATTGTTTTGGATCAAGTTGCGGTCTAAGCTGCAACAAATATGTTAATAGCCGAATATAATTTTTTTTTTTTTTTTTTTTTTTTTTTTTTTTTTTTTTTTTTTTTTTTTTTTTTTTTTTGTCGAAGGGCAAAGACTCTGAGAATACAAAATGTACCTTCTTGCTCATGAATACGATATAGTTGATGAAATATTGATGGATTGACTTTATATAATCAATTCTTTTGCCCAGTTAGGAGAATTTTCCAAATCATCTAAGGCTTAGTCTTTGTCTAATGATTAGACTAAGTCCTTATCGTCTAAGCCCCGAAAAAAGCAAATTCAGTCCGACAGGAAATTAAGTGTATGCTAGACAATGGTTTGATTGTTCCTAGCGAGAGTGACTGGTGTTCTCCAATAGTTCTTGTTAAGAAGGAAGATGGATCAGATAAGTTGTGTATTGATTTTAGGAAAGTGAATAGTGTTACAAAACAAAGTAATTTCCCCTCCCCAGGATAGAAGATTGTTTAGATAGAATAGGAAACGCCAAGTGTATTTCTAAACTTGATTTGGCCAAAGGTTATTGGCAAGTACCTTTAAGTAGTCGAGCACAGACAATATCTGCTTTCATAACACCTTTCGGTAGTTATGAACCCAAAGTTATGGCTTTTGGTCTACGGAATGCAGCGAGTACTTTCCAAAGATTAATGAATAAAGTTTTAATTGGAATTGATAACTGTGTTGTGTATTTGGATGATCTTGTAGTGTTTTCAGATACGTGGGAGCAACATTTACGCATTTTAGCTATTATTATTATTATTATTATTATTATTATTATTATTATTATTAGCCAAGCTACAACCCTAGTTGGAAAAGCAAGATGCTATAAGCCTAAGGGCTCCAACAGGGAAAATAGCCCAGTGAGGAAAGGAAATAAGGAAATAAATAAATGATGAGAATGAATTAACAATATATCATTCTAAAAACAGTAACAGCGTCAAAACAGATATGTCCTATATAAACTAAAGTCCTATCAGTCCTTGAGAAAGCAAAACTTGTTTTAAATGTGAAGAAATGTGAATTCGGAAAAACCTCGATCACATATTTGGGTCATAAAGTGGTTCTAGGTAAGATTTGTCCAAAAGATGGGAACATAGAAGCTATCATCAATTTCCCAATCCCTACCAGTAAAAAACAGGCAATCAGATTCATTGGAATGATTTCATATTTCCGCAGGTTTGTTTCTAATTTTCAGAAATAAGTGCTCCAATAACTAATCTTTTCAAGAAAGGACGAAGTTTTGTATTTGATAATGAATGTATCGAAGCTCTCAATAAGTTGAAGGCTATAATGATTCACCAGCCCATACTAATTGTTGTAAAAGATGAAAAACCTGTCATAGGTTTTATTGCACACAAAAACTGGAGTCACCTCCTGAAACAATAGAAACAGCCACTATTACAACACTCGCTACTTTACATGCGCAATAACAAACAAATACATCAAAGTAAGGGCCAGATGACACAGGGACATCCACAAGCAATAATATGGCGAAGACACACAAATAGCAACATAATAAGCTGGTAAATGCAAGCAGAGAAACACAACGTACATGAGAGCATAAATGTAAAACTACATTGAACTTATATTACCACACTAATGTTGCCCGATTTTAGCAAGAAATTTAATTTAACGATAGATGCAATTAATATTGGCATAGGAGGAGTTCTGTTGCAAGAAATGAACGGGACTAAGCACCCTGTAGCTTATTTTTCGAAGAAGTTAAATAAAGCACAGCAGAATTATTCGACTATTGAGAAGGAATTGTTTAGTTTAGTATCAACTTTACAACATTTTGAGATTTATGTGCGTAGTGGTCATGTTTTAACTGTGTATACAGATCACAATCCGTTTGTTTACTTAGATAGCTTCAAGAATAAGAATAAATATCTCATGCGTTGGAGTTTAGAATTACAAGATTGTTGGAGTTTAGAATTACAAGATTACGATTTAAAGATAGTTCATATAAAGGGAAAGAATAATGTAATAGCCGACAGTCTTTCTAGAGATTTTTCAGAATGATATGGACGTGTTTTTTTTTTTTCTTTTTTTTTTCCTTCATCAATAAGTAAGAGTGTGTTTTGGTTTTGTTACTTGATGCGAGAGTAATGAAGTAATTGTTTCTCATTTTAGGGATTAGTGATTTTCTCCCTTGATAGTTTCGTTTAAAAAAAAAGAAAAAGATAAAATCAGTAGATTTTCTTTTTTTTTCTTTTAGGGGGACGTGTCATGGGTAGATAGAATAATATAGAAAAGAATGTTAAAACATGTAAAGTTTCTACTCTTAAGAAGCAGAGAGGAGAGGTCCCGCTAGTGTTTAACATAAACTGTCATCGCCGTTGATTGATGTCAAGATATTTATTAGATGTGCCTACATCAGTAGACCTTGGGCATAAGGATCGTCTGTTGTAGTAATTCGAGGAGCCAGCGTTTTGAAAGTACCCACAGCAAGCAAACAAACAAGCAGAGAGAGAGAGAGAGAGAGAGAGAAACGACGACGACGACGACGAGAGAGAACGAGCACAGAGAACGAGAGAGAACTTAAGGACCAGAATGCAGATGTGACCAGCCTTACGACAACTTGTCCGAGATGTCAGAACGAATTGACCCATGTCGTTATTACCAACCACGAAGCGGCCAGACCTGAAATATCTGCGTTCCTGAATCGTCAAGATCTGCTGTGAAGAGTACCATCATTTCTTTTAAGTATTATTTGTCTGCTTCCTTGACTGTTCCCCTATTGCTGAAGTGTAATTTAATCAGATGATTTTCTTTATTCAATTCTGTGCTTCCCAAATACTCAATCAAGAAACATTGATCTTTGACTAGTTGTAAATGAAATTATGTTTTCTTTTGCGAATTTTCTTTCTAGATTCCTTTTTTTCCATTGGTTGTTGTAGATTTATCCTAATTTAATTAATCAATTCAAAAGAACCTGATTCGATCCCCACGAGGATCGTAACACATGTGTTCAGCACAGAAATGCAATCTATAAAATCCAAAATCTATTAGATGATTGTGGTACGGACTGCTGGGTATGTGTGTGAGTAAGTATATACAGTATATGCATACATATACATATACAGTATATACGTATGTGTATATAAACACAGGCGTTACGTATATGAATTCAGTTTATATACATATACGAATATGAATACAGCATATATTCATATACGTACACACACACACACACATACACACACACACACACATATATATATATATATATATATATATATATATATATATATATATATATATATATATATATATATATATATACATATATATATATATATACATATATATATATATATATATATATATATATATATATATATATATATATATATATATATATATGCCATTTATAAACGAACTATATACAAAAGGATTATTCCGAAAGAGACTGTCTTACCTATACAGTATATATATATATATATATATATATATATATATATATATATATATATATATATATATATGTGTGTGTGTGTGTGTGTGTGTGTGTATATATATATACATATATGTATATATATATATATATATATATATATATATATATATATATATATATATATATATATATATATATACTATATAAATGGGAGGGTAAATGGGGAGGGTTGGCGGCAGGAAAGGCAGTCGGCCATGAAAGATTAGCCAAAACAACTATGGTATATATATACTGTGTGTATATATATATATATATATATATATATATATATATATATATATATATATATATATATATATATATATATATATATATATATATATATACTGTATATATATAATGTGTGTGTGTAAATATGGTAGGTAACTAAAGAATTCAGAGGTTCGCATATGCATAGGGCAGGGGTCGGCAACCTCTGGCACGAGGAGTGCTTGTTTATGTGCACGGCATTTGATTTGAAGGAGCAAAGGAAAAATCCTGAAAAATATTGAGAGAGAGAGAGAGAGAGAGAGAGAGAGAGAGAGAGAGAGAGAGAGAGAGAGAGAGAGAGAGAATGTGTATTGTGCATCATCACTTTTATCTTCATGGTTTACATTGTTTACGTCATGATTTAAGTTATTTTAATTTTTCTATCTTATCAATCTACCTATCTATCCATCTATCCATCTATCTATCTATCAGCACGAATACGATTATGCATGCCTTAATCCAGGATCAAGTAATTTCCTTAATCATGTCCGATTGGCTACCGCAGTATGGTCCCTTTTACGATTCCTTGAAATCTTGATTAAGCTACCTTAGTATGGTCCCTGCTGTTTCGGTGAATTTTTCTAGTTTATTGTCAACACAGCTAATGTGAAAATAATCAAGCTTCACGTCCGATTATTTCAGTCATATTAGACAAATGATCGAATTTAATCAACAGAATGATCGAGATGTGTGTGCTCTCTGCTGCGGAAATGTCATGTGTTGCACATCGAGTGTTAAACCACACTTAGAAACAAAAGAAGAGCAGGATTTTGAGGATAGTGTTATTGAGAAAGCAGTTACCCGCTTTCAGAAACAAAGTAATGTGTTCAAAATCTTGAATGCTAGCAGAATCAATGAAAGTAAAGCCAGTTACAAGCTAGCTTTGTTTATTGCTAAGCATGGGAAGACTTACTGATGCAGATTTTTAAAAGCAGCTTCCCTAGAGTGCACTGATGTTAGAATTGATATCATATCAAACAAACAAGTTTCTCTCTCAGTGATGAAAGACATGCATGTCTCAGCCAGAACCGTGGTGATACGTATTCATGAATTGGCTGATAACGTAAATCAACAACAATCGGTTACTTTTAAAAGCATATGCTCAGTGTGCGTGAATAAAAGCTTGGATATCAATGTCATTCCCTGCTTTTACCAGACATAGGGATACAGATATATACGAGAAGCTATGTTGTCTTAAATGTGTATGACAATACCAAGGGAGAAGACATACTGAAGGCATTCACTGACCATTTTGAGAACAGAGAGGAAGACATATTAGAGATTTCTTGCCGTTACAACAGATGGTGTTCCTGTTATGGTACGAAAAAATAAGGGCTTTACAAAATGGTCGAGGATAGAATTGGGTGATCCATTTCAAGAAAATTATTTTCACACATCATCCTCAGTCCCCATCGCAGCAGGCTTATATAATGGATCACTCTGAGGGTTGTGTGTAACTTGAGGTGCCCAAATATTCATCTGGAATCTAAACTTTTCTCCTTTGGGGAAGAAAGTCAGGGGTCTCATTGATATGGTGAAGTATAAACAGGAATGAGGAAGTTCAAGTTTTTAATTACTCTGTTTACTGTCAAAAACATCAGCCAAAAGGGTTGCCTTTTCCTTTGGACAGTGAGTGACTGAGCCATCTGGTTTAAGTAAAGGAAGAATTGTTGCGTCTACACCAAAGAGTGCAGATTTAAGGGTAGACCACCATTTATGTTCCTGAGTTGTACCAGAAAGGGTTTCTTTCATGGTTGAATTGTATTCCTTTTCAGTTGAGGAATGATTTTGATCTAGATATGAATTAGAAGGTGAATGAGAATTTATTGATAAAATCTAATTAACAAAAATCCAAATTCCTAATTTTAGTTGCATTTAGGGCAATGATGTCGATTTAAAGACGAATTATAAGGTAAGTGTTAATTCATTGATAGAATTTAAAAATATCTAAAAATCGCTAATTTTATTTGTGTTCAAATGTAAGATATTTTTATTAAAAAGTATACTAAATTTAGCAAAATTATTACTTTTATGTTATGCATGTTCAGGAAAAATACATTGTAATTAAAATTGTCACTTCATACTCAACCATTATAATTTTACTTTTACTATATACTGCTTAAAAATAACAACTGGCACGCACGGTAGTAAAAATAATGGTATTAATTATCAAGTCAAGTGGCAGATTGTGTTCAGAAGGTTGCCGACTCCCTGGCGTAGGGACTCAAATGTCTAGCGACGCAATTGTCTGGGGAGGCAAATGTCCAAGGTCCCAGTTGTCTGGTATGTTATTATCCTGAACGCAAAATGGTGTCTAGCATGCAAGTGTTCATCCTTCTTTGAGGCAATGTGTTTACCTAGGACTGGTCAACTTGATCAATCGACTTCAAACAGTCCTTTCTTTCTTTGTATTCCCTGACCTTGAAGCACTCTCTCTCTCTCTCTCTCTCTCTCTCTCTCTCTCTCTCTCTCTCTCTCTCTCTCTCTCTCTCTCTCTCTAATCATGCAGCTGTTATTCCCTTAATTATCTATACACTTTCGTATAAATGATACAGCTTTTAATCGTGTAAAAGATACAGCTGTTAATCGTATAAATGATACAGTTTTTAATCGTATAAATGATACAGCTTTTAATCGTATAAATGATACAGTTTTTAATCGTATAAATGATACAGCTTTTAATCGTGTAAAAGATACAGCTGTTAATCGTATAAATGATACAGTTTTTAATCATGTAAAAGATACAGCTCTTAATCGTATAAATGACACAGCTGTTAATCGTATAAATGATACAGTTTTTAATCATGTAAAAGATACAGCTCTTAATCGTATAAATGATACAGCTGTTAATCGTATAAATGATACAGTTTTTAATCGTATAAATGATGCAGCTGTTAATCGTATAAATGATACAGTTTTTAATCGTATAAATGATGCAGCTGTTAATCGTATAAATGATACAGTTTTTAATCGTGTAAAAGATACAGCTGTTAATCGTATAAATGATGCAGCTGTTAATCGTATAAATGATACAGTTTTTAATCGTGTAAAAGATACAGCTGTTAATCGTATAAATGATGCAGCTGTTAATCGTATAAATGATACAGTTTTTAATCGTGTAAAAGATACAGCTGTTAATCGTATAAATGATGCAGCTGTTAATCGTATAAATGATACAGTTTTTAATCGTATAAATGATACAGCTTTTAATCGTGTAAAAGATACAGCTGTTAATCGTATA
>NC_090751.1:27933802-27963802 GCF_036898095.1 Palaemon carinicauda | reverse complement strand
AAGAGGAGAGGAATTCATAGTCAGTGGCAAATTTTAACGGCAACTTTTAATTTCTTGTGGCAAGAAGTAAGGAGCAGGTTGATAGCACGCAGGGGGTGTTGATAGCAGTTTGCTGTCAATAGCATTTGTTGTCACTTAGGTAATTGTGACAGCATCAGTAGATATGAATTAAATTTCTGATGCCAAGCAAATTTTGATAGCAAGTGGCATGCAGAGCAGATGGGATAGCGAGCAGCTGATGCCAAACAGCTATTTTTTATTGCAATCATCAGACACTAGACTCGTCAGCATGCACTTAATAAAAAAATTGGACGGTATGCTAAGCAGCACACTCCCATGATAAGTTACTGTTTCTTATGATGATCGTCACGTCAGTTTATATTTCTATTTTAACAAAGATAGTGGAACATCTGTCAATCACATTTGAGTGTTTGAAAGGAAACTATCTAAGGTAGTAGGTTGGCCAGGGCACCAGCCACCCGTTGAGATACTATTGCTAGAGAGTTATGGCGTCTTTTGGCTAGTCAGACAGTACTACATTGGATCCTTCTCTCTGGGTACGGTTCATTTTCCCTTTGCCTACACATACACCGAATAGTCTGGCCTATTCTTTACATATTCTCCGCTGCCCTCATACACCTGACAACGCTAAGATTACCAAACAATTCTTCTTCACCCAAGGGGTTACTGCACTATAAATATTCAGTGGCCACTTTCCTCTTTCTAAGGGTAGGAGAGATTCTTTAACTATGGTAAGCAGCTCTTCTATAGTCTTGGGTAGTGACATAGCCTCTGTACTATGGTCATCCACTGTCTTGGGTTAGAGTTCTCTTGTTTGGGGGTACACTAGGGCACACTATTCTATCTAATTTCTCTTCCTCTTATTTTGTTAAAGTTTATATAGTTTATATAAGAGATATCTTTTTTTTAATATTGTTACTCTTATTAGAATATATTATTTTTCATTTTTTTCCTTTCCCCACTGGGCTATTATCACTGCTGGAGCCCTTGGGCTTATTACTGGTAGCTTAGCAAGTAATAATAATAGATAATAATAAAACCCTAATAGGACACAGTCCCAATTCAAGATTGTTTATAGGTCAATTTAGCCTTATGCCAGCAAGGATTCTTTGCTTCTCAGGTCGTCTGTGAATGAGTGGATCCACTAACATTGCTTGTGTTTAAAGACTTCATTTAAAAGAATTATTAAAATGGGCCTAGATTTAAATTAGTTTTTTCCTAGTTTTACTTTGGTGCGAATGGCCTTCTCAGCCCCAGAAAATCGATGACGTTTATTATGAGTTCATTTGTTGATAACTTTTATTATTATTATTATTATTATTATTATTATTATTATTATTATTATTATTATTATTATTATTATTATTATTATTATTATTATTGATTAGAGTCATTTGATATCCTGTAATCTGTCTTATTTCTATATACCCATTACCAATCCATGATCTGAAACGCATCAATTTATAAGGTCATAACAACTCTGGTTAAATATAATTTTTACTCTTTATTATCACACCGTTTTCTATTTGACATAAATAAGATTACGATTTAAGCCTTCCATTGCTCATCCACTGGAATACCTCAACGTGGGCCAATGGCGTCGGTCTCTATGTATCGCTTTTAGAAAGTGGTACCCGTTCGCGTCGTATTTTGGTTTCTGGAAACACAGACCTCGACGCACCCAGAGATTCTCCGGCACGTTTAACCGCCGGAAGACTCGACTGTCCCTCCGGACGAAGATGTAATCGGGGATGGGATTGCAGAACATGTCGAAGAGGTAGTACCCGCGCGATTCCATGAAGGCCACGAACTCCGGATCTTCGAACTCCCACGGTTTTCCGTTGGCGGAGTCCGCGCGGTGAAACAAGGAGTCGTTTTTGGGCTTGCCGATGTGCTCGATGGCCCAGACGTCTACGGCAACTCTGTCGAAGGGGAAGGCCTTGAGGATGTCCATCTCCACGCCCTCGACGTCCAGGCTGAAGAAGTCCACCTTCGAGATGTTGAGAGCCATCAGGAAGGTAAGAGTCGGAAAGCACTGGACCTTCTGGAAGGTTTTGTAGCCTGGCCCACTCTCCTGGAACACTGGATCCTGGAATGCGGAGGAGAAAGACTATTATTTTCAACTGTAATTGGACAAAAAAGGTGAAAATAAATTAATTAGATGAGATTAAGTTATTGTTATTATGATTATTATTATGTGTAAAATTACAAGACTTGCTTTGCGTGTATTTGCCCATATGACCAACGTAAATGAATCTTTTCCAGTTGTTATTGAACGCTGGTAGATTTACAGGACAAAAGGTGCCCTCCTTCCAGAACATCACTTCAGAATACGGCTGACCTTTTCGATCCGAGCTGCCCCTCTATCCCTCCACACGGAGGTCTTTCCTTGCCTGACGAAGGAGCTGAGGACGACCTCTTTGGGATAAACCTCGGTGGAAATACAAGCAGGAGAAGACCAGGCTTTCCTGTTCTTCTTCCTCAAGATGTCGAAGCTCTTTCGATCAGCCTCGACTAGCAGACCAGACCAGCTTTTCCGCACTTCGAGCTGCAGCGTGTTGGACAGGTACTCGCCGTCCAGGGCGCCAGCCTCGACGAAGAATCCCGGAGGACCGTCGTAGAAGAGGTCCTCTAGGACGCTGTTGATGAACGCCCATGACGGGAAGACCTTCTTGTAATCCGTGTAGATGATGTCCTCCGGTTCGCCCTCCTTCAGGTTGTACGGTTGGCTACTTGGTGGGTACAGGTATGCTCTCCTAAGTTGTTTGATTAACTCCGGATCGTCTGCTGACACTGGGCCTTTCGCCATACTCATTATCTAGTGTCAGAAAGTTTGGGAGTGTGGATCAAGTTTAACTATGTATAAATACCGAAAAAAAATGCTTGTATAAAAATCTGAAATAATATTAAAAAAAAAAAAAAAAAAAAAAACTTATACTTAATGTACAAACATATGAAGGGATTATACATATTTCAAAATATTACCACTTCTCAAATGGCACAAAATAAAAGATAAAAGAAATATCTGAACAGATGAAATTAACGAAAGGATCTCTGGTTTGTCTGGATACAATGACAGAAAAGCATGTCATTAAAATTGATAATGAAAGATCATTCTCTATAAGTAATTAATTATTCGAAAAATAATATCGATGGCTATTATTAGTCTGTCAATCGTAGCCATTCATTTAATAGTGATTATACTTACACCAACAAAGCCCTCTCCACTACCTATTTTTCGACACCAGCTCAGCCTCATTATTTAATTTGACAGCAACCCAAAACTTCTGTACCATGATTTTCCACTGTCTTGGAGTAAAGTTCTCTTGCTTGAGGGTACACTCAGGTACACTATCTAATTTCTCTTCCTTTTTTGTTTTTTAAGTTTCTATATGAAAGATCTATTTGAATGTTGTTACTGTTCTTGGAATATTTTATTTAAATTTTTCATTAGTTTGTTTATTTCCTTTCCTAACTGAGCTATTTTTCCCTGTTGGAACCCTTACCTTGTGGCATCCTGTTTTTCTAACTGGGGTTGTGGCTTGGCTGGTGATAATAATGATAATAATAATACCTACATCCACTTACTGTAGTTGTTCACGATACTTTTTTATTTTTAGATTCCAGCCCAGAGAGAAATTTAGATCAAGAATGAGTACCAGTTGAATAAATAGACAGATTTGAACCCCAGACCAGAAATAACAAACAATGTGTAAACATGATACAGAATGGTGTAAACAAGGGTAGATAGATCTCTTTCGTCGTCACCTCCCGACACATCCGGTTTTCTCTCTCTCTCTCTCTCTCTCTCTCTCTCTCTCTCTCTCTCTCTCTCTCTCTCTCTCTCTCTCTCTCTCTCTCTCTCTCTCTCTCGTCTCGTGTCAAAAGTCTTTCTACCACAAGAACATGTAAAGAGTAAAAAAAAAAAAAACTCAGAGATAGATATAAATTAAGACTGGCTCACGCAAAGAGGAAGGTCTATTTTTTGGTACCTTTTAACATCAGTAAAAATAAAAAAAGGCTGTATGTAGTGACTACTGTAGAAGATTGCCTGAAGGCTTTTGCTGCCCTAAGGCAAACTTGAAAGAATAGCAGTAATGAAAAGATTAATAGGGACAATATTTTTTTAACATTAGCATTAACGAGCACGATTACTTATGCCTATTCTAACCAAGAGCCCGTTCTTGAATAAGGTCAGCTTATTAACAAGAACAAAATAATGGAAGGAAACCACTTTTATACAGGTAGTTCCTTCCGCTACAAAAAGAGGATTTTTTTTTCTTAAGGTACAGTTGAATACAAGAATTCTTGGCACACCTCGCTCTGAGGAAGCGCACCCTGTCACACCCTGATTGAGCAGAGAGTTCCTGTATGTAGCGCCGCTGACCACCAATCCCATCTGCCACTACACTCATCTGTTAGGTTACTCGCAGCGCAATAAGGGTGTGACAGGGTGCGCTTCCTCTGAATGATTGATTGATTTGGAGTTTCCTTGCATCCTAACTTCGAAGGTCATTGACGCCGATATCGTTTGTTATAAATAAAGAATAAAAGGAAAGTCAATTTAAAAAACATAAAAGCTAAGATGCCCGTACAAAAGTTGAATAACTTTCAGATGACCTGCTTCTGAAAGCATAGTACAACATATCCTGCCCCAGAATCTTGGCAAGGATGAACCTGTCATCCTCACTTCGAGCCTCAAACAGAGCACTTCCTCAGAGCGGGGCGTGCCAGGAATTCCTGTATCCAACTGTACATGCAATAGTAACGTCGATTACAGGAAAGGCAGATAAATGACGATTATTTATTAGGATTAATTAAAAACAATAACGCAAACATTGAAAGGGAATACACTCTGCCTTACCTCATCCAAAGACTTGAGGTTATTGTCGTCTTCGATCAAGTGGTTGGGTAAGTCCCAAGATGCCTCGGGGCCAGCCACATCAGCGCCTCTTTTCCACTTGCTGAGGACGCCACTCTGCGGTCAACGATTAAACAAATTTATAATGTTGGTATTAGTAAATATAAAGTAATAATACAGTGACATAACATTTGACAAGCGATGGAGTGTCGTTTATTAAGATTATTATTGAAATTATTGATATTATTATTATTGTTCAATTTATTATAATTATTATTTTATTGAAACATGAATTAAACAGTTGATATATATTGTTTTTTTCTGTTACTTTATTTATATATGCAAAGGTTATGTAAGATAGACAATAGTTTTGATTATCTTTCCGATTAATTAATTTTGACTATATAAACCACTTATCTTACAAGTTATTTTTTTCGTTAATAAACTCATGATAATTGTTATCAAAATACCGTAAAAGCAAAGCTTTTAAAAATGAATCATCATTCCTTTTCAAGACCATAGAAGCTAAATACGACTCGTAAGTACTTACACTAAAGAAAATTCCCAAGAGAATCAAGATGTAAGTTTTAGTGTTGAATCTTCTGTTGAATCTCATAGCGTCGTTCCTTAAACGTCCTCAGAGCCTGAGTTTTGAACTTTGACTGGAAATGCTGGTTAAAATTTATTAAAATAAAATAGATCTTTGGAATGTTGAACTTGAGTTCTTCATTACAGAAATAGATAAGGAAATGGAACGATTTATAAGTGGTTGTTTTGGATTAAGTTGAATCTTCTGTTGAATCTCATAGCGTCGTTCCTTAAACGTCCTCAGAGCCTGAGTTTTTAACTTTGACTGGAAATGCTGGTTAAACTTTTTTAAACTAAAATAGATCTTTGGAATGTTGAACTTGAGTTCTTCATTACAGAAATAGATAAGGAAATGGAACGATTTATATGTGGTTGTTTTGGATTAAATTAATGGCACTTACGATAGACGAATAATCGACAATTTCGTTGTAAAATCATCGTTTGAACTGAATTGCGATATCGATTTAAGTTTGAAAATTCATTTCATATGAAAGCATAATTTTGTTGACAGAATCTGTAACTATTTTTCTTATGGACACTTTAATGGGCTGACAAAATTTGCTATTATATACACATAAAAAAATAAGGAAATACGTAAAAGAAAATTTATATATATTAAAGACTTACGGAGATATTGCCACAGATTATAATGTTATATTTTATTGTTCAACATTATTATACTATTTGTGTGCATGATTATAGATTAATCAATTTTGCTTTGAATGTGGTATTGCTATCACATAGTTTAAAAATCTATTAAAAAGAAAAATCACGGAATAGAAAAAAAATACTTCTTATTAAGACATTATGTAAATATTTTTAAATTGAAGCATATTTTTGTACTGTAAAGTCAGTTACTCATATCAGTAAAAGTCACACGGATTTCATGTGAAAATTTTTCGATCGCTTTTTAATACTGATGTTCTCAGACATGTATTTATATCTGATCTTTCATTCTGCTTTTACGAAATGTCACGAAACTCTTCGAATTATTATGAAACGTTCACGAAACTATCCGTAGCCTAAAGAAGTCGATGCTTCACAGAAGTCACTGAGTAACTGACGGGCGAACGAGGAAATTGGATGACGGAAAAGAAACTATTGAGGAAAGTCTTTATGAAAACTATAGGTATTTTTTCTTTACTTTCCTTCTCTTTATATATATAGTTATTGTTACACACATACATTATATATATATATATATATATATATATATATATATATATATATATATATATATATATATATATATATATATATATACATGTGTGTGTGCTTGTGTGAATGTATATATTTATATGTATCTAAATATGTATATATCTTTTAGTTAAACATATATGTATATATATTTATATATACAGTATATACACATGTATATATATATATATATATATATATATATATATATATATATATATATATATATATATATATATATATATAGTGTTAGTGACATAATTGTATCTCACGTGGTAAACTGTAGGCATTATTTAATGGCCTTAGCAGTGTTCCGCCAGCTCCTAGCTGCTCCTGCTTTATATCTTTCTGCTTTACCTCCGAACCTCCTGCCTTACATAAGGTAAGATAAATCTACGATTAACCTCTGTTCCTTCTTCCTCTGTTCCTTCGTCCTTTCTTCCATGTTGCTGTTCGATTTACTTTAGGTTTTCCCCCAGTTAAATCGGTTATTATTCATTACTGTTAAGTTTCATTCATTTTTTTATTAGCTTTAATCCTTTTTTTATCCTGACTAAAGACTAGCGCAGATATATATATATATATATATATATATATATATATATATATATATATATATATATATATATATACATATATATATATATATATATATATATATATATATATATGTATATATATATATATATATATATATATATATATATATATATATATATATATTTACACACACACCCACATATATATAAATATGTATGTATGTGTATATATATATATATATATATATATATATATATATATATATATATATATATATATACATGTATGTTTAACTAAAAGATAAATATATATTTAGATACATATAGATATATATATTCAAACACACATATTTATGTGTGCATATATATATATATATACGTATGTATATAATTACATATATGTTCAACTTTAAGATATATAAATATTCATATTTTTGAGTGATATCTGCTATATTATTTCATCCTTTTTTATATTTAGTTCATTACTCATAACTTTGTCATTCCTCTGTGAGTACGGCTAAAATATTTCAAACATATCCAAGTTTCCCCTTGGATAGTTTTCTTTCGTTTTCGATTGATTCATCAACAACCATTTTGGTCTCTCCAAATTTCCCTTGTTTTCCTGTTCCACAAAACAGTTGTCATTTTAGTATCTTTTTTCCTATAAATCTTGGACATTTGTCTGGTCTGGTTCAGGAATTTTTTCTTTTTAACCTATTAAATTTTTTATTCGTGTTTCTGAACTACTGACAGTTTCCTTTTGACTGTTTTAAATACAGTTGCGTAGACTGTTCCTGGAATAGAGCTCGGGACTGATTTTACTGTAAGAGAGAGAGAGAGAGAGAGAGAGAGAGAGAGAGAGAGAGAGAGAGAGAGAGAGAGAATTAAGTTTTATGATGAATGACAAAAAGCTTGTATCACATTAAATCGTAGAGAGAGAGAGAGAGAGAGAGAGAGAGAGAGAGAGAGAGAGAGAGAGAGAGAGGAGAGAGAGGAGAGAGAGAGAGAGAGTCAAGTTTTATGATGAATGACAGCTTGTATCACATCAAATAGTATGATTAGAGAGAGAGAGAGAGAGAGAGAGAGAGAGAGAGAGAGAGAGAGAGAGAGAGAGAGAGAGAGAGAGAGAATATTAAGTGTTATGAAGAATGACAAAAAGCTTGTATCACATTAAGTCGTAAAGAGAGAGAGAGAGAGAGAGAGAGAGAGAGAGAGAGAGAGAGAGAGAGAGAGAGAGAGAGAGAGAGAGTCAAGTTTTATGATGAATGACAGCTTGTATCACATCAAATAGTATGATTAGAGAGAGAGAGAGAGAGAGAGAGAGAGAGAGAGAGAGAGAGAGAGAGAGAGAGAGAGAGAGAGAGAGAGAGAGAGAATATTAAGTGTTATGAAGAATGACAAAAAGCTTGTATCACATTAAATCGTAGAGAGAGAGAGAGAGAGAGAGAGAGAGAGAGAGAGAGAGAGAGAGAGAGAGAGAGAGAGAGAGAGTCAAGTTTTATGATGAATGACAGCTTGTATCACATCAAATAGTATGATTAGAGAGAGAGAGAGAGAGAGAGAGAGAGAGAGAGAGAGAGAGAGAGAGAGAGAGAGAATTAAGTGTTATGATGAATGACAAAAAGCTTGTATCACATTAAATCGTATGGAGAGAGAGAGAGAGAGAGAGAGAGAGAGAGAGAGAGAGAGAGAGAGAGAGAGAGAGTCAAGTTTTATGATGAATGACACAGCTTGTATCACATTAAATAGTATGATTCGAGAGAGAGAGAGAGAGAGAGAGAGAGAGAGAGAGAGAGAGAGAGAGAGAGAGAGAGAGAGAGAGAGAGAGAGAGAGAGAGAGAGAGAGAGAATGCATTCTCTTCGCTTAATGAATGAAGAGACAAGGGAATATTTCAAGAATTCCAAAAAATCAATCCGGCTTCAAGGTCACGAGTCCAATCCTCATGAACACTCTCTCAAAGCACCATCACCTCTTTCCCAGAACTCGGGGGCTACCCCTCTGTTCTCCCTATCCCAAGGAAGTCCCTTTAGCATTAGTCAGAAAGCAATTCTTGCCTTATCTCTTGCTGCGTGTTCGGCCATGTACACAAGAGATAATATTCTTCATTCAGAAATGTCAATATATTTTCGTCACTTGAATATGCCGTGGTCTCGCTGTCATGACTATTTTTACCTTGTATTGAAGAGTAGTAATGCACAGAAAACGGAAATCCTGTGGGATAAACAAATAGTCCGTGAGCCAGCACCCTGATTTTGACCAATCGGTACCATCTGGGGGCACCAAACATTTTTTATATTTTCTGATAGCTATATGTATCTGCAACACAATGTAGCATGATGGACATGTGTGACTCACAGCTTAAGGTCAATAGAGCCGTTGATTTGTGGGTGGGATCTAAACATAAAAACGTCATATTTCCGACCGCAATTACAGAAAACTTTATTCTTGTGCAACAAAATACTCATGGGAATTTATTCAGATCCACAAACCTGAAAGCTTTATGTTTAAATTGCATCTTATAAGTTGTTACATATGCATTGGAACCTTTTTAGATTGTCCATTATTATATCTGATAACAAAAATGACAACAATAAACCATTAAATGAAAATGAAAATAAAGTGGAAACATCATACATAATCAACATTAATTAAATTTTCCAGATACCTGTATACGCCTATACAACAATGCTACCATTTATGCAAAATCAGTCCATACCCAGCAGTGTATGGCAAATTGTATTATACATAAAAGGAAACCTTAAATATTTATTGGGTTTCAATGTCGATGTCACTATCTGATCCACCTTCTTGCATATCACCAACATCGTCATCCTTCATGTTTTCGCAATCCTGCAGGATACAGGCCTAAATACAGGGCAGTCCATTCACAATACACTGGCAGGATGGCAGCTTGGATGACTTCTTACATTTGCAGGAGAGGAACTCCAGGATTACATTCGGAGCTGCTGCTCCTGTCATCCAATTTATCTGCAGTTCTCCAACGTCACCCAACGACCAGCCTTTGCACTCCAGTGGGCTTGGCACCTTTGGATTGTCTGTCTCATATGTCTGACGTCTCCAACGTGGTATTCTTCAAGCCAGGGATAGAATCCTGTCCAAGCCAGTCTCAATAGTGCCTCATATACGAGTTTGCAGAAACGGACACCTCGATTGTAGTGCCGTCCTTCAAGCAGAGAGGTGATCGAACCTTCAGCTATTATACCTGATTCCATAGCGAGATCTCTCAAGCCAGCAGATGCGAACCTCTTCCCAATGATCGACAGAAGATTACATAAGGTATGGAATGCCACCATGTGGATCACAACCTTTTTGAACAGTTCACTGTTGTTCCATTTGATTTCCATTGCTTTTGCATATAGAGCTTGTTCGTAAACACCAAGTGTAGTTCCGCCTTTATCTTCATGATCTGAAGCATCACTTGGTGAACAGTTGACAGTTGTGTGGCTGGGGCGTTGATCGTCCGGAGATAGCCTACAGTGTCTCTTTGGATACTTTTGTTGTCACTTGTCTTCACATTGAAACCTGTCCAAGAACTTACAGACTGATCATTAGTGTCTAAGAGACGAGTAAGAGACGATATTAAGTTTCTTTGCATCGCGAAATCCTGCACGTTTTGAAGATCCAGGTCCTGTGGTTTCATGACTGATGGACCTACTCTACTGCCAGCATTGTACTCTGGAATATCTAGTGGAATTGGAATTACACTTCGCTTTTTCTTGGTCAAAAGCTGAGGCGCAGTTTCTGAGGGTTTTGCTGTATGAACCTGTGGCTATATGATAATCCCATTCACTCTATATGAGGTGCCCCCACCACTCAAAGTTTCTTCAAGCCTATCAATGTTGTCGAAAACAAGTGAAGTAGGAATATGAGGATGAAAAGATGATGGGAGGACTATGCCTTTGTCTGCTTCTTAACTTTGCTTCTGAAGACAGAGTGCAGTATCTGTCTCTTCCAGTTTCGAATAGGAAATTCCATGACCAAGGCGATTGAGCATCTTGATAAGTTCAACATTTCCTGTGAGTGATTTTACACCCCAAGGAAGCAATATGTGTTTGGCAGGAACGACATTCCCTCTGTTGACAGCATAAATACAATCCTGGCCTATTGAATAGACAACACGTTCCATTTTCATAGTTAATTCTTTTGTCTCACCATGAACCAGAATCTTTAGGAACATCTCTAGAGATTTTGGTAGTTCGGTATAATCAGAATTCAGTTCAGCAGGATATGGAGGCCAAGGCTTTGCTTTGATCTTCTTAATCTGCCCTCTCAAGTGGTTTGCAGAAAAGTTGATAATGTTGTCAATATTTTCGGAGTATTTTATTTCAAGCATTTGTTCTTCAGCATTCATCATGGCTACCACTACTTGGTCTAAGGGAAGACTATCTGGATATACCAGAAGTTTTCCTTTGTCATCATGGACGAAATGAAGTGACTCCTTGAATTCACATTCTAGTTTCTGACGAAGGTGTTTCTTAGTGTAAGGTTTTACATCATTGATGCCACATGTCCGTATGTAGTGGACTAGCTTTACAGTAAGCTCTGTCATTCTTAGGACTGTTGGTTTTGGAAATAATGTGTCTCTCACATACTGGAATAGTAGATCGTAAGACTGCTGTTCTGCTGCTTGATAAGCTTCATCATCTTTGTCAGAAGCCACTGGTGTTTTCTCTTTCTCTCCCCGGGTGTACTTACCATAACATGATTTATGGTAATGGGGCTCGACAGCAACCAAATCTCTGGCTGTGATTGCCAGTATTCTATGGTCCAGTTTGTTCTGAGCCACTCTCCGAATTGTTTAATCTGACCTGAGTTCCCTGGATTGGAATAGTGCCTCTCTGGTATTTGAACCAGGCATATATTTGCTTTCTTTCTCACACAAGATGTACATATGGCCTTGGACACGAGATGTTGTTACTGGACAACGGAAGGATCTCCTTTCGTTTGAACATTGTGGCTCAGAATCAGGTTCTTTGTTCAACGACTGAAGTGTTTTCTTGTGTGGGAACTTAGACCTACAGTCTCTATGGTAGAATAGCTTTTCACCATACTCATGTTTCTCGAGAGTTAAGATAGGATAAAAATTCCTTATTCTCGGTGCGTCAATTAACGTACAAATAGACTGGTCATCTCTGGCCTTTGTCAAATATGTTTCCAAAGTTTGTTTGGAACAAATAATGCAAGTCCTCTCTATTGATTATAGCACTTTCTGTCTTTTTTCTGGTGATTCCATTGAGCATCTTCTTACAGTCACACTATCATCTGAAGAAATATAAATAGATGTAGAAGAACGTTCTGTGAAGTAGTATTGTCGTTTCGAAGAAACAAATGTTCTTCATAGACTACATATGAACTCTACATATTAATATGTAATTAATAAATTATCAATTGAACCTATTTCATCCATTCATGTAAGAATATCAAACACAAATGACAAATTTTCTAATGAAATTATCCTTTTTATTCAGCACCCACAAGCAGTTGTGTGTTGGAACATTTAGTGATAAAATCGTATTTTTTTTCGTTTTTTTACATAAAACTTATAACTGTCATAAAAATCTTAAGCTGTGAGATTGAAAAGTTCATCAAGCATTTTTGTTAATGGTATGGGTTGGCAATCAATAAAAAATAAGTTTCGTTTGGTGCCCCCAGATGGTACCAACTTCTCATCTGGCTCATGGACTAAAAGAAAATGGGAATTCTCCCGTCTTTGTTTTCCTCGAATTCATTACTATTCATTTATGTAAGAATTGTCTTTTTAATTTATTTGAGGCCAATCCCTCCCTATGTCTCTAACAATGTTTTATTTATTTACTTATTTATCTATTTATTGATTTTTGTTTCCTTCGAGTTTTGATCAAGTATTAAGTCGCCCATCCCAGTGGCCTCTTTAGAAAAACGTTTGGTAAAATAAGAGTAAGAAATTCATAAGGATTAGAAATCTCCTTAATTCAATCCTCTTATTAACTACAAATCTATTATGTATCCGTGAAATACAATTCTAAAGAAGGGAAATAAGCCTGGCAATTAAATAGTTATTTTTTATTATTTCACCTTTTAATTTATCTAATGATGCAATTTTGTTTTAAATAAAAAGGCAAATACAAACAGATAGTAGATAAATAATTAACAATAGTTAATGATGTTAGTCAACATTGTATATATATATATATATATATATATATATATATATATACATATATATATATATATATATATATATATATATATATATATATATATATGTATATATATATATATATATATATATATATATATATATATATATATATATATGTATATATATAAATATTTATATATACTGTATATATTTATGTATATACATATATATATATATATATTTATATATATTCATATATTTATATATATATATATATTCATATATATATATATATATATATATATATATATATATATATATATATATATATATATATATATATATATACCGAATAAAGTACTTGGAATAATGATGATGAAATATTGACGATAAATAAGTTGGTTAACAATGGAATATTAAAAGGCAGTTAACTGTAGATGACATTGATGATGATTAGTAATTGGTAAACGATAATAAATAGATAAATATATGCATAGTGAAGTCAACAATGATGACTAGATAATGATGTACATAGAACGCCAGAGGTATGAACATAGATAATTATTAGAAATTTAATTATTGCCTTGACCAAGTCCTACACAAAATCCACTCGGTTTTTTATCGGTGTCTTAAGAATTACCTTGAAGACTTTTATTAAGAAATTAATATTCCGTTTCATATCAATAAGTTTTCTAAAGAGTTTAGTGAGTGTCCCATTAATTTATGCAATTGCAGCTCAATTTGCAATGAGTTTTTTTTTCATATTCTAATTGGATTGTTAACAAGAAATTCCCAAAGTTATTTATTATTTTTCCTAGGAGATTCACGTCTTTATAGAAAATTCTCTTACTTTAAATACTCTCAAGATTCTATTCATTTAAGACTTGGATAAGTGTCCAGTTAAGAAATGCCTAAAATCTCTGCTTAAATTTTTTTTTTTTTTTTTTTTTTTTTTAAAGAAATTCGGTTTAGATTTAGTTACAGTTCTGATAAGAAATCTGATATTTTTTTGTCTTGAAATGAGTATATTTTCTAACGAATCCTCTTAAAATTTTATGAAACGTCTTGATAACAAAATTCACTGAAAATTTAAAAATGTCTCGAGAAATTAATATTAATAAAAGTAAATGTGTTTCAAGATCTTGTTTTGACCATTGCGACAATCTTCTTCCTCTACTAGAAAGTATTATATAATTACTATCAAATAATAATTTTTGAATTATTTCCTTAAACCATGAAAAAATTGTTTTACTCCCATTGCTAACGTTTATCTTCATTATTAAGAACATTCTTTTAATATAACAAGAAAGTTGTTATTAAAGTCATGAAAAAAACGTATTCAATTTTAATTTCAATCATTCAATAATATATTAGAACCCGATTTCTAATGTCATCATATTATTCAATCAATGTGGACCGAAATAATTTTTCTATTTAACTAACAATGATTTTTTTTTTTTTTTATAAATTAACTGGACACTTACTTCAAATGTATTTACAACCATTCTTCCATTGTAACCTGAAACAAGTAAATGTAATCTGAATCCTCCCTTCAATGTGATTAAAACATTTAAAATGTAATCTAAATCCTTCCTCAAATGAAATCTAAATCCTTCCTCTAATACAATCTAAATCCTTCCTCCAATGTCATCTCAATCTTTTTTTCCAATATAATCATAACACTTCTAATATAATCTAAATCTGTTCTTCGGTGTAATCTAAATCCTTCCTCCAATATAATCTGAATCCTCCCTTCAATGTAATCAAAACATTTGAAGTGTAATCTAAATCCTTCCTCCAATCTAATCTAAATCCTTCCTTAAATGTAATCAAAACATTTGAAATGTAATCCAAATCCTTCCTCTGATATAATCCAAATCCTTCCTCTGATATAATCTCAATCCTTCCTCTACTATAATCATAACACTTCTAATGTAATCTAAATCCTTCCTCCAATGTAATCTAAATCCTTCCTCTGATATAATCTAAATCCTTCCTCTGATATAATCTAAATCCTTCCTCTGATATAATCTAAATCCTTCCTCCAATGTAATCTCAATCCTTACTCTGATATAATCTAAATCCTTCCTCTGATATAATCTAAATCCTTCCTCCAATGTAATCTCAATCCTTACTCTGATATAATCTAAATCCTTCCTCTGATATAATCTAAATCCTTCCTCCAATGTAATCTCAATCCTTCCTTCATTGTAATCAAATGGTCTTTAAATTGAATCAAAAACACCGAAACTGAGAAATGAAATCGTCCTCCTGAAGGCACTGAAGAATGGAGGCTACCTCCCCCAGGTATTCGACCACGGGACCCGAGGAGAGAGATCGTTCTCCTCCCCCTCCTCCGAGATACTTGGTTATGTTGAAGTAGGCGAAGTAGAAGAAGAAGGCGCCGAAGGCGGCTAGGGCCAGCAGGGAGATCTCCGTCCCGGCGGGCTTTTTGCGACGGACTCTCCGGGCCCTTTCGTCTTCGGGAGAGAATGGAAGGGCTTTAGATGGTGGGGGGCAGGGGGGGGGGGAAGGTTCCCTGCAGGAAATCTAAGTTTCTCTTTGTATTACTGGAAATCACTCATCGATTGGAACTAAGGGTGAAATGAGGAAGTGGTTGCTCAAACTCACAATTGGGTTTAAAATCATGTATGTGGAAATCAGGTTATGTTGTGGTATTACTGTGATGACACAAAGTTACGTTTTCAGCAACACTGTCGGTGTATAATTCAAATGCGATTTCAAGATTAATAGACGTTACTCAGTATATAATTCAAATGCGAGTTCAAGATTGATTAACGTATCTCAAAGTATATAATTCAAATGTGAGTTCAAGATTGATTGACGTATTTCAAAGTATTTAATTCTAATGTGAGTTCAAGATTGATTGACGTATCTCAAAGTATATAATTCATATGTGAGTTCAAGATTGATTGACGTATCTCAAAGTATATAATTCAAATGTGAGTTCAAGATTGATTGACGTATCTCAAAGTATATAATTCAAATGCGAGTTCAAGATTGATTGACGTATCTCAAAGTATATAATTCAAATGGGAGTTCAAGATTGATTGACGTATCTCAAAGTATATAATTCAAATGCGAGTTCAAGAC
Source organism: Palaemon carinicauda (assembly GCF_036898095.1). Classification (NCBI taxonomy): domain Eukaryota; kingdom Metazoa; phylum Arthropoda; class Malacostraca; order Decapoda; family Palaemonidae; genus Palaemon; species Palaemon carinicauda. Next base: position 27,947,339 of record NC_090751.1, on the reverse strand, counting down.
TAATTGACCTTACTCAGTATATAATTCAAATGGGAGTTCAAGATTGATTGACGTATCTCAAAGTATATAATTCATATGTGAGTTCAAGATTGATTGACGTATCTCAAAGTATATAATTCATATGTGAGTTCGAGATTGATTGACGTATCTCAAAGTATATAATTCAAATGCGAGTTCAAGATTGATTGACGTATCTCAAAGTATATAATTCAAATGTGAGTTCAAGATTGATTGACGTATCTCAAAGTATATAATTCAAATGTGAGTTCAAGATTGATTGACGTATCTCAAAGTATATAATTCAAATGCGAGTTTAAGATTAGTGGAAAGCTAAAGATATATTTCTTTCATTTAATTCCCATTTCACTCGTCATCCTTTACATAATTTATAGTGATGATTTATTGATGTCATATATTGAACATATAGCATTCTTACAAGTTAGAAAAAACCTCTGATAAACATTGGGAATATCTTAGGTAGTATCTTTATATGTGTGTGTGTGTATATATATATATATATATATATATATATATATATATATATATATATATATATATATATATATATGTCTTATTTATAACTGTAATCGAACAGTTTAACATGTTTTTTCAAAAAGGCCCCTAAAAGAAACAGGAAATATGAATAAATCACACTATATTTCGGTCAATAAACATCGACCCTCTTCAGGATGTAAAGTTTACATCCTGAAGAGGGTCGATGTTTATTGACCGAAATATAGTGTGATTTATTCATATTTCCTGTGTTTCTTTTATGGGCCTTTTTGAAAAAACATATATATATATATATATATATATATATATATATATATATATATATATATATATATATATATATATATGTATATATATATATATATGAGTTTTTTGTACAAGTGTTTATGTTTTGATTTTGTAATACAACTTTGAGAATAGGCTACATGTACGCAAGGCAAAAAGATACCTGTTTTTTAAATATTTCAAACAAAATAGTATAATAATAGGACAGTTTTGTATTTTTGTTTAATCATTGCGTTTTATATAAATGTTGTGTTTGATGTAGCAACAAATTCTACGAGCAGAGGGCAGCACCTTCTAAGTTTCAGACAGTGAAGTTCCTTAGATTCTTTGCTCCAATATTTTACTAAGAAAACTATCTTATCTCAGCATTTTTAAAGTGAATAAGCAGGACACATTGAGAAATTCATTCACATAAGACAATACTGTGTATTTAATATTAGATAGATTCATTTGCTATCAAGATAATTTTCTAGATCCACATCATGACAGGTGTTCAGTTTTAAACAGACAGTAAATAAAAATATTTGTCATTGTGGTCGACTCTTGCTAGACACGTAGAAATCATTACTTTTGTTAACAATTTATCATTTTAAATCACGAATGACAACTGTATATAGATAACTACTTCAAACAATAGATATTAGTTACTAAGAGTCCAAGCTTTAACCGAAAAATCACTTAACATTAATGTACAGTAGGACACAGGTTTTCCTGAGACACCTCGCTCTGAGGAATTGCACATTGTCACACCCTTACTGGGTGGAGAGTTCCTGTTTGTAACCCCTCCGACCACTGACGCCATCTCTCCCTACATTATCTGCTTTGTTACTCGTCGTGTAGTATTGGTGTGACAGGGTGTAATTCATCAAAGCATGGTGTGCTAGAAGCCCCTGTATTCAACTGTACCAGACCCATGAAGAAAAAAAAATCTGATGCATAAATAATTGGTGCTTATAATAAATATTCGTTACAGAATGCAATAAATACAATAAATACATTAATTACAATAAATAATAATTAATCTTATAATAGATTGTCAGCTCCTTGTTCAAGGTAAAAATACTAACAACAGTGCACTCTATACCTACATACATAAACATAAATAAATACATCTGAACTCGGAGAGACTTTTCCATTCCCATTGACATGAGGTATACTTCTTTTCACAGAGATTGCATTAATGCCATTGTAATCTATAATTACATCATAATTGTTTATCAATCAATAGAATTATGAATTACTTCATATAACAAGTGAATGATCGCACATTGTATATATATATATATATATATATATATATATATATATATATATATATATACATATGTGTGTGTATGTATGTATACTGTATATGCTGTATACTGTATGTGTATAAATATGTAAAATTAGGAATGTATTCATAGAAGTTAGAATAATATACAATAATATTCTTATTCCATTAGTCCATGAAAACCATAGGAATGTACACAATTTTATGTAGAAATTGTACAAATAATGATTGACCTAAAGTGTGGATCAGAAACAATGCCCCTCCATGCAGTAGCAACAGATACAAAGAATCTATCAATCTGAATTAAAGCTACGTAAACAAGTAAAGAGTTTGCCAGCTACCAGCACCTGTTTGGAATTGTCCTGTAGGGAAACAATATGTACAAATTTCACTTATTATCACAACATATCTTAATATTAAAGCTTTCATTTTGCTAGAAAAACAGGAGCAATAATCTAATTTCAATTTACGGGTGATTCCCAAAGGTGTTGTCGGGTTTTGATGCAGGTAGCAATATTGGTGGCAAATGTGCCATACAACCATAGCACTAATTGGCATTGATTAAGGGTAGAGGTGACGCTATACCAGTATCAAGCCAAGTAACAATGCAGTGGTATAGGTGATGTCATTCAAGAAACATTGCACAAAGTGGTGTATTGTTGACAAAACCTATATCTAACAACCATTGCTTAAGTAGCATTGTTAGTAGCAAGAGGTGTACCAAGATCATGTTTACAGTATGTTGCCAAGCAATGTATTGCCATCAATATTAGCTACTTGGAGTCGAATGGTTGCAAGTTGATAACAAAGGACTGAAGACTTGGTTCTAATGATAACTCCATCATGGCTCATCGAAATCTAGATTTTGTTGATGGTGTAGCTTTCTTCTCTATTAACTTCCATCCACCAGAAAACGAAGAAAGAAGTTCTGTTTTGAGATATTTTCCTCACTGGGATATTTTTCCTTGTTGGAGCCCTCGGGCTTATAGCATCTTGCTTTTCCAACTAGGGTTGTAGCTTAGCTAGTAATGATAATAATAATAATAATAATAATAATAATAATAATAATAATAATAATAATAATATATAATTTACTTGAGGCATCTGGAAAACAGAGCTTCTCTCTTTGTTTCTTTTCATTTCCCTCTAGCGTCGTTTCGAGCAACTCTTCCGGCATATTTTAGCATCTGGCCGCCAATATTTCCATGAATGTGAGAAATCGAAGACATTAACCCACAAGTACCAACACAATTAACTTTGTTTTTACCATCAGTACTGGATACGTGATGCAAAAATTTAACGGCAAGACGCTGAGAGATCAGAAAAAGGGCCCGAGAACAAACGTGTAAGGGATGAAATTTAAAATTAATTCGTCTTTTGGTTAAAATGTCTGTGTAAACCCATTGTTTAGATAGAAGGCAAGCTATTTTCTTCTGTCTATTCTGTCTGTAAGTGTCGATATCTAGACAGCAAGCTCTCTTCTTCTATTCTATCTAGTCAAGGAGACATTCCAAAGACTGTATGAAATCTCGTTCGTGGAGGCACTGCAGTATGAAATTGGCGTTTCTTATGTATTCGTCTGCGGAGTCAGAAGTCAGTCCTCTGCTCTCTTCATTGGCATTCCTATTGATAATCGAGTAGACAGCCATGGCTCCAATGATGGCCACGGCCAAGAACGAAAGACCTGGCGCGCCACCAGTCTTGGTCTCGGCCTTGGGAAAGTCTCGAAGTCTCCTCATTTCTTGAGAAAGAACAGAAGTGGGTTAATCAAAAGGGGCCTTCCCGTATAAAAAAAAGCGTATGCTACTACTACTACTACTACTACTACTAAAAAACAAAATCACCGTCACCATGCATTTAATAAACATGACAAAAATGTACAAAACAAAAGACAGTAGCTGCAACAAATATAGCAATAGAAATTGTTAGGTTGGGAGTCGTTATCGGTACTGGTAATTTTTCAATGTCTTTATTGGTTTTGTTGAAGATACACTGACAAAATAAAAGCCCCTGAATAATGAGTTTAAAAGTATAGTAGATTTGGCATCTCTCTCTCTCTCTCTCTCTCTCTCTCTCTCTCTCTCTCTCTCTCTCTCTCTCAGGGGACTTGTAATCCCAGCTGCATTTACGGAGATCTCTCTTCTGTGTCTACCTCATCAAGATTCGGCCTATGTACACCTCAGTATGTGTGTCACCTATAAAACATGTCTTTAACCGTTACTTCTGTGCTAAGTAACATCTTTATAGATAAACCAGTATTACTAAAAGATACATTATTTAAAGATATACATAATGGGGTTTCTAAATGCTAGATATATGAGTGTTCATTATGAGTATAATTAGTTTTTTTTTTTTTTTTTTTTTTTTTTTTTTGTGATTTAACTCGACTTAGAAATGCCACGTGCATTTTATTTCATTTATTCTGACATATTTCCATCCTACTGTTGTAACCATACGCTGTACTTGTGTTTTAATCTGTTTATTTTTATTATTTTTTATCCCTTTTATATTTTATCATTTATTTTACTTCGCTTTAAGGGCTGCCCATCTGATCCTGTACAGCAGGGTAACCCTACTCTCCACGGGACCTCCACGGTCGTTTTATGATGTTCATGCGAGAGCATTTAACATTTCACAATGCTTTTTGTTCTCTTACTGTTTGATCGTCACTGTCAAAACACTCACGGAATAGGAGTCTTCAGTTTCCTCTCGAAAGCCTTAATATCTTCAATTATTCGGATGTCTCGTGGAAGCCTAATGTATAGTCTCGGGGCCGAATATTTAAAGCTCTAGAGCAGTGTTTCCCAACCTCTTTCAAATGATTACCCCAAAATTTTATTTCCAACTAATCAATTACCCCATTGAACATATACCCGGTAACATCGGATGTTTTTTTTTTTTTTTTTTTTTTTTTTTTTGCAGCCACCTGATGAACTGTATGGATCATGTAGCCCGCTATTGGCTGCTTATAGTTAAGGATCCAAAACAAAGCGAACTTTTCCATTTTAATGGATATCAAAATGAAATAATTATTGCATATTTTGTGTATGAATTATGGCAATAATTATGGGAATGTGAATAACTCAATTTCAGAACATATTGATTACCCCAAAAATACGGGTCCATTACCCCACTGGGGTAATTTACCCCAGGGTTGGGAAACACTGCTCTAGAGCCTACAGTAGACATGCATCTAGGTTCTGATAGTTTGAAACCATCTGTAATATATTCCTCTTTTTTTCTCTTCTCTTTCTCATACTAAATTCTATTCTGTTGAAATGTACTCCAAGGTAATGGAAGTTTTGGCTAGTTACACTTGAATGTTATTAGTAGTAATAGTAATGATAATAATGATAATCCCTCTAAACGTCTTTCGCAAGAATTTATCCACAATACTATTAAGTATGTTTAGTAAGGTAAACGTTTTATAAATTATGTCATGTGAGAAGACTAAGAAGCAACAAAAAAAATATTAGGGATTGTATTTTAATGGAATGATTTTATATGGGGGAGCGTAACGAGATAACTTTGAACGAAAATAAGTGTCCAATAAGTAATTTCTTGAGATAACTACAAACGAATACAAGAGTCTAGTGATAAATAGTTTCTTGAAATTCTTGTAATTAGAAGTTTTTGGAGATGATTTTAGTTGGATCCTAATTTTTAGAATTAATATTTAAAGTAATGTAGTGTTTATATGATGATTATATGTTGATAGATTTTTATATGATTATGTGATGAAGCTTCTTGGGCTGAATTCAAGTTTTTGAAGATTATTTCTAGAGATAATTAAAATGGGTTGAAATTTCTGGAGATAATCACAGAATAAGATTTCTAGAGAGGATTAGGCTACATGTAGTTAAAGCTTTTAGATATGATTGACTCTAGAATAGTTACAGATAATATTAGATTATTGTAACCTAGATATATGTCTACTGTAGGCCCAGGAGCCTTTAGATATGCAGCCCCGAGACTATACAATAAGCTCCCATAAGACATACAAAAGACTGTAGATATTAAGGCTTTTAGTAGGAAACTGAAGACTTTCTTGTTCTCTTAAGTGCTTCGATAGTGTGCATTTGACAATAAACGACCAATATACAGTGTGAAATGCTTATTGCCTTGTGATGCACATGATAAAATGACTGAAGGTCCTGTAGAGGGTAGAGTTTCCCTGCTGTATAGGACCAGAGAAACAGTAACCCTTAAAGTAAAGTAATTTTTAATTTTTTTTTTTTTTGATAAAAAGCTTTCCAAAAGCAATTATTAAAGGCCAAAAATATCTAAATATATAATTTATCAGGCTGTACAAGATTACAGAGATTATTGTGTGAAAGTTAAAAGTTTCAAGAAATTAAATCATAGTTCGTATAAATGTTTCTTGAGATGATCATAGACGTATATATTTTTGGAGCTTGATGAGTATACAAATGTTTAGGAGATAACTATACCCATTTTTTTTTCCCTAATGAGGCGCATTTGCACAGACTCGCAAAGTGCCCTTTTCGATTGGAAAAGTTTCCTGCTATCTGATTGGTTAAAATTATCTTGTCGAACCAATCAACGATCAGGAAACTTATCCGAGCTAAAAGGGCACCCCTGAGAGTCGCTGTGAATCTGCCTCGCTAAAAAGAATTGACCATAGATGTGGTGTATTAAAGTTGTTAGAGCAAATTGTTCGTGGATGAATCTTTCTGGTGTTAACAAAGTGGATATAAATTTTTGGAGAAAATTGTTGTATGTGAATAAAAGTTTTGGAGACCTGCTGTAACAGTGTGTGGATATTTTTTTTAAATCTGACTTGATCAAAATCGGTTTATAACTGTCTAAATGAAAGTTCTTGGAGATAACTCTATCTGGGTAAAAGTTTTTGGAAAAAACTTTATTTAATAAAAGTTTTACGAAATAACTATTTAGGGATTAAAGTATATAAATCATTTTGTGTTAATAGAAGTTTTTGTCAAAAACTGGATATAATTTACTGAATACTAGTTTTGAAAATTATTGAACTGGTAAAATTATGCAATCATCTGAAAATAATTAAACTGATAAATAATGCCACTTTCTGAATTTAAAAACAATGACAAAGATAAAAAAACAAAGTTTTGAACGAAGCAACACGCACTAACCTTCTTCGCCCTCTGAGACGTCTCTCGAGCGGCGCCTCTTCAATTCTGGCAACCCCTCCCGGCGAACGAGGCTCAGCTCAACAGATTCCTTCTCAGAACTCCCCCAAATGACGCCGGAAATGATCTCGTTGTCCCTTCTGCTGAAGTACGAAGGGAAGAAGCAGTGCAGATGGAAATTCGAGAGGACGCCCTCGGTTTCATTCGATAGGCAGGAGGTAATCCTCGTCAGATCCAAGATTGTATCGTCGATTGATCTCTTTTCGCCTCCACCTTCTGCGTTTTTGGAGATGAAGTGATATGCCATGTATTTCACGAAGGCGCCGAAGACCCCTATGGCGAGTAAGGAGAACCCGTTGGTTTTGTCCACGTTACGGAGGACTCGGCTGTGACTTTCCTGAAGGTGTGGAAACGCCGCAGGAGATATATCTTCATTCGTCATCTCGTGGTCGTCTATCTTGGATGGGGCGGCCATGACAGTTGACGTCAGGCCAATCAACAGAAACAATGCGATTGAGGATTTCATGTTGATTACAGATTCTTTTTCCTCGGGATTTGAGGTTTTGTACCTGAAATACGACAATGTAATTCATCATTCTGTACGAATTTCTTATTTGTGATTTGGCTATTTTTTTTATATAAGCTAAGTACTATGAAAAAGTCTATATACCTTCTGAATGAAAGAGAAACTGTAGGCTTCTACCTTAGTGAAATCTTTATCCTAATTAGAAATCAATGAGGCAAAGTTATTTAATGCAAAAAAAAAAAAAAAAAAAAAGTTAATCAACTTGATTATATTACTAACACTTTTACCAGAAGTTACTCCTTCAAACTAGGATACAGGTAACCTGATTTTGTAATAAAGGCATTACTTGCTTGCACCAAAGGTACATACCTTACACTATTAAGAATTTGCCTTAAAAACGGTAAAAATCCTGGAATAAATGTTGACAGGTATTTACCGTTTTAAAACGGATATATTGACGTTAAGGAGTGATATTGCGGTCACCAACCCTTAAAAGATAACAAAGTGTGGTGAAAATTACGGTCCCCCGTATTTTACTGAAATACGGCTGAGAACAGTATATTTTTACGGAGAATTTTCGTTTAAAATTGCGGGTTTTTAAGTGTATAGAATAACAGCTCTTCTGCCCTACATTTGATCGTCTCTTTAGATTTGTCTGTTGCCGTGGTTATTTTAATTCCATTTTACCTTTGAAATTGAGTTTCCTTAGATTTGTTGTTTGTGGTTTTGAATCCTTATTGTAATTTTTTTTTTTAAGGTAGTGTTTCATATCAATTTTGAAATAAAATTTTCCTTATCATTAAAAATGGAAGTCTGGTTGAGGTGTTGATTTATTGTTTCACTGTTTTTTAAGTCATACAAACCTGTGTCAGATTGCTACTCTATCAGATTGAAGTCGGGTGTGATTTTGTAATTTTTAGAACACGGACGCGCGTGCACACGCACACACATACATACATATACATACATACATATATATATATATATATATATTATATACGTATATATATATATATACTGTATAAGTGTGTGTTTTGTGTTTGTGAGTGCGAATGAATTGTGTATTTGAAATTATATATATATATATATATATGTATATATGTGTGTGTATATATTCATATATGTGTTTATATATATATATATATATATATACACTGGCCAAGTGTGTGTTTTTGTGTTTGTGAGTGCAAATGAATTGTGTATTTGAAATTGTATTCAGTAAGTTTGTATCTTTCACTTCTATTACGGATCATTCAATCCATATCCATACACCGTTGTAACACCGGTAAAAGCAGAGAGAGAGAGAGAGAGAGAGAGAGAGAGAGAGAGAGAGAGAGAGAAATAGGTCAAACAGAGCAGGATAAAACCCGTTCCTTTCTTATATGGGATCCTGCATAACGGTTAACGGGATTCTCATCCTATCAAGGTCAACTAACAGAATACGTTATGAAGGACAGGATATGAATATCCTATGAGCTCGGTCGTAAGGTGACCCAAGGATTTTTTTTCAGATAACTGACTGATTTTTTTTCTCCTTCTAACACTGACTAATTTGCGTTCAATCAATCTCTGATTTGAAATAAAATTTATCTTCAATTTTGAAGCTTTGATATATTTATAAAGTGTTATTACACTTCATTAAACTGATATTATTATTATTATTATTATTATTATTATTATTATTATTATTATTATTGTTGTTGTTATTATTATTATAATTATTATTATTATTTTATAATTATTATTATTTTATTTTATTATTATTATTATTATTATTATTATTATTATTATTATTATTATTATTATTATTATTATTATTATTATTATTAGCTAAGCTACAACCGTAGTTGGAAAAGCAGGACGCTATAAGGCCAGGGGTTTCAACAGGGAAAATATTAAAATAAATATCTCCTATATAAACTGTAAAAACTCTTACAAAACAAGAGGAAGAGAAACAAGATAGAATAGTGTGCCAGAGTGTGCCCTCAAGCAAGAGAACTCTATATTGATAAAGCCTTAGTCTCTCGCGGTTGTGAGTTTTGCTTTTCATTTGAGTAAATACTAATTCGCTTTAGGGTGTCTGGCATTGCAATTGCTTGGGTCATTGGGACAAAATTCTTGCGGAGGTGTCATATGAATGTTCATGTGCTTTGAAGTAATTTCATTATGATTGCATGTTTCTTTGAAGTAACAGTAATGATGTTAATACTACGATCTGGTTGGGAGAGGGGTAAAACATATAATTATGCCAAAATTATAATAATGAAAATTATATTAATAAGGATTATTATTATTATTATTATTATTATTATTATTATTATTATTATTATTATTATTATTATTATTATTATTATTATTATTCGAAATTCAATTTAGCATCACAGCGGAACAGAGCACAAAGAGGAAGATGTTACACAAATAAAAGATGAGCCAACAAAGAGATTAATATCTACTTACGTGAATATTAATATAAAGCCACTTCATCTTAGTCAATGATGCATGACACAAATGCATTTATTAACCTCTGCCCGTAAAGCAAGACCAAGAACAAAGATTAAAGAGCAGTGAATGGGAAAGAATAGGAAGAAGGGAAAGAATACTATGCATTGTTTGTGAAAGCAGCGAAGAACATTCGTAACGGTACCGGGTCGAATAGCTGATATATGCGTAAGAATTCTGAGCATTGCCGGAAGCAGAAAATGATCCCCTATGGGTTCCTGTGCTTGACCTTAATCCTAAAATCACATATTCCAATCCATTATTATTATTATTATTATTATTATTATTATTATTATTATTGTTGTTGTTGTTGTTGTTGTTGTTGTTGTTGTTGTTGTTGTTGTTATTATTATTATTATTATTATTATTATTATTATTATTATTATTAATTTGCTAAGCTACAACCGTTGTTAGAGAAGCAGAATACTATAAGCCCGAGGGCTCCAACAGGGAAAAATAGCCCAGTGAGGAAAGGAATCAAGTAAAAAGAGAAGTAATAAAATCAGAATAAAACATTCAAAGATAATTAACAGAATTAAATTAGATCTATCATATATAAACTATAAAAACTTCATATAAGCAAAATGAAGAGAAACAAGACAGAGCATGCCCAAATGTAACCTCAAGCAAGAGAACTCCAAGAAAAGACAGTCGAAGACCATGGTACAGAGGTTATGGCATTACCCAAGACTAGAGAACAATGGTTTGATTTAGGAGTGTCCTTTTCATAGAAGAGCTGCTTACCGTTATTATTATTTGCCAATCTACAACCCTAGTTGAAAAAGCAGAATGCTATAAGCCCGAGGGCTCCAACATGGAAAATAGCCCAGTGAGGAAAGGAAATAAGGAAACTACAAGAGAAGTAATTAAAGATTAACATAAAATATTTTAAGAACAGTAACAATATTAAGCTAAATATTTCCTATGTATACTGTAAAGACTTTAGAAAAAACAAGAGGAAGAGAAATGAGATAGAATAGTGTGCCCAAGAATGCGAGCGTAAATGATTTTTTAACAATATTGGAGATCACAAATATGAATAATTATGGTATAATCATTGGATAATACGTACGTTAATGAATTTTTACTGTATCTCAACAAGCCTCCCCCCCCCAAAAAAAAAAATAGATTATGAGATAACGGTTCAATTCTCGTTTACAAGAAAATCTTTACATAAAAATAAATAAGAAAAAAAAGTGTTAAAAATTTTTTTCCAAAATGACTGTTATTTGAAAAAAGTCGAAAAAAAATAATAGATTCCGGCCACACCGTGGGTGAAATCTCAGCAGACATATCATTACCAACAAGACAGAATCGTCTTCCACTGGCATGGAAAGTGTGATATACTTTACGGTTCCTGGCACCGTCGGTATAAACTATATTCTGACTTGGTCTGATACTCCAATTTCAGCGTCGTCTATTTTTTCACACGAGGGATTTCTATTTTTTTTACATTTCGTATGATTTTTTTTTCTATTAGAATTACCTTGATGATACTGGTAATATTGATGATAATAATACTTTATTATTATTATTAAAATTGTTATTATAATTATGATTATTATTATTATTATTATATTTTGTTGGTTTTTACTTTTTTGCTTTTATATTCCTGAAAAAAATAGGTTACAGTACGCAATACGACAACCTAAATTCATCCTTTGGAAATACATATCTTAAGTATATATATATATATATATATATACTTACATATATCTCTATATATGCGTGTTTATATGTAAGTACATACAGTATACGTAGATATGTATGTGTGTAAATTATATATATGCACACATCAGATATAGATGTGTGTATATATATATATATATATATACTCCAAATGCTACAACATAATTGAAAGTTACAATACTGCAATCTTTAGTGTAATACCCACAACCTATCAAACAATGCCTGATTATGATCACCATTTATCAAATTATCACACATCTAACACGACAATAACTTGTGCAACGCACAAAACACAACCTGAAATAGTTATTTATTTATTTTGAAGAACACAAAACCTTAGTTCCTTTAGCAATTGTTATTGTAGTGAGATTAAGCACTGTATAAATATTATCATATTGAACATAAGAATTTAAATTCAGAACTCACCTTCACAGATGTTCTTCAAATTAGCAGAGCAAATTCACAATCCTGAGACTAAGTTAGCGTCCCAATTTGTTTCTCAGCATCAAAGAAGATGCACTGAATAATCCACTCTTCACGAATACGCTTATTCAAGGTTCAACAAGCAATGGCAGTTAATTACTGTAAGCTGCGTAATAACTGTTATGCTTACAAAAGTTAATAAAATCAAATTTCCATGAAATAAGATAAACTGTCACAGCATTCCAGTTAAGGACAATCACCCAGGTAAAATTCACGAGGGAAATACGATCAGCCTAAACACGACCAAGTCTTTCCCAGTGGGTCAACATCCTCTGGAACGAAACGTCCTGGAACCCTGGAAACGCGCGTGCGTCGTCGCTGCAAACTTCCAGTAGCAAATGAGACCGTCCCTGCTCTACCAGCCCGATCCAGTGGCTTCGTTTTCTCCTTCCGAGCGGATTGAGAACACCGACTGGCCTACAGCCCCTGGACCTTGGCCCTCTGGTCCTTTAGTACGGTTCTATCCTGATACTCTCCTTGAGCCAGCACCTTCACGGAGAGTGATTAGATTCCGTGTGCAACGGACCAAGGGAGAAAGAGAGAACTTTCTCTCCCTGGAACGGCGTTTCGGGGGGAAACGGTTAACTAGCTCAAATGGTTGGTTTTGCTTCTTCAATGCTGCGTAGAAAGAATAGCCAATGCATGTTGCTTGTGATGCAGCTGTCCGGTAAAGAAATGACTGTGTTTGCGGATGTAAATGACTACTTTGTTTTCCGGGAAACGGAATTACAGCAAGTAGAACGGAAATTGAATTAAAATTACGTTTTTTTTTTTAAGAGATTATTATTATTATTATTTTTATTATTATTATTATAATTATTGTTATTATCATTATCATTGCATAATTTTCGTCAAGATTATTATTATTATTATTATTATTATTATTATTATTATTATTGCATAAATTTCGTCGAGACTATTATTATCATTATTATTATTATTATTATTATTATTATTATTATTATTATTATTATTATTATTATTATTATCATCTTGGTATACAACCATCACCACCATCACCTTGCTATGCAACCTTAATTACTAACGATAGCAATGGAAAACGTTGCAAATTGTTCTTAGTGCAATAGAATATTCGAAAAATAGGTCATCTGGTACTCTCAGTATGACAGACTGCAATTTCAGAAA